>NC_137114.1:17760740-18360740 GCF_949357685.1 Gobio gobio
CTCACATTCTCTCTCAAGAGGAAAAAATAATTAAATACATTATGCACAGGCACACTAGATTCATTTGGTCTTCGGCTGCGGGACTACTTACAATAATTTCTTTCCCGAGATGTGAGGAGGCCGAGTTAAAGTTCTTCCATCTAATCAGAAAAGTCAATAACTGTATTTTCTCTTCTTGCTGATTGTAATTACTTTTGTGCACTTCTGTTTTAGGCTTTTGTGCCGGCGGTCAGCAGTTTGGTGTCTAATTATTGGTCAGTAGACCGATTTATAAATGAATCAATGATTTCAGGCAAATCTTTAAAAATAATTGGTTGAAGCAGTTAACAAATCAGACCGAACGATTCTTGGACGGATTTAACTGATCTTGGTTTCGAGAAAGAAAGAAAAAAAACCTCACTTACAGGTTGTTTGAAACTATAATGACATAAAAGAACCGATTCAAATTTTTTTTTAAAAGAACCTATTCATTAAAATGAGTCAGACTTACCAACACTATTGAATATTGACTCACTCACAAGACTCAGACTTCAATGACTACTGTATTAGTCAACTAATCTGTTGCGATCGATTGGTCAGTAATTCATGGCAGATGATTGGCTGATAGAACTATTTACAAACGAATCATTGTTTTGAGTCGAATCTTGTAAATGAATCATTCGCAAATCAGACTGAATTAATTTTGAATGAATTCGAGTTAAAAACTCACTGAACACTAAAATCACATACAATGTAATTGAAAAAAGGAAATGGTTTAAAAAGAACCGATTGGTCGAAATGAGTCAAGATTTCCAAAAAGTACTGACTAATATTCAACTAATCTGTAGCTAATGATTGGCCAGAGTTCGGTAGATGATTGGGCGGTAGATCAAATAACAAATGAGTCAAATCTTTTAAAATAATAATTTGAAGCATTTTGCAAATCTGAGCAAATGATTCTTTCGAATTGAAGGAATCGATTTGATTTTGAGGTAAGAAAAATCTCACTCTAAAATGTCAGACTTCAAGCACTATTGACAAATAGTCAACAAATCCGTAGCTAATGATTGGCCAGCGTTCAGTAGATTCATGGCAGATGATTGGCTGATAGAACTATTTACAAACGAATCATTGTTTTGAGTCAAATCTTGTAAATTAATCATTAGAAAGAGTTAACACTAAAATGACATACAATGCAATTGAAAAAAAAATAGCTTAAAAAGAACCGATTGGTCGAAATTAGTCAAGACTTCTAAAAAACTTTGACTAATATTCAACTAATCTGTGGCTAATGATTGGCCAGAGTTCGGTTGATTAGTGGCAGATGATTGGGCGGTAGATCAAATAACAAATGAATCGGTTTTGAGTAAAATCTTTTAAAAGAATCATTTGACGCATTTTGCAAATCTAAGCGAATGATTCTTTTGAATTGGACTGATTTGTTTTTGAGGTAAGAAAAATCTCACTCTAAAATGTCAGACTTCAAGCACTATTGACAAATAGTCAACAAATCCGTAGCTAATGATTGGCCAGCGTTCAGTAGATTCATGGCAGATGATTGGCTGATAGAACTATTTACAAACGAATCATTGTTTTGAGTCAAATCAAGTAAATGAATCATTGGAAACATTTAGCATAATTTTTAATTAATTAGAGTTAAAAACTCAATGAACACTAAAATGACATACAATGCAATTGAAAAAATAAATGGTTTAAAAAGAACCGGTTAGTCGAAATGAGTCAAGATTTCCAAAAATCACTGACTAATAGTCAACTAATCTGTAGCTAATGATTGGCCAGATCAAATAACAAATGAGTCAAATCTTTTAAAAGAATCATTTGACGCATTTTGCAAATCTAAGCGAATGATTCTTTTGAATTTGACTGATTTGTTTTTGAGGTAAGACAAATCTCACTCTAAAATGTCAGACTTCAAGCACTATTGACAAATAGTCAACAAATCCGTAGCTAATGATTGGCCAGCGTTCAGTAGATTCATGGCAGATGATTGGCTGATAGAACTATTTACAAACGAATCATTGTTTTGAGTCAAATCTTGTAAATTAATTATTCGAAAGAGTTCGCAAATTAGACTGAGCGAATTTTGGATGGATTTGACTGATTTCTAGTTTAAAACTCACACACAGGATTTATGAACACTGAAATGACACAATGCAAATAGTTTTTTAACTTTATCATTGAAACAAATGGTTTAAAAAGAACCGATTGTTCGAAATTAGTCAAGACTTCTAAAAAACACTGACTAATATTCAACTAATCTGTAGCTAATGATTGGCCAGAGTTCGGTAGATTAGTGGCAGATGATTGGGCGGCAGATCAAATAACAAATGAATTTAAATCTTTTAAAAGAATCATTTGACGCATTTGCATTGCAAATCTAAGCGAATGATTCTTTTGAATTGGACTGATTTGTTTTTGAGGTAAGAAAAATGTAACTCTAAAATGTCAGACTTCAAGCACTATTGACAAACAGTCAACAAATCCGTAGCTAATGATTGGCCAGCGTTCTGTAGATTCATGGCAGATGACTGGCCAACTGTCAACAGATTCGTATCTAATGATAGTCCAGCAGTCATCAGATGCCACGTGACGATTGGCCAGAGCTCTTTAGATCTGCAGTTGACGATTGGTTGACTTGTCGATGACAGCATAACGATGTTTAAACGAACCTACTCTTTCCTGTCCTTCTTTTTCAGGAGGTTTTAATGGAAGGGTCGGGTCATGCTGTACAAGTTCAACTAGTAAATGTGCACACACTGCTCAGGAAACCTCCACAGACTGCCTGTATTTTTTCATCCGTCATGTCAGGATGAGGTTTTTATACAAGCCAAGTGCGGTTTTGAACCCAGATATCTGGATACATTGGGTGCTGACAGAACCAGACATTGTATTTCACTAGTGTAGAGTAAAAACTGCTAGAATAAATGGAGTTAAAAACTGTCATGGGTGTCCTTTTCTAAGCAGAAAGCATGTGATTTCTCCTGATGTTTGTACAGTGGCACTTCTAAGAGTCCTCAGATATTTATCAAAGCACTTAAGTCGATGTCAGCGCTCTAGTTCTCACACAGACACACTCTGCGACATCCAAGGACAAACCCCAATCCAAGACAAAACCAGGCTATTTTACAAAAGCACGTCTGAAGGACAAAGGCTATTTCCCACCTGCAGACGGACACACACGCGCAGAAAAAGAACTCAATACAGGTCAGTTTAAGGTCTACTCTACCCCGTCCACTTCATCAGAGAGATTAAATTCACTCTCTTCCACACAAAAACATTCACTTATCCTCTGTCTCTGCTAAAGTACACACACACCTGTGAGTTATGAATTCCCCAGCATCTTTTAAAGCTCTATTAAACACAGTTTTGATTCATCACAGTCAGATACTTGCACACAATAACCCTTTTATATTCATATACCAGACATTAGGCTCAGAGTAATGAGGTTCGGATACATATATTATCTGAATGTTTCAAGCACAGGGTAAAGAAACCTGGTCTAATACGATTCATTAACATGAAATTAGACAACAAGATAAGGCCATTCAGTTCATCTAGGAAGAATGTTCTCTGGGGGATGTTTCTAGCAGCCAACTACGTTTATAAATGAATAGATTAAATATTCAAGGATCGTAGAACTGAGGCGAACAACAAGATATTTTTTCCTCGCTATATAGTTGTGTCATAAAATCGATTCTGACTGCACTCCATTATTTTATTCTAATAGTTTAATGTCTCATATTCCTATCCATCCATCCATCCATCCATCCATCCAGTAATATTTTTTTCGTAATATTTAAAAATATATAATGCTGTCAAATTAATCATGATATATATATATATATATATATATATATATATATATATATATATATATATATATATATATATATATATATATATATCATGATATATATATAGTGCTGTCAAATCGATTAATCACGATTAATCATATCAAAAATATGTATGTATATATATATATATATAAATACACACTCATTAATGTATATATTAAAAATAATTTACATTTATATACTGTATATATATATACATATACATATATATATATATATATATATATATATATATATATATATATATATATATATATAACATTTATATTATATATATAAATATAAAAATTATTCTTAAATATAATCATGCATAATATTTGTGTATTTATATACACATAATTATACACAGTAGACATACATATATTACGTTTATATTTAGATGTGATTAATCGTGATTAATCGATTTGATAGCACTATATATAAATACACAAATATTATGCATGATTATATTTAAGAATTATATATATATATATATATATATATATATATATATATATATATATATAGACACACACACACACACACACACGTGTGTTAAGTGGTCTCTTAAAAAAATCAAGAGACCACTTAACATTGAGAAATTTGTTTTTAAAAATGTAATTAAAATTAAGTGGTTTATTTAATTTTTTCCAGAGCTGTATATAACGGAGTAATATCTAACTATAGTTATACATTGTAATAAAATATCTAAATATTATGCATTAAATAAGAAATACAGTATTACAATAATGAGAATCATCATTGTAAATTAATGTATATTTTCTTTATTCAACATATAATTCCATGCAAAATGCGACGTGAATATGTTTTCATGAGATTTACAGATTTATGGGTAAAATAACCTTGTCCTTGTAACAAAATAAACTCCTTATAATATCACACTACACTCCAATATGCAATGTTAAATGAGCTCAAGATTGAATTAAATCAACATAAATAAAACAAATATTTAGGATACACTTGGATTAAACATGGATGCGTTAAAATCAGGACACCGCGGAAACTGAAAGGTAACACAAAGTCCAATTCAGCCGTGCCGCACCAACACTGATCCAAGAACACTTGGGCATGTGTCTCAAGTCTCGGGACAGGCCATGAGCAGGGATTTTCTTTTAAACTAAGTGGGTGGTGTGACATCCAAACAAAAAGCGCATCAGATCAGATTAAGGCAGGGTACCAACAGAAACCCGTTTGTGGCCTGGCGAGCCTTTTCACATTGAATGATAAAACTGGGTTTTTTGTTTTTTTTGGCTTCCAAAACCAGGCACGAACTGGGATACCTCAACTGTATTCTGATGGAACTCCTGGACCTTCTCCAAAAGTGAAATCTCAGACTGGATCCACTTTGGCTCTGTTCATTTGGACGGAGTCCTAAAAGACGAGCCTGCGGGTGGTAAACAAAAGGATGCTGCCACAAACACATTGATCGAGACGGGTCATCAGCACACATCCATTACTTCACAGAATATTAGAACCATTAGGAATATATAGGATCCTACTCTTCAAATTGCACAGCTGTTTAAAAAATAACCTGTGTGCTTCTAATGGCAAACGTTAATATATGCAATTAAACGTATGCTGGGTTCACGCCATGTCATAATTGCCGTAGTCTCGAGATGACTGCCGTTCTACTCAAATTCCCATCTTACAATTTGTAATTATGAGCTCTACGAGGACGTGAACGATATTTACAAGTTGAAATCTCGTAATTACGGTAATTACAACATGGCGTGAATGCACCTGTAGTTACTTCAATTGATTCATCACGGTATCATACAAGTGGTTTGATTACAAACAACATAATCTGATCACTTACTACTTCATTTGGCCGCCTTAATTGCTTGAGATAAGAAGTCGTCAGTGGTTCAATATGTAAATCAACTCAAGAGTTTCAACTACGAGCAGGTGGAACTTCTGATTATGAACTACCAGCATATTTATACATATACATATACATATATTGCCAAAAGTTTTGGGACGCCTGCCTTTACATGCACAGATCCCATTCTTAATCTGTGGGGTTTAATTTGGCGTTGCCCCAGCCTTTCCAGCTATAACAGCCGAACTCACAATTACATATCTGAAATCAGCAACAAAATCGGACATGAACTGTCCATTAAATGTTGTTTCTTATGCTCAAATAGTGTTAAAAAGCTTATTTTTCAGGCTAAATGAACAAATGCGCATGTGCAGTCTTAAGCTGGAGTCTCAGGAGTCTCAGTGATGCAATGACTTTACCAATCAGCGATTGGCTCTTTTACTTTAGAAGGCGGGACTATTCCACCATATTGCGCGTTGCAGTTTCTCCCATTCATGGGCTACAATTAGCATCTAGCTACACAAGACAATTTATGAGATTAATACTACACTTGCACTCAAACGCCACTGTAAACCACTATTGAGTGTTTGTAATAACTTCGATTGCAATCTAATGTGCATTTTGGTCATATATGATGAGGCATGTTGTTTGTAGCCTTTTATAAGAGGCTAATCGCTACACCTGCTTAGCATTTCTCATGTAAACATCCTTAATTCTTATGAAAATAGCATAATTCATATACAAATCATATGCAGTCTTAATCTTGTGTTACTTAGCGTCATGTTTCATGTGTTGAAATGTTTCTCTTGGTTTGTTATGTTTGTTAAATAATTTAATATTTACATCAATATATTTTCTCATTAAATATCATGTTTCATTCTGAAATACATCGCATTAAAGTGAAAAAGCTTTTTCATCTGGACAAAGCTGAAAAAAGCAGGAATATTTATTTCGCTCACAGTCCAATAAAAGCCAAACTCTGGCAGTAAAAACCCATTGAAAACACCCGTTGAGCGTATATATCAAAGGTTTTAAAAATACAACTGTTTCTTTAAATAACACACACAGTAGAAGTGTAAAAACCGTTGGTTTAAAGAACATTAGAAGTGTGACGGTTGAGTTCCTGTCTACGAGGGCAGAGCGCCAGAACAGAGGAGAACAGTAGAACACTGTGTAAGAAGCGTCAGAGAGCTGAAAGAGTGGACGGACGGACAGACGGCGCTGTAAAATAAACGAGAGGAGCAGACCCAACTATTACTGTTCTTACACACTAGTGTGCGCACATACACACGCGCTTTGAAGCGCACAGCAGCTGCAGCTAGTCAATGTCAAACTCTTCAACATGTGTGCACTGCAAACACAAACGCAGGGTCAGTCTATAGAGATTGTGTTACTCTCTGTGTAATATTTGTGAGTGCTAGGTAACAAAAAGCCAGTGGAAAAGAATCAGAAAAACAGCCAAAGAGAGAGAGAGAGATTGTTGCTCTGTTAGCTTTTGAGTGATGAATCTTTTATTTATGGAGTTGTGGAACCGTTGACACCTTGCAGGCAAATGAAATGATAGCCACACCATAAGGAACAGTATCGGTGTGTGTGTGTGTGTACGTGAGGAAGGAAAAATGAAGGATGAGGGGGTGGAGGAGAAAAAATGATCAGGTTTGATTTAGTGAGAGACGAGAAAGGACAAAGAAAAAGCGAGGTATTGGAACTCCCTCTGGAGAAAGACATAATATACATAGCCGAGTGAGTATGTGTGTGTGTGTGTGTGTGTGTGTGTGTGTCAGTCGCGGTCGAGCTTGCGGCCGGCAGCATTCCAGCCTGAAGCTGCTCTGAGTTCTGTGTTATTACTGATGTAAATTTAGAAACATAATTATGAGCTTTATTCAACACACAAACAAGCACAAAGACCTGAGTCCTGCATGTCCACGTTTGTGCTCTTAGATTTGACTACATTTAACAAGATTTTTCTGATGCAGAAATACAGAAATGATGCAGAAATGACCACGAATGGTTGATAGATGTTTTTTTTTTTTATGGCAACAAAAATAAAAAATTGAATTAAATGTTAACTGAAATAAAAATTTAATTCAAATATATATTTGCCATGGCAACATTATATACAGTATAAAGTGTATATATACACCGATCAGGCATAACATAATGACCATCCTAATATTGTGTTGGTCCCCCTTTTGCTGCCAAAACAGCCCTGACCCATCGAGGCATGGACTCCACTAGACCCCTGAAGTATGTTAGCAGCAGATCCTTTAAGTCCTGTAAGTTGCGAGGTGGGACCTCCATGTATTGGACTTGTTTCTTCAGCATATCCCACAGTTGCTCGTTTGGATGACCCTGTCGCCGGTTCACCACTGTTCCTTCCTTGGACCGCTTTTGATAGAGACTGACCACTGCAGACCGGGAACACCCCACTAGAGCGGCAGTTTTGGAGATGCTCTGACCCAGTCGTCTAGCCATCACAATTTGGCCCTTGCTAAACTCGCTCAAATCCTTAAGCTTGCCCGTTTTTCCTGCTTCTAACACATCAACTTTGAGGACAAAATTTTCACTTGCTGCCTAATATAGCCCACCCACTAACAGGTGCCGTGATGAAGAGATGATCAGTGTTATTCACTTCACCAGATATGCCTGATCGGTGTATATGCACATACATACATACATACATACATACACACACACAAACACACACACACACACACACACACACACACACACACACACACACACACACACACACACACACACACACACACACACACACACACACACACACACACACACGCACACACACACACACACACACACACGTACACACACACACACACACACACACACACACACACACACACACACACACACACACACACACACACACACACACACACACACACACACATACATATATATAAATATATATACATATACATATACACATATACATATATATATATATATATATGTATGTATATGTATATGTATATGTATTCGCCTCAAACTGTCAGTCACTGGCGATCCACACTCCAATCCAAAATGTTTGCTAGCCGCCACAACTGGACAAAGAGCAGAAGAAGAGACGATCTATGCATCAACCCAAAACAAGAGTTCAGATGGCACGTAAGGGCTTGCTAGTATCTTATTTTTATACATTTTTGTGATGCACTTCACAAGCTTCACGGTAAGCAAACTGAAAGCGGAAATGTAAATGTATCGAACTTGGAACCGTGACCCCAAAACCGAGGTACGTACCGAACCGACTTATGTGTACTGTTACACTCCTAATACTGAACATCTATACGCTGGTCAAATAATTAGAATATCATCAAAAAGTTGATTTATTTCACGAATTCCATTCAAAAAGTGAAACTTGTATATTATATTCATTCATTACACACAGAGCGATATATTTCAAATGTTTATTTCTTTTAATTTTGATGATTATAACCGACAACTAAGGAAAATCCCAAATTCAGTATCTCAGAAAATTAGAATATTGTGAAAAGGTTCAATATTGAAGACACCTGGTGCCACACTCTAATCAGCTAATTAACTCAAAACACCTGCAAAGGCCTTTAAATGGTCTTTAAATTAGTCTAGTTCTGTAGGCTACACAATCATGGGGAAGACTGCTGACTTGACAGTTGTCCAAAAGACGACCATTGACACTTTGCACAAGGAGGGCAAGACACAAAAGGTCATTGCAAAAGAGGCTGGCTGTTCACAGAGCTCTGTGTCCCAGCACATTAATAGAGAAGTGAAGGGAAGGAAAATATGTCGTAGAAAAAAAGTGTACAAGCAATAGGGATAACCGCACCCTGGAGAGGATTGTGAAACAAAACCCATTCAAAATGTGGGGGAGATTCATAAAGAGTGGACTGCAGCTGGAGTCAGTGCTTCAAGAACCACTAGGCACAGACGTATGTAAGACATGGGTTTCAGCTGTCGCATTCCTTGTGTCAAGCCACTCTTGAACAACAGACAGCGTCAGAAGCGTCTCACCAGGGCTAAAGACTGGACTGGACTGCTGCTGAGGGTCCCAGAGTCTAGAGGAAGAGAGGAGAGGCACACAATCCACGTTGCTTGAGGTCCAGTGTAAAGTTTCCACAGTCAGTGATGGTTTGGGGTGCCATGTCATCTGCTGGTGTTGGTCCACTGTGTTTTCTGAGGTCCAAGGTCAACACAACCATTTACCAGGAAGTTTTAGAGCACTTCATGCTTCCTGCTGCTGACCAACTTTATGGAGAAGCAGATATCATTTTCCAACAGGACTTGGCACCTGCACACAGTGCCAAAGTAACCAGTACCTGGTTTAAGGACCATGGTATCCCTGTTCTTAATTGGCCAGCAAACTCGCCTGACCTTAACCCCATAGAAAATCTATGGGTTATTGTGAAGAGGAAGATGCGATATGCCAGACCCAACAATGCAGAAGAGCTGAAGGCCACTATCAGAGCAACCTGGGCTCTCATAACACCTGAGCAGTGCCACAGACTGATCGACTCCATGCCACGCCGCATTGCTGCAGTAATCCAGGCAAAAGGAGCCCCAACTAAGTATTGAGTGCTGTACATGGCTCATACTTTTCATGTTCATACTTTTCAGTTGGTCAAGATTTCTAAAAACCCTTTCTTTGTATTGGTCTTAAGTAATATTCTGATTTTCTAAGATACTGAATTTGGGATTTTCCTTAGTTGTCAGTTATAATCATCCAAATTAAAAGAAATAAACATTTAAAATGTATCAGTCTGTGTGTAATGAATGAATATAATATACAAGTTTCACTTTTTGAATGGAATTGATGATATTCTAATTATTTTACCAGCACCTGTATATTAAATTATAATCTTGCACTATGATATCTGCATTGAACTCCACAATGCTATGGCATTTTCATGGTACATGTTCAAAAACATGGTTTGGTGTCATGTGGTACTTCTTTTTCTTGTTCTGCTACATCTGTGAGAGCCACATCTCTGAAAATGTCAAAGGGACATCCTCACGAACATAAGTGCACATATGTGTGTGTGTGTGTGCGGTTGCAGATTGTCTCATGTAGTCTGATGAGAGAATGTTGAATGTCAGGCGAACACAGAAAACCAATTCAATCTACAAAAGAGCACATACACACACCTGACAGGTCAAGTGCTCTCTAACCTAATTAGCAATAAATCTTTAGTGCCGACAGTCTGAAATGGCAGAGGCATCTTAAATCACAACACACACATATCTCAGTCATCCTGACACTCAAAAACACACACACTCACTCTTATCTGCCGTCAGCTCATAGTCCCCGCGGAGGAAAAATGAGCTTCACAGTGCAATAACAATGATTATTAAACATTTAATAACGCCTCATAACTCTCTCTCCACTGTCTGTTTCTCAGTTGATCTCTCGCTCTCTCTCTCACTCTCTCACACACACACACACACACACACACACACACACACACACACACACACACACACACACACACACACACACACACACACACACACACACACACACACACACACACACACACACACACACACACACACACCACACACACACACACACACACACACACACACACACAAGCAGGGCTTGAAATATGCAATACAAATGTAAATATAAAATACTAGTTTCACAATAGCAAACGTTTAGATAATCAGCAAAAGTCTGGTCTATTCTGGAATCTTCTCTCAAAGATTCAAAGCCATGAACCTTGATGTCAAGACAGTGTGTACTTGAGTAGGCCAACTCAAATGTGACAATAATGAAATAAATGTACCTTTTTTGAGTTATTGCAGTATTTTGGGGCGGTACCTGAGGTCTGATTGGATTAGACAGCATGCAATCCATACCGGAGAAATAAAGTGAAACTACGGCTAGTTAAAAGAGCGTAGTGATATCACTTTGATAACAAAAATACTGTAAGGTATGCCAATCTGCCATATACACAACATTAAAACTATTGTAATAGAATGTTGTAAATGATTTGGGTGAACATGATTTCACCAAGTGCAACATCTTCGTTGATCCTAGAACAAAATTTCAATCAACCAATCAGATTTGAGGGACAAGTTTACACGTCGTCAAGTTAAGGCTTAAAACCAGGGTTAGGTGACATTTTGGGGATATCACACACACTCTTCCCCGGCTCCGACTCCAGTGACCAGTCATGCTAAGCATCTGGCTGTCAATAGCAACTGCATCTCAATGACCCCAAGACCATTCAAATGCTAATGCGGGCACGCACACACAGCTATTGCTTTTTAGCACAAACACTACAACACACTCTTCGGCCATCTTCAGTTACTCACAATCACGATACAAACACATATATCAACATAAATACAGCCCAAATCCCACACTCAGTCCCACAGGAGCCCTTCACACAGATTGCATGCGCTCTCCAATGCAAAAACACACAGTCAGAAGGCCTGATCTACACTGATAAGTTGTTTTGTGACTCAGAAGAGATAAAGATGAACAGATAGAAGCAGAGAATGCGCCAGCCTGAACAGTAATTCACTCCTCTGCAGCATACAAACACGTCCCCCATGAAAGCAGCACTTATGATGCTAAGTGATGATGCTAATATTAGATAGCTAAGTAAATGTGTATGACGCTCCACCACGGCATGTAATTCTCACTGTCTTAAATCTTCAAAATCAACCAGCTGTGGCAGACAAAAAGCTTTAAAGTGCTAAACGAACATTTGTGAGATATGAAAGCTAACAGAGCTGGTTTTACCGTAACCTTTCCCCTAGCAACACAGACTTTTACCAATGTGCTCTAGGGAACAAAAACGGGTTGCTTGCAAATGAGTAAACGGCGTTTCTCGTATATCAGAATAAACGCAGGTGTTGGAAAGAACGCTCAAGGAAGAGTGTAACCGTGCCTAGCTTTGTATTCAAAAGTTATTTTAAATACATTTCAGCAAATAAGAGTGGATATTTATGATCAAAAAGGCATTTATGTGTGATGATGAGATGCCGCGCACAGCCTTTACGTTTCTCTCAGGTACATCAGGTAGAATAAATGCTGTCACAAATATAAATATATATGGGTATGTATGTCAATAGATTCTTATCAGGGTTCTCACCACATTTACACTGTCTACCAGTCACATTTTGAAATAAGTATTACAATTAAAGCTGCACTATGTAACTTTTCCGTCCACTAGAGGTCGCCTATTTAAAACAAAGGTGTAGTTTGATGACGCCAAGTTTGAGCGCAGAATCTTGGGACATGTGGTCTCCACCTCACAGCCGGTGGAAAAGAATCGGGATAGGACTCGGGCAGAAATCATGTTCATGGATGTGATTATTAACATTACTGTAGTATGAAGAAGAAGCAGGAGCGATTGTTAATAAGAAGAGCGCAACACAAGACTCGCGAGCAGCGGGAGTGTTATTATGGCATAGTCGCCGACGGGACTTTTATTATGCCACAGTAGCCAGCGCCATTTCCGCTTTTCCGGTCATGAGTATGAGGTAATGCAGCTCTGATTATCATATCAGATACATCTGAGTGTGTTGAAAATGATGTTATGACGTTACTCTGTGCGTTCGCTCAGCAGCTGCTATATGACACTTGTTTACACTGTAGTAAGAGTAAAGCGCTTCTGCAAAATAAAACCGGAAACCGAGGGTGACGCAGATATGATGTCATCGACAGGCGACTCCCTCACACATCCCTGTTTCTTGGTTAAAATAGCAATTTTTTCAAGATTTACAAATAGTTGGAAACATTTGGGATATTGTAAGTACTCAACTGAACAAAATATATAACACTGGCCTAGTGGTTTTTGGGTATTTTACTGAAAACATTTTACATAGTGCACCTTTAAAGGAGAGCTGTATGTACGTTTTTGACTGTACTAAAGCATAAAAATACCATAATATGTTTTCAGATATTTAGGGAACATGCTGGGTTCACATACTCATTTCTCCGAAAAACAATGCTTCAGCCAGTTATTTTGCTTTGAAATGTGTGTTCTGTTTTTGTTTTGGTCAGTGCAATAACGCACGTTGCCGGTTTACCCAATAGTATTTCGACAGCACAGGTTGCCAGTTGGCGGAAAACACAGCCGTATTCCTGCCATGGAAGCCAGCAAACAAACAGAGTCAGAGATCACAGATTGTACCTAAAAAGCCGCGACATTCATCTAAAAATCTCTATGAACGGAAGCACATTAAAACGCGGATAAATCAACTCATCATTTTACAGCGTGTAAGTCACCTCGCCTTCCATTGTTCCTGTTGCATGTCCTCAAACTGGCAACCCGTGTGAGGAGGAGGGGACGGGGCAAACAATATTTTGAATTTCGACTGCAGTACCCATTTCAACCACTAGCTGTCATTCTGACATACAGCACCTTTAAAGGGATAGTTCACCCAAAAATTTAAATTAGCCCATGATTTACTAACCCACAAGTCATCCTAGGTGTATATGACATTCTTCTTTCAGACGAATAAAATCTGAGTTATATTACAAAAGTCCAGGCTAATCCAAGCTGTATAATGGCAGTAATAGTTGCTCTGTTTATGAAGTCCATAAAAAATGCATCTGTCCGTCGAGTAACGTGCTCCACACGGCTCTGGGGGGTTAATAAAGGCCTTGTAAAGCGAATCGATGCGTTTGTGTAAGAAAAATATCCATATTTAAAACTTTATAAAGTAAAGTTTCGGTGGACCGCCGGCGCCTTCCGTATTCAATTTATGGAAAAAGTGTTGAAAGTACCTCTGCCGATCGAAAGACTTAACGCGACTAACGCTCGTCAGACGTCACGTACGCATCTTGAATTGCGAGAAGGAACTTTCAACACTTTTCCACGGAAGGTGATCGAGTGGAACTCTATATTTTTTCATAAAAATATTTTTCTTACACAAACGCATTGATTCACTTCAGAAGGCCTTTATTATCCCCCCAGAGCCGCGTGGAGCAGTTATTTGACGGACAGATGCCCTTTTTATGGGCTTCAAAAACAGAGCAACTATTACTGCCATTATAATGCTTGGATTAGCCAGAACATTTTTAATATAACTCAGATTTTATTCGTCTGAAAGAAGAATGTCATATACACCTAGGATGACTTGAGGGTGAGTAAATCATGGGATAATTTTCATTTTAGGGTGAACTATCCCTTTAAGATGATAAAAAAGTCACATGCTCACAAAGGCTTAAGTCATTTGATTAAAAATACCATAAAAATATTAATATTGTAAAATATTATTACAACTTAAAAGTGCTTCTATTAATCAATTAATACTAAAATACGTTTCTATTTGAATACATTTTAAAATGCAATATATTCCTGTGATCAAATCTGAATTTTTGGCATCATTACTCCAGTCTTCAGTGTCACACGATCCTCCAGAAATCATTCTAAATGTCCATTTAAGTGCCTTGGTGCCTATGTGTGTGTATGTATGTGTGTGTGTACACTATCAGTTTGGAATAATTCATACTCTAACTTTTATGTTTTGGGGAAAAAGTATTTTATTCTCACCCAGGCTTAAAGGCACCAATGATTAAAAATATAGTAAAAACAGTAATAATGTGATATTACTACCATTTAAAAATGCTATATTCTGTTTGAATATATTTAAAAATGTAATTTATTCCTGTGATGGCATTGGCAAAGCTGAATTTTCAGCATCATTACTGCAGTCTTAAGTGGCACATGATCCTTCAGAAATCATTCTTATACGATAAGTTAAAAGATAATAGGTTCTTATCAGGAATCCATGTCTCCTGTGTAGCCGCAGTATTGAGTTCTGCAGGTGTACACTGAAATATATGAGGTGAAATTCAGGTCTACAGCATCACATTGGCCTCTTGGGAGGTCTGTGGAAGCTGAATTTATGTAACTACCCGTATGGTTGTGGTACTATGCAGCATAAAAACGTCTGAATGTTTTTACCATACAACGAGCTCATCTGTTATTCTTTCTCACCCCTCAAGGCAGAGAGAAGAAATTTGGCGCCCTCTTGCCCAATTCGGCTCATTAAAAATGGATCAATTGATTCCCATGGCTGTCGAGTTGCCCAATCACGAACAACGGCCGTTGGGGGTGGAGCACATCGGGCTACAGAAGGTATCTATGGAAAGAGATTTCAATTAGCGCATATAAAAAATGCAGGGACCCTATAGAAGAGCGTAGTGAAAATGACAATATTACTCTACTGGAACTCTGAGATTGTGATGTAATCGTGGTTTCCATGGCAATACCGCCTAGGGATTCTTGCATATTTAATTTAAAAAAAAGCTTTGGGGTGGTTCTTTTTGGTTTTAGCTGATTTGCATTTTTGTGAATAATGCATGATGGGAAATCAATGCTCTCTCTTTGATGCCAAGGAGGAAAACAGCACACACACACGCAGGTTCGTATCAGTGGATTGATCACACTGCATTATGCTCTTGGGATGCTGATTTGTTTGGACAGGCAGCAGCTGCTTATAAAGCTACTTTTTCACCTACACGGAAAGCACATATTTGAGTTATCAATAGCAAAAATGTTATTTATTTGCATTATTTTTGAGTATGCAATATTACTCTCAAAGCAGCTAAGCATCAAACAAATGACTAGTAAAAGTTAACTTTAAAAAAAATGGCTGAGCTCAAAACTCATTGGAGAGTTGACATATAAGATTTTATATATGCACCAATCAACCAGTCTTATGTCAAAGTTCCCCTACTGTATGTTTCCCCTTAGGTTACTGGTAGGGTTAGGATTAGGGTCAGGTTGAGGGTTAGACAGTCCAAGGGAAAAAACTTCAACATCAATCGAACCTAACACGATCGGAAACTGGCCAAAATATAAAAAAACTGTAAACAGGACGTTAACACTGCCCAGAGATAGGACAGCACAAATGCGCCAGCAGAGAAAATTCTGTACCAGTAACAGCAAGCTCACTGTTCCCCATGCGCAAAAAAATTCTGGGTTGTTTCAACTTCAGCTGCAACAAACGATTATTTTAATAATCGATTATTCTAACGCTTAGAACGATTAATCGACTACTCGTCAATTATTGTCATTGCCATCGATGACTTATCAGTAAATTTTGAACGATTATTCAGCTTTTTCAATTAGTTAAAGCATTGAGTTATACATATTCTAACTATAAAAAAGAAAGTCACTTCAGCTTTTGAAATGGTTGTTTTAATTAACTTTGAGCCAAGTTCTCAGACCTCAAATCACACACAAATGCTCTCTAAGCATTGTTTAAATATTCTGTTCTCTTTCAATTAAAAAAAAATTATAATAAACAAAAATGAGCTGCATTACAGACAAAAAAAATGTGATGTTTGAATGTAAACAACTCTTGGCAGCAGTATTAAGAGCTTCATTTGTAAAACAATAATAGGCCCCACTGCTTTTCTTAGAACTGAAACAGAAAAAGAGGACATTTACTTCAGGACACAAAGAATGGTAAAAATATTAATCTGCAAATGACATTGCAGACAAAATGACATAATATTAATCTCTTACATGACAATTGAGCAGACAGACTGGCATTCACCTTTTAATTAACAATATGAAAAAGTAACCGACATGATATTCTTCCTAACATCGCCTTTTGTAAGTCTTCATATGGAACAAAATACAGGCAAGTGATGAGACTATAATATAATAATGGTGTTATAATAATAAAAACAGTCCTGACTCCAAGCTCGATCAAACTTTATTATATGCTAAATAAATCATCACATTACTGTAATTATATTATTATTATTATTACAATTATTAGTAGTATTGCATTCTCTAATAAAGAGATTTACCGCTAGTTAGTTAGTTAGTTGTTTCCTCTTTAAGTGCTCCAACATGCACGTCGTGCTCCCGTGAAAAGTTTCGCCTTGCATGTCTCAATCAGCTCCTGGTTCAGTAGTCAGGGCACTGATCACGACAAGAGTCAATGGGCTGATCCCTGATCAGTGCCCTGACTACTGAACTAGGGAGCTGATTGAGACGCAGCCTTAAGGCCTGTTCACACCGGGACGATTTTCGTGCGCGTTTATCGCCAACGTTTAACGCCTCGTGACTAAACAATGGGCGCCAATGTGAGTGTGCACACGACGCGTAAAACGCCAGGCGTAAAAGCGTCATTAAAAAAAAACCGCCTCGGGTTCGTTTTTTTATTTTGACGCGGCGCGTTAAAAACTGGCCGACCAATGAGATCAGCGCTGTTGTTCACGTGCCTGGAGCTGCTGAAGTGACTGAAGTAAAACACGACTTTGTGGCGCTCAAGCACAAAAACGGTCTTGCCGATCACACATTGATATGAAGAAGTAGTAAGTAGACAAAGAAGAAGATGGGCTGCTAATGCTGCTTGCCAGTTAGCAAAAAGTGTGTGAATGGTTTTGCCATAGACATAATCTGTGGTTTTGGCAAGCACGTAAATACTGTCTCTCCTTTTCTTCTGTGTGACAAGCGAGTGTCAGAAGCTTAAGTGCCGCAGCACCACCTTGTGTACCGAGAGCGCATCTACTGAATGTGCACGTTCACTCGGCGCATCACCAGTGGAAATCGCTTGGGTGTGAACACTCAAGACGCGCCGAAAAACGTCATGAAAAAACGCTGGCGATAAGCGCGTGCGATATTCGTCCCGGTGTGTACAGGCCTTTAGTTTGAAGTTTTGTGAAACTTTCCCACATCTTGCTAGTTCAGATTTGTTTGCACTCCGTCATTCGCGCTGTTTTCTTCTACCGCAACATTTAAGGGCTGCATTACATTCTAGCGCTACAGCGCCACATCGGTCAAATCACGATATTGCAGGCCCTTACATTAGGTCACATGAGATCAAACGACTACTCGACAACAAAGATATTTGTCGACAATTTTTTATTGTCGACTAATCGTTTCAGCCCTAGTTTCAACTCATGATTGGGTCAAATATGGACAAAGTCCATTCGTTGTGTTGTGGCTTGATTCCGTTATGTTGTGGATTTATTTCTTTGTGTTGCAGCTTTTTTCGTTGTGTTGTAGATTTATTTTGTTGTATTGTGAACTTATGTTTTTTTTTTACATTTCGTTGTGTTGTGCACTGCTACAAGTGTGTATCATGAAAACCGTGACTGAAAAGCAGATGTTGCCTCTAATTTCAAATGGCTACAGATTTTTTTAAGGCCAGTTTGGCCTGTAATCGACCAAATAAACAGCAAACAAGTTTGCTTAAATCTTTTTTTTAAAAACTCGGCAACCGATATCGGGATCGGCCATGAAAAATCATGATCGTGCATCTCTAATTTTACACAAGGTTAAAATTTATATGAAAGTGAAAAATGTATGTTTTAGGTCATGCAACTGGTCACCATCATTTTTTTAAATGTTTTGAACCATCTCTATGCCATTTTGCCTTTTTAAAAAGTACAAATACTTAATAAAGTAACAAAGTAATTTAAAATAGTTACCAACTTCCCAAAGTATTTTGTGTAAAAAACCCATTTACAATATTTAGAAATGCTCACAAGAAGCTAAACTAAATTAGAATTCAACTAATGGCAAGTCATGTGTCAATCATGTACATCATTGTATCAGACCTGTTGCAAAGTCCCGCCCATTTAAGAGGTTGGCCAATCATCATAAAGATAATTCCATTGAATGTCCATTGATTGAAAGCCTAATTTTTTCTCATGCAAAAATCACTTATGTTCTCAGAGACGCAAACCATACAGGTAAGAAACCACAATGACATTTTCAGAGCCTATCGTCCAATCAGCAAAATCAATGGTATAGGTATCTGCCATAGACTCCCATTGAAGCATAACCTCACTGAGGGTCTATAGGCTTTGTGTCTGCAAACTCCTATGGCTATATTCATGTAGACTGAGGCATATTGTGTTAACTGAGCAGAGTGATGATGCTGTGGTATTTCACACTTTCTGTTAAAATATGGAAATGCACAAAGTAATATGATACATATAGATTATACTGAAATGGATTCACATTACTGTGGCATTTTTAAAATGCAAAGCCGTTCGTCCTTTGCAATCCTAAAGCAATCTCCACTGCCTACATGTTCGCATATGCCAAGAAAGAGAGAACACACACACACACACACACACACACACACACACAAAGCACATATAAATAGTCTCTGAAAGGCCCTTTTCACAATGCTGAATTGGCGTAACAGTAGTGCCAGGAATTCATTTTCCTGTTTCAACCTGAGCAAGTAATCAAACTCACTCTCACTCTCACACACACACACACACACACACACACACACACACATCCTTGCACGTACACCCACACACAGCTGTTTCTGAGGTGGTAATTACATGGGCACATCTGGAGTGGAACTTAGCAGTAGCAGAAAAATGCCTACAGATATGTGCCAGGTCCAGGTAGAGCTCTTAATGTGTGTGTGTTTCTGAGTGTGTAGTTCAAGATGGTGTGATACTCCTGAGGATAGAGTCTTGGTCGTGTGCCTATTAGATACTGAATGCGGGAAATTCATTTCAGACAAATGCAAATCTACACCGAAAAACACAATGAGAAACAAACACAAGCACATAAACAAATCCTGGCACCATGAGAAATCCACTGTCCATTCTTCTCCGGAAGACTGGAGTGTGTGCTGGGTTTCCTACCCTTATAGGGACAGAGAAAATGAACCCTCATACTAAGGTACAGCTATGTACAGACGGTAATACGATGGTACTTTGACATATACATTTGACATTTAAGAATATGGTGGTATATTCTGTGGTACATGTTCAAAAAATCATGGTAATAAAATAAACTTTTGAGAGATCACGATTGAAAGTACTAAACAAATCTGAGCTTTCTGCTAGGATGTTAATCGATTAAAAAACAATAAGAATCAAAATAAAATCAGAAATAACCACATAAATCAATAATTGCTGAAAAAGATACAAATACTGCAGACATGTTAAGTAAAAGTAATATGTTTATATATATATATATATATATATATATATATATATATATATATATATATATATATATATATATATATATATATATATATATATATATATATTCTTAAAGTTTGTTTATGGCTTGGATGCCATAATTATATGCATACATTTTCTAACATTTTCTTCAATCAATACTTGTATTAAATAAGCATGTTACATTTGTTCGGGACTGGTTTGTGTCTGTTTGACGTGACTCTCTATCCCAGTGTGTGTGTGTTTGTGTGTGGACGTTTAAGTTGGCACAGAGGGTTACCTGGCATACAGCGCCAACAGGCACATATGGGCCTATTTACACACCGAGGCTTACTCAACACTGCTGCCTCGAAAGACGAGAAGAGAACGCAAGGGGGAAAAAAAACGACAAAAGGCATTTCCCCAAACCATTATCCACTTTGAGCAGAGGAGTGCGCTGAGACGAGCAGTATGCTAATCTCTCTACTGCACACTCGGCAATACACACACAGATCCATCACACACTGAGAGCTGACATTCACACACACACATCCCACACTGAATACAAGCAAACACCTACACCATCCATTCTGAGGGATACACGCTAGCCCACGCGAACATCCACTTAGCTTCACAACATCTGTCCTATATGAACACACACACACACAAACGTAAAACCACAGGCCCACACATGGCACTAAATTAGCGTTTAGCTACACCTGCCATGGTGGATGAATTGAGAATTTTATTTATATATATATATATATATATATATATATATATATATATATATATATATATATATATATATATATATATATATATATATATATATATATATATATATATATATATATATATATATATATATATATGCAGAATACAGATTAAAGGCCAATAAAAGTGCTATATTGTTGTTCCTTATTTAGCTGTTTTCCTCTAGCACATTAGCAGCACAAAAAAAAAAATCGCATGTACGATGAAACATCACATCTCAACTACATTTACATTGAGACCCATTGTGTTATTCCTTTCATTTATTGGGCTCAACCGATCAATCAACCCAACAATTTGTTATCACTTTTGTTACAACAACACAAGAAAAGTCAAAAGTGCGCTAGCTAAACATTGTTGCTAAAGCTAAAGTTTCAAAGTCTGTCTTCCACCCCTTGCTGGTGCATTTATTAATAATTTAGCTAATTTGACGATTTCATTACAGCTCCTTTTAACACATATTTAAAAGGCAGCAGCATATTTGCTATTTATACCAAGTGCAAATAGTGATATATTCTATTTACACCATGTAAAAGTAGCAGTTCTTTGCAATATGTGTAAATAGTGATTAGATGCAATTTATACTTTATTTTGACAGATACATACTATGTGCACCTCAGTATTGTTGTACATTAACAGGATGCAATAATATAGTAATAATATAGAGTGTAAATTATTATATTTATTAAAATTATTAAAAGTTGTAAGTCGCTTTGGATAAAAGCATCTGCTAAATGCATAAATGTAAATGTATAAATGTAAAATTATGCCGCCTTAATGGGACAATAAAAGCCCTCCCTACACCGACCCCTAATCCTACAAAATAAATACTTTCATTATACTTTCATTACACTTTATTTCCACTTTTAGAACATTTCCTTCATTTTTATTCAAAGTAAATGCCTTTCTGATGTGATATGTGATGGGGAAAGGGAGAAGAGCGAGTTCTGCAAAAGGCGGATTCGAACCCGGGTCGATCGCGTCAAAACCAAGATCCTTGAGCGCTACTGACTAGCCTACACGATGGAAGATGTTAGATTAAGCGTGTCTTTTTTAATCTTGTGTGGCCCTACCAGGCATTGTTGGGCGGAGCTAGTGTAAATAGCGATTGCCAACAACGCGCACTATTTGCACTTGGTGTAAATTGACACTTCGTATTTAAAATAAGTCCAGAGAATTCCCTCCAAAATGAGTGAGGAAGTAAAACCTCCTCCTGAGCCAAAACCCAATTTCAAAGAGGCTCAGAGAATTCTACAAAACCTGACTAATCACAACCGTTATAATGTAAATGTGAGATGAAGAGGCACAATTACATATAATACAAAATAAATGAAGTCTGTTAATGCAAATTGTAAATTAATAGTAAGGGAAAATCACTATCAAGATGTCAGTGGCAACTCTAGATTGAGTGCACAGCGGTAACAGGCTGGTGAAAAGTGTGTGTGTGTGGATAGCTGTCTATAAGACCCCTGCACTGTGTCACCAGCATAACAAGACCAGAATGCCCTGGGGGGTGGCCACACAGCGGGATCATGGGCAATGCAGCCTCACTCCATGACGTCTGCTATCAGACACACACAAATACTCACTGGCACTTGGAAAATAAGCATCTCTCACAGCACGTAATGTAAAAATACATGAATATATTCATCAGTACATGTAAACATTTATTTAGATGTTTAATCTGCATTTCCTTCAACGCACATATATGCTTAAAGGGATAGTTCGCCCAAGAATGAAAATGATCCCATTATTTACTAGATATCCAGTATATGACTTTCTTTTCCAGACGAATACAATCAAAATGTCCTGGCTAATCCAAGCTTTATAATGCCAGTGAATGGCAGCCCAAAATTTGAAGCCACTTGAAGCCAAATTTGTACTTTTTTGGGCTTCAAATTTGGGCTGCCATTCACTGGCATTATAAAGCTTGGATTAGCTAGGACGTTTTTAATATAACTCTGATTGTATTTGTCTGAAAGAAGAATGTCATATACACTCACCTAAAGGATTATTAGGAACACCTGTTCAATTTCTCATTAATGCAATTATCTAATCAACCAATCACATGGCAGTTGCTTCAATGCATTTAGGGGTGTGGTCCTGGTCAAGACAATCTCCTGAACTCCAAACTGAATGTCAGAATGGGAAAGAAAGGTGATTTAAGCAATTTTGAGTGTGGCATGGTTGTTGGTGCCAGACGGGCCGGTCTGAGTATTTCACAATCTGCTCAGTTACTGGGATTTTCACGCACAACCATTTCTAGGGTTTACAAAGAATGGTGTGAAAAGGGAAAAACATCCAGTATGCGGCAGTCCTGTGGGCAAAATGCCTTGTTGATGCTAGAGGTCAGAGGAGAATGGGCCGACTGATTCAAGCTGATAGAAGAGCAACTTTGACTGAAATAACCACTCGTACAACCGAGGTATGCAGCAAAGCATTTGTGAAGCCACAACACGCACAACCTTGAGTCGGATGGGCTACAACAGCAGAAGACCCCACCGGGTACCACTCATCCCCACTACAAATAGGAAAAAGAGGCTACAATTTGCACAAGCTCACCAAAATTGGACAGTTCAAGACTGGAAAAATGTTGTCTGGTCTGATGAGTCTCGATTTCTGTTGAGACATTCAGATGGTAGAGTCAGAATTTGGCGTAAACAGAATGAGAACATGGATCCATCATGCCTTGTTACCACTGTGCAGGCTGGTGGTGGTGGTGTAATGGTGTGGGGGATGTTTTCTTGGCACACTTTAGGCCCCTTAGTGCCAATTGGGCATCGTTTAAATGCCACGGCCTACCTGAGCATTGTTTCTGACCATGTTCATCCCTTTATGACCTCCATGTACCCATCCTCTGATGGCTACTTCCAGCAGGATAATTCTCCATGTCACAAAGCTCAAATCATTTCAAATTGGTTTCTTGAACATGACAATGAGTTCACTGTACTAAAATGGCCCCCACAGTCACCAGATCGCAACCCAATAGAGCATCTTTGGGATGTGGTGGAACGGGAGCTTCGTGCCCTGGATGTGCATCCCACAAATCTCCATCAACTGCAAGATGCTATCCTATCAATATGGGCCAACATTTCTAAAGAATGCTTTCAGCACCTTGTTGAATCAATGCCACGTAGAATTAAGGCAGTTCTGAAGGCGAAAGGGGGTCAAACACAGTATTAGTATGGTGTTCCTAATAATCCTTTAGGTGAGTGTACACCTAGGATGGCTTGAGGGTGTGTACATTTTCATTTTAGGGGCTAACTATCCCTTTAAAGACAAAACACAACTTCATATACCCATCCATCCATCAAACACACACACAGACAGAAAACGCACCTCATACACATTCACTCCATCAAACGCAAATCATACATACTAACTTCTCTCCCACAAAACAAGCATGACATTTCATGGCCTAACCATAGTCACACGTGTGAAGGACCGGCCTGTCTTCTGCCCGGTCACTGGCCTGCTGAACCGCTCGTGTAAACACCTTTCATTCTGCCAGCATGTCATCTGTCTAAACCTGTGAGGCCGTTCATTCAAGCGGAACGCCGTTATGAACACGTGATGAGCGCCTCTACATTCACGTTATTTGTCAGGAAATGAATCCGCTCTTCCAGCTTTTATTCATGCGGTAAGCAAACATACACTAATACTTGGCATTTCAACAAAGAACATTTAAAAAAATGTCCTACAGCTTGTTCTTTGCGTCACAGCCTTTGGCAGGAGTAATGACCTTCAAGCGTTCCTTTGTGATCAACGTTTAGCTTGGTGTTCATTTGTATAAACAGTCGCCACCTCCAAAGCACTTTCATTCCTCGCTGTTTGAGAGCCTCTATTTACAGGCTGACTGCTGTTTTCTTTTGAAGTTCGATTTGAAATTTAAATTCGGAATTTAAATGGAGGTTAATTGACGGCCTGGAAGTTTATCTTGGTTTTGATTTAATGAAACCCGCAAAAAAAAACAGACACCCTATTATTTTGCCCCATAATGGAATATTTTGTTCCAAAGTTTGAGTCCTACGAACCACACACACACACACACACACACACGCACACACACACACACACACACACACACACACACACACACACACACACACACACACACACACACACACACACACACACACACACACACACACACACACACACACACACACACACACACACACACACACACAGATGGTTAAATGAGTTCAGCATTCAGCAAAACAGATTTTCCAATAAATCATTTAGGGTGAGACTTGGTTTTATCCATATTTGGCAGGGTTGTGTGTCATTCAGAATATAATTGAGAATGCCTTTAAAATCAAATTTGAGGTAGAAAACCAGATAAAGTAGAATGAACTGAAGCCAAGTTATAATTACAAAATCAAAGTTGATCAAAAACAAACGATGATAGATAGATGATACACTGAACGACAGACAGATGGGAAAGATGGATAGATAGACAGAAAGACGAACATTTGGATTCTGTGTTTGGCTGACTGAGGAAATTAATGACACTGACACACACACACACATGCAGCAACTCATTTACTAGAACAAGTACATGTGAAATCTCTCTTTCTCTCTGTTCCAGACAAACTCACACATGTGCAAAAGCTCTCAGATGAGTGGGAGTGAGAAGTGACCAGCAGTTCTTATCACAGTCACACACACACACACACACACACACACACACACACACACACACACACACACACACACACACACACACAGTGGCTGTGCTGAATGGATTAGCTGTGTGCGCACCACTGAAAAGTGCTTCTGGCTGTTTGTTCCAATTTCCAGGCAATTCCTCATGTTTTCTAAAGATCTCCACCACAACTGCCCAGCTTTACCCATCACTGTTATCTTTCTCTCTCAAACACAAACTTTCCCAGTGATCTGAATTGACCAAAACTGACCAAAACTCTTTTTTTTACAACTATGTTATTTTTATGTTATTAGTTTATGTGTCCAGTAACTGATTTGCAGAGCAAATGTGCAAATGATTTAATTGTACATTTTTAACAGAATGTGATACAACAACGAATAACAAAGTAATATGCAAAAATATGCAAGTTACATTTCCTGTAAACAACGTTGTTTCCCATTGAATGAGACCAACAAAATGGTGAAGCCTATTAAAAATAAAAAAAGACAAATGTAAAAATTATTTAGATTTTTATTGGTCAATCTCTTAGACAGATTTACCATAAACCTTTAAACTTAAAGGCTTTTGGAAATTTCTCAACTTTATCTTGACAAGCTTTGCTTTTATAGTTAAAATTTGAATTTCTTTGACTTTCAATTCAGTCAATTAGCCTATACTTCTATCAATTAAACCAATTTCCTTTGGTTTCCAGTCAATTTCTTTTCAAATTAAACCAACTTTCTTTCTTTCACACAAGGGGCCCTATCATACACCCGGCACAATGCAACGCCAGGCACAATGCACAAGTGTTTTTTGCTAGTTTCAGCCCGACGCAGTTATCATTTTCACGTCCAGCGCCACGTTGTTTAAATAGCAAATGCTTTTGCGCCCATTTGTACACAATATTTATTTGTGTGTCATTTAAAGGGCCTGTACACTCTGCTTATTACACACACAGGGACACGCAGAAACACACAAACATTTTTAAATATTAAAAATAAAAGATTCCTCTCTGAAGAAGTGTTCAGTCTTTCCACTCGCAAATTCCGCCATGTAAATAGCGAATCCGCCATGGCACAAGCGCAACTGGCTTTTAAAGGGAATGGGAGATGAGACTCTGATTGGTTTATTGCACGCTACGCCCAAAACACAGTCACGAGGGACAACCATTTTGGCCATGCGCCAGGCGCGCCAACCATTTTTCCCGTAATTAAACTAGCAAAAGTGGATTCGGACATGCTCAGATCGTAAAAATAGGGCACCAACTTATGATTATGTGTGTAATTTCAGTAGAGGTGGGCGATATACTGGTAGACACGATTAACCGGTAGAAATTTGTCAACCGTTAGAGATTTTGGACTATCGCCTCTATCATGGTTATGCACAATGAGACTTCTCTTCTCGAGACTCCCCTGCTTCACAGCATAGTTAATGATATGCTAAAGCCCGCCCCCCTCGTGGCGTGATTGGTTACAAGGTAGTTTGTGACGTAAGAAACACAGTCGATTTCAAAGCGTGTTTTTGCCGTCTTTTTGTTTCAGTTTTAATGAGTAAATACTCAGCAATCGTGTTGACTTATGAGTTTGCACATGGTTTGTCTGAAAGCCACTTAGACATATAAACAACACTAAAAACGTGATTACATACTTATTTTAAATGACAGTTTAAAAACAAGTCAGAATGTCCGTCTTTGCAAGTAGCCTCATAAACAGAGTCATTTATGTCTTAAGTGAATGTAAACAGTTGAGAAAGAAACCAGTATATTGGATCCGTACCTTGAAACGTGCAGCATTATTCAATGTGTTGATGTAATTTCCACTGAAAAAGGAAGACAGGGTGGGAAATATCAAATAGTCCCTCCCCTTTTTTAAATAGCCAATAGCGTTTGGTTTAGTATCACAGACATCATTCGCCCCAATGGAAAGCATATTTACACTGTCTGAATTGTTCGCTATTACCTATATAGTGCCATTCACCATGTAGAAAATAGTAAATGTGTGAACAAGTGACCCATTTTAGCCATAGTTTCAGCGGCTATTTATAGTGTAGGGGGCGGGACACTTCAGATTCTAGAGAGCATTTGATCGGACAGAAAATCTGATGAGAAGCTGATGTGCAGAGTGAAGGGAGAGACTGAGTTTCAAACGCTTATATCTTCTAAATGCAAATGCTGTCATTATTTTGGAGCACACTAGCTTATAGACAACATTAGGGCTAGCATATTCATACTAAAAGCCATAAAACGTAAAGGGGCACTTCAGCGTTGGGAATATGAATGTGTATTTAAATGTGGGTCATTTATGTAGTAGAAATGTGAAATTAAATTCGAAGTGGGTGCCGTCTAGACGGAGAAAAGCCAGAAAATGTATTTTTGTCTCATATGGATGAAAGACAACAACTCCCAGAATGCACTTGCTTCACTGCCCTACGAGGCCACTCCCAAGCCACGCCTACCGGTTACATCTCGGGACCGGGACCGGGACATGGGTGGGGTGGGGGGGTGGGGGGTGTTATACTCACGATTATACTACCGGGATTCTACTGATACAAAGCTTAACGCTAATCGCTGAAGTAACCCTTTCCTTTAATGGAGTTGATTTCATGGGGACTTTAGTCAAAGAACAAAAGAGAAAATCTCAAGGTCTGATGACGGATCTGTCCACAACTACTCCAGCTAGGCAACAGAAATCGGCTCACAGGAAATCAATCGCACTGACAAATGCATAAACACGCACGCAGTGGCATTTAAAACAGCTGGCGGCTATAAAAAATTCACGACGCTCGAGCAGAACACAGATGCAAACACGCAAGACAAAGCCAACTACAAGCATTAGACTTTCACTCAGAGTCAAAGTTGAAAATCCGTTTTCCTGTTCATGACTGTGTGAAATGAGGTGTGCTTGTGTGAGAAAGTGTGTGTGTGTGTGTGTGATTTAGGTGGTGCCACTCGGCTGTCCGGACCCCCTGAGAAGTGACTGGGCCAGACGGGTACTTTATCCAGTTGCCATGACACCCAGCCAGTGACCTCTGGGTATTCACAGGGAGGCATAGCGCGGGCGCTGCCAAGAGAGGGGCACCGCGGCCGTGCCAAGCTCACAGAGAGAGCGCCTGACATCATTTCCCATTAAAGAGGCACATTCTCCCACTGCTGTTGGCGGCAGAGACGGAGAGAGAGAGGGGTGAGGATGTTTCAGGACGAGCGGACGGTTGGCTGTTCGCCCTAACTGGTGGACAGACATACTTCCATCAGTGAATGAGCTGTAAGCACATTTTCCTGATGCCCTCGCGGTGTCATTATGATTGACCCAACAAGTGTTTGTCTTCTGGCTTCTGGATGAGGAAATGACACAGCACAAACGGGGACTCTTTGTGTCAAATCCCTGCCATTGTTCCACTAATAGACTCCCTTTCGATTCACCAGTGAGGATTTGGATTGAAATGGCCACATCGCACAGGAAGCTAAAATTGGAATCTGAGTTTTATCACTATATATTTCTACATCTATTCATCTGAATCATTATGATCTGTCTGTCCATCCATCCATCCATAAAAAATCTATCTGTTGCTATACATTTCTAAATCTATCCATCCAAATCATTACAATATGTCCATCTATCATTCTAACATCCATCCATTCCACCCATCGATACATCCTTCCATCCATCCATCCTTCCACCAATCCACCCATCCATACATACATCCATATATCATTTCATCCATCTATCCATCCTTCCTTCCTCCATCATCTATCATTCCATCCATCCACTCACCCATCCATCCATCCATCCAAATATCCATATATCCACCAATTCATCCATCCATCATTACACCCATTCATTATTCCGCCCATCCATACATCAATCCATCCATCATCCATCCATTCTTCCATCGATCCATTCTTCCATCATTCCTCCATCTTTCCATTATTCAATCCATATCCATCCACCCACCCACCCTTCCAGCCACCCAACCATCCATCGATCCATCCTTCCATCATTCCATCCATCCACTCACCCATCCATCCATCATTACACCCATCCATCCATCGATCCATCCTTCCATCACTCCTCCATCTTTCCATTATTCCATCCATCTATCATTCCATCCATCCATCATTACACCCATGCATCGATCCATCCTTCCATCATTCCTTCATCTTTCCATTATTCCATCCATCTATTATTCCATCCATCCATCCACTCACCCATCCATCCATCCATCGATCCATCCTTCCATCATTCCTCCATTTTGCATCCATCTATCCATCCATCCTCCATCATCTATCATTCCATCCATCCACTCATCCATCCATCCATCCAAATATCCACCAATTCATCCATCCATCCATCATTACACCCATTCATTATTCCACCCATCCATACATCAATCCATCCATCCATCCATCCATCCATCCATCCATCCATCCATTCTTCCATCATTCCTCCATCTTTCCATTATTCAATCCATATCCATCCACCCACCCACCCTTCCAGCCACCCAACAATCCATCGATCCATCCTTACATCATTCCTCCATCTTTCCATTATTCCATCATTCCAGCCATCATTCCATCCATCCACTCACCCATCCATCCATCATTACACCCATCCACCCATCGATCCATCCTTCCATCATTCCTCCATCTTTCCATTATTCCATCCATCTATCATTCCATCCATCCATCATTACACCCATCCATCCATCCATCGATCCATCCTTCCATCATTCCTCCATCTTTCCATTATTCCATCCATCTATTATTCCATCCATCCATCCATCCATCCACTCACCCATCCATCCATCATTACACCCATCCATCCATCGATCCATCCTTCCATCATTCCTCCATCTTTCCATTATTCCATCCATCTATCTATTATTCCATCCATCCATCCATCCACTCACCCATCCATCCATCATTACAAACATCCATCGATCCATCCTTCCATCATTCCTCCATCTGCCATTCCATCCATCCACTCACCCATCCATCCATCATTACACCCACCCATCCATCCACCCCTCCATCCATCCATCCATCCATCCATCCATCCATCCATCCATCCATCCATCCATCCATCCTTCCATCATTACTCCATCTTTCCATTATTCCATCCATCTATCATTTCATCCATCCATCATTCCATCCATCCATCCACTCACCAATCCATCCATCATTACACCATCCACCCATCCATCCACCCACCCACCCACCAATCCATCCATCCACCCACCCAACCACCCATCCATCCATCCATCCATCCATCCATCCACCGACCCATCCATCCCCAGCTGACTTTAGTTTCCCTGTCATTTTAGGGCTCATTAGGATCAAATGACTTTTCTCAGTGAATGTTTACTGTTGATTTATTGATGCTGGTTTTATTTTCTGGCTTACAAGTCATGTTTGCTGACAGTCTGCATTCATTACTTCTTCCTTTATCTCTGCTGCATTCTTTTACCTTTTATGTTTGGCTTTAAGCTCACAAAAGTGCTCTTGATAATCAAACATAAAAATCCTTTCAGCTTCAAGCACACAGATTTATAGTGATAATTATTTAGAAAATAACAACATTATTAAGATTATAATTATTTGGATATGCGTTTTATCTCAGTAGTCTTTGAGAGTATTACATCTGTTGTTTCTAACAGAATAATTGGGTTACACTTTTGTAGCATTATATTTTTGCCTTGAAGGCCACTTATGATCCAAGCTGAGATTTCTGACAAAACAATCGTAATTTATTTTTTTCATGATCAAAAAATATTTCTATTAACAAAGTTGAGTCCTGTCGAAAAAGACCCACAAAAATGGCCGTGCTTGATTATATTGAATTAAAACAAAATCAATCTCTACCACTCACAACTTTCTCGCTCTAACACACTTTTTCTGTTGTACCTTTAAGATTTCTGATTTCTTGTAACAGAGTAATTCAAATTGTCATTCATCAGGCTGAGTCATATTGCTGAATTCTGTTGACATGCAGAAGTAGGTAGTCATATCCCATCAAAAAGACCAGTTTAAAACAGTCTAAGGTGGTCTGACAAATGCCCAAAACCCCTGTAAAATCATCAAAGTAGAACTTGAACCCTGGAATCCACAATGGTTACCAGTAAACCACCTTCAAACAGAAGATATGCAGTCTGTTAAAGATATTGAGGTCTACATAAACAAATAGCACATTTTCGTTTAGCTCCTTGAAGACTCAACGGTTTCAAACAGCCTGCTGGAGAGTGTGGGCAGAGCTTCATAAAGACCATTTATATAACGGACCATCAGTCATGATGAAGTCCACGCACCGACACTTGATAAGGTCACTACTCTAAACTCTGTTCTGCGATCACTTCTACTTTACCATATTTAGTTGAGAGCTCTTTAACATGAATGCGCTGGATTGAGGGTTTGATCCCAACTTGAGTTAACGACATTTAGGGAAGACATGCTAATTAGGTTGTTAATATGCTAATGAGGCCAGTGGAAACTGCATGAGACAGTTCCACCTAATGACTGCAGAAAGAAACAGAAAGCAAACATGCCAAATGTCAAAGTTTAAGGACAATGTATTCCTGTTCGTTGAAATGCTGCAAAAAAATAGACAAATCTGGAAGAAAGAAAAACGGCAATGCAACAAAATTGACGAGTCAGCATTCGAGGAATGATCTATTTTATAAAACACGCATAATGTCTTCATTTCAAAAAGAGACACGACAGACACAACAGACAGATGGCATGTAATCTTGACGTTGCACTAAAAATGTACCAATCAACAAGGGCAAGTCAAGTCAACACTCAATTATCCGATTATCTAAATATGCGTTTCCTGCATTTAGCCACACAAACTCAATTACAGCCTTTTGTCTGCCTCCAGAAACCTCTCGCTAGATAAAATTATAGGCTACATGTCCCATGATGCCACTGAGATTCCACAGGAGACCGTTAAAAGCGTTTCACACACAACAGAATAACTGAGAGAGGCAGAGAGACAGACTAAAAGAACTTGAATAAAAAGCAAGCGACTGATAATCAACTGCCACCTGAAGCCATTCAGTCAAACCAAATGATTCAATTACCCTTCACTGCCCACTGACAAACAGACAGAACTGTGTTGTATAGATCGAAAGACGAATGAGGTTTTGATGCAAGAATCTCTTGTGACAATGACTGACGCGAACACATTAAACAGGTCTGTTTTCCCTCCATCACAGTGTCATCCAGCTTTCTCAATCTGCCCTCTAGTTCAGAAGTAAGTCCACTGGCATGAATGAAAAACATTCTTTTACTTGGAGGAACTGCAGCCAGTAACTAACTGCTCGTGCCCGTACTTGTGCACACATAATGTATGAGAGGCCGAATATGTAATAATGATTGGAGAAACATTCATGCATTTAAGGGCTATAAAGTATATGAGACTATAGACTATATATAGATCTGGCTATGTGAAACTACAGTTTGAATGAATCCCTATTCTTTGCATGACACATTGAAATTACAGTACAGAATGGCTCTTTCAGTGTTACCCTGAACATTGTAAGCATTCATGACACATACAGGATCCATCGGGAAAGTGTTCACAGCGCTTCACTTTTTCCACTTTTTGTTATGTTACAGCCTTATTCCAAAATGGATTCAATTCATAATTTTTTCCCTCAATTCTACAAACAATACCCTATAAGGACAACGTGAGAGAAGTTTGTTTGAAATCTTTGCAAATTTATTCAAAATAAAAAATGAGAAACATCACATGTACATAAGTATTCACAGCCTTTGCTCAATACTTTGTTGAAGAACCTTTGGCACCAATTACAGCCTTTACACTTTACAGGTGCTGGTCATATAATTAGAATATCATCAAAAAGTTGATTTATTTCACTAATTCCATTCAAAAAGTGAAACTTGTATATTATATTCATTCATTACACACAGACTGATATATTTCAAATGTTTATTTCTTTTAATTTTGATGATTATAACCGACAACTAAGGAAAATCCCAAATTCAGTATCTCAGAAAATTAGAATATTACTTAAGACCAATACAAAGAAATGATTTTTAGAAATATTGGCCAACTGAAAAGTATGAACATGAAAAGTATGAGCATGTACAGCACACAATACTTAGTTGGGGCTCCTTTTGCCTGAATTACTGCAGCAATGCGGCGTGGCATGGAGTCGATCAGTCTGTGGCACTGCTCAGGTGTTATGAGAGCCCAGGTTGCTCTGATAGTGGCCTTCAGCTCTTCTGCATTGTTGGGTCTGGCATATCGCATCTTCCTCTTCACAATAACCCATAGATTTTCTATGGGGTTAAGGTCAGGCGAGTTTGCTGGCCAATTAAGAACAGGGATACCATGGTCCTTAAACCAGGCACTGGTTGCTTTGGCACTGTGTGCAGGTGCCAAGTCCTGCTGGAAAATGAAATCTGCATCTCCATAAAGTTGGTCAGCAGCAGGAAGCATGAAGTGCTCTAAAACGTCCTGGTATACGGCTGCGTTGACCTTGGACCTCAGAAAACACAGTGGACCAACACCAACAGATGACATGGCACCCCAAACCATCACTGACTGTGGAAACTTTACACTGGACCTCAAGCAATGTGGATTGTGTGCCTCTCCTCTCTTCCTCCAGACTCTGGGACCCTCAGCAGCAGTCCAGTCCAGTCTTTAGCCCAGGCGAGACGCTTCTGACGCTGTCTGTTGTTCAAGAGTGGCTTGACACAAGGAATGCGACAGCTGAAACCCATGTCTTACATACGTCTGTGCGTAGTGGTTCTTGAAGCACTGACTCCAGCTGCAGTCCACTCTTTGTGAATCACCCCCATATTTTTGAATGGGTTTTGTTTCACAATCCTCTCCAGGGTGCGGTTATCCCTATTGCTTGTACACTTTTTTCTACAACATATTTTCCTTCCCTTCACTTCTCTATTAATGTGCTGGGACACAGAGCTCTGTGAACAGCCATCCTCTTTTGCAATGACCTTTTGTGTCTTGCCCTCCTTGTGCAAGGTGGCAATTGTCATCTTTTGGACAACTGTCAAGTCAGCAGTCTTCCCCATGATTGTGTAGCCTACAGAACTAGACTGAGAAAATTTGGGATTTTCCTTAGTTGTCAGTTATAATCATCAAAATGAGAAGAAATAAACATTTGAAATATATCAGTCTGTATGTAATGAATGAATATAATATATAAGTTTCGCTTTTTGAATGGAATTAGTGAAATAAATCAACTTTTTGATGATATTCTAATTATATGACCAGCACCTGTATATTAGGTGGCCTTAACTACTACTAACATTAAAATGAATAATTTGATACAATGCACTTATTGTGTACATACATTTACATTTTACTTACATTTCAAAAATTATCTGCATGTAATTACATCTGTAATTAATTTATGTAGTTACATTTATAATTACACTGTTGACACTTCCCTTACACCTAATCCTACCCTTAAACTTACCCTCACCACACACCTGTCCCTAACTTTACTCTTAAACTTACCCATCCCACCACACCTGTCTCATACCACAAGAAAAACAACAAACGGTGCTAATATACACACACAATGTGGTATAATACTACAAAAAATGTAAATCTTAACCTTTATCTCCATACCAAAATTCTAGATGGCCAGACAGTGATTCATCTTTTATAAATCGTTAAAATATTAATGTCTGTGACGCTGTGAGCACAGAGACTGTTGTGTGGACTGTAAGTATTTAAAATGTTTACATTTTTAAAAATGTTTGATGTTTAATATGAATAAATAGCACTCATAAACGGCCGTCGATGGCATTCTCAAGTGAAACGAGTTGAGGCTTGGACCCAGAAACGTGTTTCTTACGGCACGACTTAACAAGCGGATAACACCACACCTGTCCCTAACTTTACCCTTAAACTTACCCATCCCACCACATCTGTCCCTAACTTTACCCTTAAACTTACCCACACCACCACAGCTGTCCCTAACTTTACCCTTAAACTTACCCATCCCACCACATCTGTCCCTAACTTTACCCTTAAACTTACCCACACCACCACACCTGTCCCTAACTTTACTCTTAAACTTACCCACACCACCACACCTGTCCCTAACTTTACCCTTAAACTTACCCATCCCACCACACCTGTCCCTAACTTTACCCTTAAACTTACCCATCCCACCACACCTGTCCCTAACTTTACCCTTAAACTTACCCATCCCACCACACCTGTCCCTAACTTTACCCTTAAACTTACCCATCCCACCACACCTGTCCCTGACTTTACCCTTAAACTTACCCATACCACCACACCTGTCCCTAACTTTACCCTTAAACTTACCCACACCACCACACCTGTCCCTAACTTTACCCTTAAACTTACCCATCCCACCACACCTGTCCCTAACTTTACCCTTAAACTTACCCATCCCACCACACCTGTCCCTAACTTTACCCTTAAATTTACCCATACCACCACACCTGTCCCTAACTTTACCCTTGAACTTACCCATACCACCACACCTGTACCTAACTTTACCCTTAAACTTACCCATACCACCACACCTGTCCCTAACTTTACCCTTAAACTTGCCCATACCACCACACCTGTCCCTAACTTTACCCTTGAACTTACCCATACCACCACACCTGTCCCTAACTTTACCCTTAAACTTACCCACACCACCACACCTGTCCCTAACTTTACCCTTGAACTTACCCATACCACCACACCTGTCCCATACTTTACCCTTAAACTTACCCATACCACCACACCGGTCCCTAACTTTACCCTTAAACTTACCCATACCACCACACCGGTCCCTAACTTTACCCTTAAACTTACCCATACCACCACACCTGTCCCTAACTTTACCCTTGAACTTACCCATACCACCACACTTGTCCCTAACTTTACCCTTAAACTTACCCATACCACCACATCTGTCCCTAACTTTACCCTTGAACTTACCCATACCACCACACCTATCCCTAACTTTACCCTTGAATTTACCCATACCACCACACCTGTCCCTAACTTTACCCTTGAATTTACCCATACCACCACACTTGTCCCTAACTTTAACCTTAAACTTACCCATACCACCACACCTGTCCCTAACTTTACCCTTGAACTTACCCATACCACCACACCTGTCCCTAACTTTACCCTTGAATTTACCTATACCACACTTGTCCCTAACTTTAACCTTAAACTTACCCATACCACCACACTTGTCCCTAACTTTAACCTTAAACTTACCCATACCACCACACCTGTCCCTAACTTTACCCTTGAACTTACCCATACCACCACACCTGTCCCTAACTTTACCCTTGAATTTACCTATACCACACTTGTCCCTAACTTTACCCTTAAACTTACCCATACCACCACACCTGTCCCTAACTTTACCCGTATCCCACCTCAATATCAGCAAAAGTGTTTCGCAATACAGTATGAACAGAATAAGAACATTGTACTTATTTTTTGATGTAAGTACATAGTAGTTAAGGCCACCTAATATAAAGTGGGACCAGACATACATACAATATACACATACATTTCAATGAGTAAAAAGTATGATTTTTGCCTAGGAATTGCAATTGAGTACAAGTATTCAATTTCAACATTATTCGAGGAAAGTAATCTCCCACAATAATTTTCAATAAGTAATGAAGTACAACCACTGAAGTACTGTTGTGTATATTACATTCACCCTACAAAAGTCTAGTACACCTTACACTTCAGACAACATTTTAGAACACACTGGCCTACTGAGTGACAAATTATTCATGTTTCAGTATCTGATGGACAGCTTTAGAACTATTACATCTCATGGTCATTGTCAGAGGTGAATCCAGAAACAAACTAGCCATGTTTAGCCATTTGACCAAACAAAGTGTGAGTGTCAAAAGTAGCAACATTCAGCTCAGAAAATACTTAGTATAGTTTAGATTACAAAATGATTTTGATGTTATCTTTCAATGACCTTTACAAAAATCTACCATATATGCCATAGCTTAATAGTACAGCAACTATAACTTTTTCACAAAGGAAAAATTCGAAAAAATCGGACACTTGGAATTAGCCAGCAAAAAATTAACCCTCTGTTGCTGTTCGGCCATTTTTGCCAGAAAAAAAATTGTTTGGTTTTTTTAGAATTTAGAATTGACCAAGTTTTTTTAGAAACTTGGTAAAGATTTTGTCACTTGGACATGGACATGATTCGTAAAGGTTAAATCAGGGGTGTCCAAAGTCGGTCCTGGAGGGCCAGTGTCCTGCAGAGTTTAGCTCCAACTTGCCTAAACACACCTGCCTGGAAGTTTCTAATATGCCTAATAAGACCTTGATTTGCGGGTTCAGGTGTGTTTGATTGGGGTTGGAGCTAAACTCTGCAGGACAGTGACACTCCAGGAGCAGGATTGGACACCCCTGGGTTAAATGGTCCTGAAAAAAAGTCACACTTGTATTGTTCAGTCAAAAATGAGCGCATTGGAAATTAATGGGGGACGAATGTCCTCTATTGGAAACGTTTGGTATTTGAGACTTGTGACTTAATTTTCAGGTCCATGCTCAAAAAGTGAATAAATGGATTATAACTACTGCATAAATATAATTTAGTACCATAAAATCCCCTGAAAATACAAATAATTAAATGTGAAACATTATCAAACTAAAATATAGTACAATCATTTCATTGAAAAAATAATAATAATTAAAAAAACTCTACCAGAGGGTTAAACACATTGTGATAGCCTCTAACATTAATTTAATTTCCATTACGTAGTTTAACTTGCAAGAGCACTGCAACATTTACCAGATATTTTCATGCTATCATACACTGGGAAGCAAAACTCTTTTCCAATATCTCTAAAGAAAGGAACTGTGAGACAATGTACAACAATGTATTAAAGCTGGATGATAAAATGACATTGCAGGCGTACCATAATTCACAGACTCTAAGGGGAAACACTACAGGGTTTGCTAATAAGTTTGACCTTTAAGCATTTCAGCTTATCAGGAGACTGTAGGCAAAGAAACCTGGGCAAACGTCACATTAGCATTCCAGCAATGCATTGATGGCAGTAGTCGAACAGAGAACAGTGTACGCGACACAGTCTAATGGGGTCAAAGTTGGTGTAGGGACACAGCAGAGCAAAAAAATATAACACTAAGACAGATTTCCCATTGTGGCAAACACTTATGTACGTGAAAAAAAAGCATGCTGAAATAACATATTTTTTGCTGTCTAAGCAGCTTGAAATCTGTGGAATTGTACAATGATGGGCGCTTTATATCTTTTCACGGTTTGGGGGCAAGTGACTTTGAGGCCTTTTAGAGAACGTTTTACCCTGGGAAGCTGTTAAATCAACTCCCTCCCACTAGAGATGGAGAAGGAGAACAACGGAGGAAAAATCTTTAAGCCGTTTTTACGATTCTGTGGAGCAGCGTCAAGGGCGCCGCTGATCTACGGGGATCATTTTAACGTAATTCACGTTGTCAGCGGCCTGTTGTAAACCTGCCCGTTTAATTGCATGGCTCTTTTGTTCCATCGTATCGTGTGTAGCCAGGCATGTGATTGCTTTATCAGGGGTATTATGAAAAAAAGATGTTATTACATTTCCGCACCCAAGTGAACGGTCATGACAAGTTACCAGTTCAACCATAAAAAGTAAAGTACAGTTGAATCTCAGCTTTAAAATACGACATTAATACTCGTTCACTGTACAATCCGGGGACATCTGTAGAAATATTGGAGCCATTCTACAGCTGAAAAAGAGATGTACTGGCCGTTTGCCATGCTAAAGGGCATCACGTGTGCGTCCCAAGAGAAGAGCCAGAAAGAGACAATAGAAACCCGAGAACCGCTAAGAAAAATGTCATTTGAAGAGACCACAGAACTGTAATTAGGCCTTTCTGGCACAAAGAAATGGTAGAAACTGAAACATCAGCCAGCAAAATGTACCCACACGACAGGTTTGACGGAAAAATAATAAACAAAAACATGATCTCCACAAGAAGGACATTATTAGTCCTATAGCAACATTCCAATCAACCAATCCTGTGATTTTAGAGTTTGGATTCTCGTGAGAAGTCAAAAACGAAACCCAAACTTACACCTAACCATGATTGTAATACAGGAAATATGTTGATATATGTCATAAAAACCTAATCCTTTTGCAAGCCCTAACCTATGATAATAATAATGGGAAATACATGCATTACACTGTTGAAAAGTTTGAGGTCTGTAAGATTTTTTGGTGTTTTTGAAAGACATCTCTAATGCTCACCAAGACTGCATTCATGTGATAGAAAATACAAGAAAACCAGTGATATTATTGCAGTTTAAAATAACTTCAGTGTCACATGATCCTTCAGAAATCATTTTAATATGATTTGATGCTCAAGAAACATTATCAATGTTAAAAACAGTTGTGCTGCTTAAAGGCATTAAAGTGCGGCACAGTGTAAGATTTTTGTATTTAAAATATCCACAAACCACTAGAACAATGTTATATATTTTGTTGACTTGTGTACTTACATTATCCCAAATGTTTCCAAGAATGTTGAAATCCAGAGAAATAAGCACTTTTAACCAGGACCGTGTACGTGCATCGCCTATCAATGACATCATACCCGCATTACCCTCGATTTTCAGTTTTATTTTGTAGAAACCATGGAAACACCAAATTCGCTTTAATATATTTTGTGTTTTATTAGACAGGTGAGCAATCCATTGTTCTGTTTCGATTTTTTAACTGTTTCGATCCATTCATCAAAAGAAAACGAATAATTCGTTATATAGCTTATTGTTAAAATCTGGTTTTCTTGATTTACCGCAATTACCATGTTTTACCATGCCTAATATTGTGCAGTGTGCAACAAAAGTCTCATAGTAGCTGCCGAGCGAATGCACAGAAGGGTCAATGACATGACGCCTACATTTTCTGTCCGATTGCATTTTTTTCATTTAAAAACTGGTTTAAATGCATAAAAAGATACCATATATGTAGTACCTCTTCCATGTATGTACACACTTTAATTTTTCACAAAAAACATGAGTTATCTGTAATTTTTCTGTTATTTAAAGTGTCAAAATATCATGTGGTGCGACTGTCCGTTTTGGAAACATCTTTGAAATCACTCTAAATGTATTCACATTTATTTTCTACACTATTTGGCATGATTTCCAAAGTGTTTTGTAATCCTGCACAAAATTGCAAAGCATTTGTTTTTTATATTTCTTTCATAATGTACAAACAAACATTGTCCGATGATGTCCTGAAATATGAAATATCATGTGGTGCGACCATCAAGAAACTACCAATTTTAGGACTTTTATGTTGAAATCCAATTAAAGATAGGAAGTTGCATCATACACCCATTTGTCAAGGATCCATTGAAGCAGCAAGCATGTTTGTAACTCTCTCTCAAATTTGGAAAAAAGAAAATGAACGGCTGGCATGCAGTTACCACATTTGGATTTCATGTGGTGCGACTAAAAAAAAAAAAGTTATTTCTACAAATATATATTTTTATTATAAATTTCATAGTGACCTTTTGTGGGAATCTAGCTTGTTTTATTTAGGTGGCCAATTCTATGCCAATTCATCTAAATGAAAAAACAGTAAAATCACTTAATTTGAAATTTTAATATGACTTTATGTGTACACAACATTCTTAATGTTTGAACAACCACAATAGATATGATTACTTTTTGTATTTTAAAATTGGCCATTTTTTGGCCGTTGTGTTGACGCACTCAACATATATGTCTCTGATTGGCTGTTGTGTTCACGCGCTCAACATATATGTCTCTGATTGGCTGTTGTGTTCACGCGCTCAACATATATGTCTCTGATTGGCTGTTGTGTTCACGCGCTCAACATATATGTCTCTGATTGGCTGTTGTGTTCACGCGCTCAACATATATGTCTCTGATTGGCCATTGTGTTCACGTACTCAACATATATGTCTCTAAATAAAAAAAAAAATGTTGTATTGTATGTCATTGACCCAGTAGCATTATAACATTACTTTCAACACACACAATTGTATCTAACATGATAAAACAGCGCTGCGTAACCCCACACACACATGAGCCGAAGAAGGGGAAGTGCTCGTCTGCGGTGTAATAAAAGCTCCACTGCTCTCAAGCCGTGTGTCTCCCTTTAGCAATCGATCCAGCGGTCTCGTTCCGCTCCACCCTGCTTCACACTACAGTTACGTTAATAAATCTTTAATACATGAGCTCATCCATGAATATGATTTCTGCCCGAGGTCAGTCGGATTCTTTTCCACCGGCTGTAGAGGTGAAGGCAACACCCATGATTCCGCGAAATCAAGGCGTCGCCAAGCTACAACTTTGTTTTGTATAAGTGACCTCTAGTGGCGAAAAATTACATATTGTGCCTTTAATATATTTTTGTGGAAACCGTGATTAAAAAATTTCAGGATTTATTGATGAATAAAACACTCAAAAGAACAAAGAAATCTTTTGTAACATTATCGTTACTGTCAAGTTTTATTGCATCCTTGCTCAAAATAATAACTGTATTACAAACAAAAAAATGAGAATCAGTTTGCCCATGTGTACAGTGGTCTGCAGGTTTCTCTACTGCTCTGTCAGGACAGCTTTTCCCAATTCTGAATCTGTCCATTGTTCACTGGAGGAGACACACTCCTTACTCTCTTGGGCTCCTTGTCGAATCTACAATTTGTTCATCATGTGTTGTGCCCCGACTCCCATGTGGTGATGGTGTGATGCCGACGGACGCAGTGGCGATGCAGGTGCCGTCGTGACCGACGTCTCCTGTGGACCCAGCCGAAAGCTGCTCATCTATTGCTCACCCCCGCATGTCACCAGCGAAAATACAACTCCCTTCCTGTCTGCCTCTCTCCTGGAGATTAGAGTGAGTCAGAGCGAGTAACCCGGCCTGCATCAGCAGCACAGCCTACCAGAGTTATTAAAAGGAAGGAAGCTGCCTGCGTTGCTTCCCAACATCAGCTCTGTCTCTCTCTCTCTTTCTCTGTACTGCACAAACGTATATTTGTTCCATACCGGCAGCCCCTCTTTTTTTAAGTTCCTAAATTCTCCCTCTCTCTCTCTCTCTCTCTCTCTCGCTCTCTTTGGCAGGCGGCGATGTATTTTCCAGACTCAGCCATAAATATAGGGCATGCGCTGCAAGCAGTCTCTGAGGACCACATCAGCAAGTGATGGACGGGCTACAGTGTGTGTGTGTGTCGCTGTGCAACACAACACTGCCGGACCACCACAATTTATGTACTCCAGCGCCAGTCCCTGCTTATATATTAATATACTTAATGGCCTTTCAAGTCTAATTTGAGTAAATTCAGTAATTTGCACGTTGTAACATGGCGAGAGGCGTTATTTGTTAAATGGAGAAGCCATTACGACAGCATTAGCTTTCAACACGCGGCCATGGCGAATTTCAGATTGCTAACTTAGGAGCTCTTAATGTGATGCCAGTCCTGGAGTTATTATAAGAAATGCGCTGTCTCGTATTACTCTGTTCTGGCTCTAATTTCATATCAGTTACACTTGGAGAAGAACTCAATTCACATGAAAATCACATTCATTTCTGTTTTCCGTTATTCCGTGGCTCTGATTAAACTGATGAACCGCATAAAAACGAATACACAATGTGCCTCTTTGTGGACGCACTTTACACACGATTGATTTAATACTTTTTGAAGTTCTGTTTTTTGCATGCACTATAACACATTTGGTCAAGCAACCCAAGAAAATGTTAACATCTATGCTAACTGGTTTTATTGAAGTGAAATATACTAGCTAATATGACTAAATCAACTTGACTATATTCGGCTCAAGTAGACCAGAAAGAGCATTTCTCTGCGCCAATAGCCTCGTGTAGCACAGTTGCGCTTCTGCCGTCCTGAGTTCGAGTCTCATCTCGTGGGCCTTTCCCGATCCCGTCCCCCTCTCTCTCTCCAACTTCGCTTTGTGTCAACTAACTGTCCTGTCATAATAAAAGGCAAAAACGGCAAAAAAAAAGATTTTTAAAAAAAAGAAAGAAAGCATTTCTAAGATGTGTACACTGAGAAGCTTTACTGAGTTAATCAGATGACTTTAAATAACCTGTTAGGGAAACAACTATGAAATCATCTATTACATCAAGTTTATTTTTATTTTTATGGAGATCAATTGAATAGATGATAAAAATATCAGATGTTGCCACATGTGCAGAGTTTCCATCTAAACCTAATACACCCAATGTTCTTAATGAAGAGTTTGAGATTCACCCTTTTCATTTATAATGTGTATTGACTATGTATTTGTGATATTCTGCTTTGGTGTAGGAAGGTTGTAGGATTTGTTGTAGGAAGGTGTTTTTTGTTTAAGTTTATTAATGTTTTCACTTTTAGTCTAGTTTTGTTGTTTGTTTGTTTTCTGCCCTTGTGTTAAGACGCCATTGATGTGTGTGTATATATATATATAATATATATGACTTTTAGAGATGTGGTGTGCAAACTTTTCCTTTTTTGCTTGCTAGATGTGCCTACTTTTGTGGATTTTTTTTGCAGAATTTACATCTGAGCAGGGTTTTGTTTTATATTATGATATGGTGCTAGTTTTCGCCTGCTTTCAAACGCTCCCGTGTGGATCTAAGCACTCAGTGAAGAGCGTCAAAGATGTCTATTTATTTACAACACGTTTTTTAAAGCATAGATCATTGTAGCCAATCACAGGCATATATGTTGAGCGTGTGAACACAACAGCCAATCACAGACATATGTTGAGCGCGTCAACACAATGGCCAATCACAGACATATGTTGAGCGCGTCAACACAATGGCCAATCACAGACATATGTTGAGCGTGCGAACACAATGGCCAATCACAGACTTATATGTTGAGCGTGAGAACACAACGGCCAATCACAGACATATATGTTGAGCGTGCGAACACAACGGCCAATCACAGACATATATGTTGAGCGTGCGAACACAACAGCCAATCACAGACATATATGTTGAGCGTGTGAACACAATGGCCAATTACAGACATATGTTGAGCGTGTGAACACAATGGCCAATTACAGACATACAGGTATATGTTGAGTGTGTGAAAACAACGGCCAATCACAGACATATGTTGAGTGCATCAACACAATGGCCAATCACAGACATATATGTTGAGCGTCCGAACACAACGGCCAATCACAAACATATGTTGAGCGTGTGAACACAATGGTCAATCACAGACATATATGTTGAGCGTGCGAACACAATGGCCAATTACAGACATATGTTGAGAGTGTGAACACAATGGCCAATTACAGACATTCAGGTATATGTTGAGTGTGTGAAAACAACGGCCAATCACAGACATATGTTGAGTGCATCAACACAATGGCCAATCACAGACATATATGTTGAGCGTCCGAACACAACGGCCAATCACAAACATATGTTGAGCGTGTGAACACAATGGTCAATCACAGACATATATGTTGAGCTTGCGAACACAACGCCCAATCAGAGACATATATGTTGAGCGTGTCAACTCAACGGCCAATCAGAGACATATATGTTGAGCACGTCAACTCAACGGCCAATCAGAGGTGTTTAAGAATCCGCTCAAAATTCTAGAGGAAAATGCTGGTCACATTTTCAAAATTTCAGTACTGAAAACGATACTTTTAACAACACTACGTTCCGCTCCGTCTCACAGTTGAGTGCGCAAGCCTTTCAAAGTATACTGCTTTGGCCATAAGTGCGGGAAAACACTAGTGGACTTTATTTTCAAGTGCTCAAGTCACGTGCACGTGCTGTTGTACGACCACCGGCCGAAGTATACTTTGGGCTTTACACACATGTAAGCTAAGGCGATCAAAAACAGTATAGAAATCAAATGCAATAATCACTTAATGCAACCAAAAAATATTATTTTTAACAAATGAATCAGTCTGGCATCAGTACAAAACAGCTTAAAATTCAAATCAACGTAACTAATATTATAAAACAAATAATTTTCACTCAAAACATTTCTGTCATTTGTACATGTAACGCAAAGCAGTCTTGCCCGCTGACAGCTATGCAAATATATCTACAACCTTACAGCAAATCCTCAAAACCTTCAACCATTGGACAGTACTGTGATAGCGCCTAGTCCTAGGGTTGCAGTTCATTAAGCCTTATCCATCAGGATGGTGTCTCCTGCAGGTTTATATTCAAAGTGTGTACTGCAGATCCCATTGCAATTACCTCAGGCTGTAATCCATTAAAGAATAGCTGATTATCTAGGGAAAGTGTTTGGAGCTCCAACCTAAAACCTGACCATCTGAGTGGCCATCATGCTCTCTTTGTGTAGCGGCCATGTTTCAAAGCACTGGCTTCGGGCAACAAGTGCTGTTATTTCACTTTCTCTCTCTCTCTCTTTTCATCAGCCCCCCAGGCAGACCATCAAACCATCTGCTTCCCATCTCATGAACACAGCCGTGGGTCTATCGCAGCTTCTCGTCATCCACAGGGCTCCACGAATCCTCGTGTGATCGAGGTGATGCTTGAAGACGACAGACAGGCAACAACTGAAAGCTGTTCTTGATAGAATTATCACCCACTAAATTTATCCCAAAGCCAAAATATTTAACTTGAAACACAAACAGTGCCACAAAGAACCAAATGCGCAATTATGAAAATGTGTTATATTATAAAAACAAATGGATGCATGGTGTAACAATAAATATGGTCCAATGCATTGCAAACCCTAACGCTCAAAATAATTAATTGGTTTGAGTAGAGCCAACTGAAATTAGTTCAATCAAATGAACTTTTATGAGTATTAAGAACTTTCTTTTTCTTTTGAGTTCACAGCACTGACATATTTTAAGTAATCGGAATTGTTTTGAGTTTGATGAACTTGTTTCTTTTAACTTAGACTAACTTACAATTAACTGAAACTGGGCTGGGATTTCTGTTTCCCAGCATGCTTTGCCCGTGGCACTCGAAAGTGAGAGTAAATGCTAAATTTAAGTGTTAAATGCTATCAAAGCATTGTATTACCAATTAGCAAGCTAGCATTTATTGAATTAGCTAGTTAAAGCTAGCCAAGTTTCCACTTCTAAAAATATTTAAGTTGAGATTACATGATGATTTTAAGTTAAATGTATGAATTAGCTTACTCAAATATTCCAAGTTAAGAGCAATTCAAATGTAGTACAAAACACAAATGTGCACGTCCTGCTTACTTAAATTTTAAATTTCTTAACTTAAAAAAATTGATGTAACTGATTACCACAACTAATTTGAGTTTTGCCAACTTTTGCCAACGTTTACAGTGTGGTTGGTGTTTAGTTTGAGTGTGTTTTTTGAATTCACTTTGCTAATTCACACACATTTCATTTTTTTTTTTTTTTTTACGAAACTGCATTAATGCAGCACGCTCCATCGATCTGACAATGAAACTTCAATCAATGCAACGACTCAAGTATGAAATGTATTTTCCCCAAAATGCTTTAAATCTCAAGCCTCTGCTCCATCTAACAGATCTGCACCTTATTTTGAAGAGCACTTTTACACGCCTACCAGGAACATAACAGAACGCCATATTGTTTGTGTTGTTTCAGCACCTAGGGTCTGTAACAGATCAGTCAGGCATCTCTCCACCAGAACACTGTATTTTATAAAGTTTTAGTTTCTGAAATCTGATGTTCTGACGCCCCAATCGTTTTCTGATGGTCTGTTTGGTCTGTGTAAGAGTTCTTGAAACAGGCTGTCTAAAAGACTCACCGTTAAACTAAAGGACAAAAAGACTGACAGCACACCAGTTAAAGTGAATCAGACCTGCGTTAACCTCTCCTGAGATTGCCGTGGAAAAAAAATCCAACATACACGGTCTCAAAAGACCTGCTGACATCATCATCAAGTGCTTTCCAGGTCTAGGATTTCACTTCTTTTTTTTATTTTCCTGGTTCCTTTTGGTCCCTTGTCCACAAACACTCAAAAACATCCTGTTCTGGTAATCAGACTCTTTTGAATGGGGCTTAACTCTTGTGGCCTTTTCGAAAAGGCTCCTACACATGTAGACACAAGAAGATGCACACACATACGGTACATAAACACAGTTAAAGGGATAGTTCACACAAAAAGTTTTTCAGTGTAGATATGTGTTGTGTGTGTTGACTTGATATTTGAAGAAAATCTGCTGCAGCCCCATTTATCCAAGCAAATTTTCTTGTGTGTGTATTGTGAACGTGGAAGATTTTACTGTTCCTTAAACAAATGTAGCTTTAGATGATTTAGCCCATTTTTGGATTTGTGCAAAAGATAGATTTTTTGATGAATAATACTTAACTCATTGAACATTGAAATAATATTTTGGATCAAATAAACGTAGCCTTGGTGAGCAGAAGAGACTTATTTTTAAAACATTAAAAAATCTTACGGATCAAAAACTTTTGAACGGTCAATATAATGACACACACACTAGATGCACCACTTAAAAGCAATTGTAGAGCTGACTCTTGGTAGATTGTGGACTTTTAAATTTTGGTTGCTCTTGTTGTCATCTAGTAGTACTAGGGAAGGTGACAGATTATTCATATAAACGGTCCTTTTAACAGAACACAATGCAGCCTCACAGAACAATGAACCTTGCGAGTTCCTGTCACAATAATGAATCAGGTGTGTTCTGAACAAACTCTCTTTCTCTTATAGTCACTCCTGGAGAGAGTCTCTATGTGCGGGTTGTCTCCTGTCGTGCTGTGGGAATATATGGTCAGGGTAATTACCGCTATCTGAGCCGGGGCTTCTGTCCTCACTGCTCGAACCCTCTGGGGCTGATTATGCCCCCGCTCTGAGCACCACTACTGTTGCCTGAACGACCCCTTCGCCGTCCTTCAATAAGTGATTCATCAAAGCGAGACAAGCCCACACGGAAACACAGACCAAAAGAGAGACCTGCGATCAGGTAGAGATCAGAGGAGAGTGTCGAGTCAGTGTGACACGGACTGAAACGCACACACTTGTGCAACTCAGAGCACACACTTTTCAATTGTGGACAGTGGTGAACATGTATTTTATTTTTTACATCAAACTACCACATAGATTTAACACAATCAAACTGTCTAGTGGACAAGTCTAACTGAATTAAGCAAATCATAATACTATTAAATTACTGAGAAGCTTGACATTATTGTCAATTATTACCAAACTTGACAAGCTTTGTGTAATGTATGGGAATCTGGGCTTTTGTACAGTAACTGCAACATGTGTTATGATTTTAACCTCAATCTAAAGTTAAGCACGACTGTTCAACACATTTGGTATCCACAAAAGCATAACAGTAACTCTTCTAAATGCTCACATAAGACAATATTAAAGGGTTAGTTCACCCAAAAATGAAAATTCTGTCATTAATTACTTACCCTCATGTCATTCGACACCCGTCAGACCTCCGTTCATCTTCGGAACAGAAATTAAGATATTTTAGTTGAAATCTGATGGCTATGAAAGGCCTCCATTGGCACAATGCACGGTTCACTCTCAAGACCCTTAAAAGGTACTAAAGACGTCGTTACATCTCACTACAGTGGTTCTACAATAACTTTATGAATCGGCGAGAATAGTTTTTGTGCGCAAAAAAACCCCTAAATAACGACTTATATAGTGATGAACGATTTCAAAACACGGCATCATGAAGCTTCGAAGCGTTATGAATCAGTGAGTCGAATCAGCAGTTTGGATCTGCAAATTTCAGCAGTTTGGCGGTTTGACACGCGATCCGAATCATGATTCGGCTCACTGATTCATAACGCTTCGAAGCTTCATGATGCCGTGTTTTGAAATCGTCATCACTATATAAGTCGTTATTTAGGGTTTTTTGCGCACAAAAACTATTCTCGCCGATTCATAAAGTTATTGTAGAACCACTGTAATGAGATGGACTTTGTAACAACGTCTTTAGTACCTTTTAAGGGTCTTGAGAGTGAACCGTGCATTGTGCCAATGGAGGTCTTTCAGAGCCATCAGATTTAAACTAAAAGATCTTAATCTGTGTTCTGAAGATGAACGGAGGTCTTTCGGGTGTGGAACGACATGAGGGTAAGTAATTAATGACAGAATTTTCATTTTTGGGTGAACTACCCCTTTAAACACTAACAAGCATTTCCATTTACTCAAAAACACATAACACTTAATTTCAACATTTACTCTCCTAATCTTTTCCAATGCAAAGCATGCTGGGAACATGAAACCCACTGTCCAGTTTCAATTAAAGGTGCAATATGTAGGATTCTTGCTGTTAATATCCAAAAACAACTAGGCCAGAGTTATATATTTTGTTCAGTTGAGTTCTTACAATATCCCAAATGTTTACAACTATTTGTAAATCGTGAGAAAATTTAGATTTTAACCAAGGAACCGGGACGTGTGAGCGAGTCGCCTGTCAATGGCATCATATCCGTTACCCTCGGTTTCCGCTTTTACTGTCGTAGAAACCATGGCAAACGACGTGAACAACTGCGTAACGTCTAGCGCTGTTGTAGTTTCGTTCAAACATTATGGACCATGGCAAGCAGACTTTGGAACAAAATGAGAAATCAAAAGAGGACCAGTATCGACGTGTCTCGTTTTCGAGATGGCGAGAGCTTTGCAACAAACTTCAACCTGACAGAGATACAGTTCTTGCATGTGCTTTATTAGACAGGTGAGCAAATGTACATAAAACGAATCAATGTAATGTAGCTCAACATGATGAAATATTATAGTATCATCAGTATGATGTTGTAATGTTGATGTAGCTTATACTGCTAGTCTCATACAGCCAACAAACTAACACACAGAATAACATTATAACTTTCAACACACTCAAATGCAGTTTAGATAGTGTAGACCAAGTGAAACAGCATTGCGTTTCCTCACAATTTTAATTTGTCAAATAAACTGACCTGTACGAGTAGTAATTCAGCGCTTGCGGGTAGTTCGGTAGAATGAAATGTCCTCATTTCTTTATATCCCCAGGACTGGTGGTGCTGATATCTGTCTCTTATTATTAATCGTGTCCTGCTTCATACCACAGTCATGTTAAAAAAAATGAATGCATTCACTCATCCATAAACATTATTTCCCCATAAACATTATTAGATCCATCGGTATGACGACAAGTTCCATGATTCCACGCTCATCCACTTTGCATCAATCTATGCCTTTGTTATTGGTTTGAAGAGGTTAGCCATCCCTAGCGGCGAAAAAATACATATTGTAGCTTTAATGAAAGAATAATTTCCATATGGTGCCAACACAAAACAGATGTAAACTTAGATAAACAACTGGAATGACAGTGACAAAATGTTCAAGAATTGTGTGCTGTATTAGCTCATTTTAATCAAGTAAATGAAAGAACAGGGAAAAAATAATTTTGATTGAGTCAGTAGCTGAGTTTCCATCCAAACACAAAGCGAATATTTTCAAAATGAGTTAATTCCGTGCGTTTCCATCAAGTTGTTTGAGCGGATCGCGGTGGTATTGGTAACCTAGTAACCAACAGTAAATAAAACATCAGTCGGTTAGTAAAGTGGGTTTAATGTTCGCTACGACAGAATTTATTTGGCAAAAACATTATTAGATCCATCGCCCGTTATTCGCATTCATTCTTTTTTGCATAAGTCAAAAACCACCTCAAGCGAGCGTAAAAACCTTTAATTTGCCGTTTCCATTACTTCAAAATGTGCATAAAAATATGGCGATGGAAACATAGCTTGAGTGTTTGTCTCCAAGTAGGACCTTTATCCTATGAATGCGCAATAAAACAATATAAAAAATAAAATAATTAATGTAACTAAAATAACTAAAAATGTCTTGTGTCTGTGTTATAACTGTGAATTTATGTCAGGTAAAAGCACGGACCGCACACAGCCAAAAACACTGAGCGAAAGCACCATGAACATGTGTGTGACTCATACTGTGCTGAGTGTGTGCGTTTGTATCGGTGAGCCTGGGCTTCCCTCACCTTCATAACTAATCAAATCTCAACACTTTACACACACTCAGAAAGACAGTCACTGTCTAACATATATTCTGCAATGAAAGAACTGCCTTTAAGTCCGGTTTCCATAATTAAATCTCTCCTTTCCGAAGAGTAGCTCTCTCAACATGTGTGTGAGTGTGATTTGAGTTTCTGCCAGTAATAATCTGCTCCAAACCCAATTACAGCTTGTAAAACTCACTAAACCAGATCACACACGCAAGTTTACTTTGCTATCGAAATGAGGACGTACCATATAGCTTCAGTAGGCAATACCAACCTCTAAAAGAAAACAGTTTGTATTTATAAATGATTTTTTTAACTCAGAGGACGTCCCATATGTGAGGTTTTGTCAGGTTTAGCTAACCTGAGGGGACATTTTTGTCCCTAAGGTACAACTAACTAGACTGATCTCAGCAACTACCTCCACAAATGCATTGAAAAACGCCACACACACCCTCCATACGTGAAGAACATATAAGTGTTTACAAAGACGCACGGAAAAAGCTCTAGGCATCTGTGCAGTCTGAACACGCTCCACTACCATTATGAGCAGAACAGCCATAGTTTACCAATCCCCTTGGCTATAACAAACACATAAATACACAACACAATGGATGGAGTATGAGAACACGCATGCACAAAACACAAGCATTATAAAGAACCGGGCAGAGCAACATAAAGTGCAAAATGTATTCATGCATGTATCACATGTCTATACACACACTAAACAACCACTAACAAGTACCACCCATGACTTTTGTGAAATTTCACATAGCCCAGGACAAAATTTATGGATGGGCCCCCTCTTTTCCGGGGCCCAATGTGTAGTCGAATTCCCAAATTTATGAAGACGGAAAAATAAACCGGCCGTACCACCACCCCCTATCAAGAGCTATTTATCAAAACAAGAAAGCCTTCTTCTTACAATATGGATTCTGAAACGAAATCAACAAGTATAAACACAAGAAAAGACAACAATCATTTATAAACAACATTCTGACTCTAAATTGGAGGCAAGTGGAACATCACAACGAAAAGAAAAAAAAAAGATACTCAATCAGACGAAGCTGTGTAAAATGCAAGCGTCTCCGATTCATGCTCTACTTTAGGTTTACATTTACATTTATTCATTTGACAGGCATTTTTACCCAAAGAAATTGAATTGCTTTCAAGGTATACAAATGATCAGTTCATTCCCTGGGAATGCATGACCATGCTCAACCGCAAATCTACTGTACATACAAATAACATGAAAGGCATGAAAACAATATGCCCATACCTTAAGGGCCAGATTTACTAAAAGCTTGTGCCAGCGCAAACCTTCTTTTGACGTTAAAAAACTACTGTCAGGATTTACTAAAGACACGCAGTGAAAATTTTGCGCTGAAAAGGCGTTGACAGGGTTATTTTTGCGGCAAACCTTATTGCATATGCATTTGTGAGTTTCCCTTTCAGGTGCAAAATTCATGGGAGGAGAGACTTTAAATAAATAATGCAAGGTGATTAACAAAGTTTTGCGCTCGTCAATTTACTGGTGTTTGCGCCATTATTTACCGCCCAAAAAAAGTGTGCCTTACCAGACGCTAATGGGTAGATTGCGCTGGTCATTATGGAAATGATCCGGCTCCATCAGTGTTCAGTAATTTGCGAGTCGTCAATAGATCACATGCAGAACTGTCCACTCCCATCGGCACTTTTATGGAATTGCGCTTTCATGCTAATTTACCCTGTCATGCTAATCAACCCTAGCCTGGTCTTCCCAGACTCTCGTACATTTCATTTGTACATAGAGTCTGGCCACTCTCCATTGACAAGCGTTTACTTCCTTGAAGGCGGGAAGTTTAAAACTATTGGATCTGCCAAGAGTCACTCTGAATCTGCCTAACCAATCGCCAACGTTTGGTCGCGACGTATGTCACGCGCCGTTCGCCTTTGATTCTCTCAGTGTCAGTGATAAAACCTCGTGCATTCGGATTGTTATTTATTCACGGTGGAGAGGAGAGTTTTATGATCGAAACGCGCTGCTCTCGTGGTGCATATCTCGTGCAATCATAACATGACTGTATATGCTGTAAATAAAATGTCATATGCTTGGTATGATAAGAATAAATGCTGCCGTAAATAACAGCCCAATTCAAATGTTTACGTGCTTTTCTTCTTTTATTTTTTGAGCGGTGATGAAATATTTTGCTCTTTCGCTCGTCCTTAAATGCCTCTGTGCTCCCTCATGAGAGGACTCGAGACCGGTGTGTCTCATTCTCAATCACGCACACCGATCTCGCTCGCTTGTCCACCTCGCCACACTCCAGATTTAACTTCTGGACATTCGTCAGCGGTGCCACACACTTGCATCTTTCACCGCCGCCATTACTGAACTACAACTCAAACTAGCGCACGACATCAACGTCATTGCTCTAGCCACTCCCTCTGTTCGCTGATTGGACCGGTAAAAAATTGTTCGGGCGAAACCCAAGCATATACAGCAGTCCCAGACTTAGTACTGAAGGTAAATGAAAATTGAGCGGAAGTACGTAGGAGGGCGGAGCCAGGCTAAATCAACCCTAAATCGGTCTCAAAATTAAAGGGTAACTTCAGTGATTTAGCATTAGGCTTTGTATCAGTAGAAACCCGGTAGTATATTCAAATGATGGTACTTTCCCCCCTCATGTCCCCCTGAGACAAGAGAATTATGCATTATTTTTGGAGTTGTGAGATCCAATCGATCACCGGGCGCTCAGCGCTCATTAACCCCGGCGAGAGCAGCCTTTCCTCGGCCAGTCCTTCTGACGTTTGCCGCTGGCTCTGATGTCCTGTAGTGGTTCATCTTGTGTGGATCTAACGGGCGATCTTTGGTGTCATGAATCTATAATTTGTTGTCTGCCAAAGAGAAGTTTCATAACTTTATTTTTTAAGGATATTTAAATACACATGCAGTGAAGATAATGTAGGAGTTGCCTGGACCACATTTGTGTGGCTATTAATGTTTAATATATATTTTTAATGAAAATGAAAAGAGGCAGAGTGTTGTTTTATGACATATTTCTCCTGGAGCGCCGTCTATTTCGCTTCAAATGCTCGATTTATACGCGCGTCCAATTTGCTGTGGACGCGCAAATGGATTCAAAATGTTCAAGCGTCCAACACGACGCGGTAGGCGCGATTTTGACGCTCTATTCGATGTTCACACTGCGAAACTTATTTGTGCTCAATTACGATTTATCGCTCAGATCTGTTTTTTTAGTATCGCTGTTCACATTGTTGTATTAAATGTGGCCAATATCAGATTCCAGTGCGAACATATCATGGTCCTGAACTGACCCGCATTCGCATCAGAATGAAATGTCACGCAGCACGCTGTTATACAGAAGTAAACACAGAGAACATTAAAATAAGTGATCATGCGTTTATTTATAGTGCGATCTGCAGCGGAAGCCAGCGAATTTACGCACTGGCAATATAAAAAAACAAAGATGATGATGCCAAAACGTTTTTAACATTTATGATGTTTTGCTTGTATATCGAGCTTTCACTGTAATACTACACATCAGTCCTTCACTGACTATCTTTAGCAACTGTCTTGATAACTTCGGGTAAGTAAAATCTTTTAAGCGACTCCCATGAGCGCAGAATTGTGACAAATGTTGCTCTAGAGGGACGTAAAAGTCACATAAACTCCGATATGACTGTTCAGACTGAGGTCGCATTGCAAAACATCCGACCTGTATCGGATTTAGGACCACATATGGCACAAATCAGAATTGAAAAGATCAGATTTCATGTTTGTGCTGTTCTCACTGTCATGACAAAAACAAATGAGCAAAATAAATACATACATTCGGATTTTGACCACATTTACCTGCAGTCTAAACGTAGCCTTATTGTTTGAATGCTAACATGTCCCCCGAAAGCCTACTGGATTACTTTGTAAATATTAGTTTATTAACTTTCGTTTTATGAATATTAAATACAAATTCATCCTATGTAATGACAAAAAATATGAACATGATATTGTTCCTCTGTTGCCACTTGTCCCCCACTAACAACGGCATTAGTACCATGTTTCACTAGATAATACTAAAGTGATTAAGTCATATTCTGCACATGACTATGTTGATGATTCAGTAAAATGGTATCACCATTTTATAAGGGAAAAAGCAATATAACTACTTTATAGAAGACGTGATCAATTATGAATCACACACACTCGCATACAAACGAACACCAAGCAACAGAGCAACACCGCAAGAGCACAAACGCACACACCCAGGTGTTTATCTTATAAAGGTTTCATGCCGATCAATGCGCTTTTGATTTGTGCAAATCCACACTGGGATGGCAGTGACGTAAATGGCAACTTTAGCGAGTTTATGGGTAAATTACCTCTGTGAACAACATCTTGTCAAACAGAGCTCTAACAAGCTATCGACCCGCCACTGGCGCGCCCTAAACGAGCTGCTCCCCTGCTTCCGGTAACATCAACCCACTAAAAAAAACTGAATTTATCTCAACCGATGTAATGAATCAGAGCCTAACAAAAACACATCAGGGAAAAAACGCTGGTGGGATATGGGAGAGAAGAGAGATATCAACGAGCAGAGAGACGAATGTGTGTGAGCGGATGTGGGTGGTCCGATTTCAAGTTTCAAATCACTTTAAAATGAGTTTGTTTTCCTGAGCAGTAAGCAGGTTAACACACCTCATAGCACCAGCGTTTCAGTCCGTGAACGGACCCGGTAGTCACAACTTTACATAACTCTTTGTGTAAAATGATGCCGTCAAAAATAGAAGCATGCAAAAATAGAAGTTTGGTAACACTCCATTTCGACTTTAGACAGTCATTTTTCAACTACATGTCAACTAACTCTCACTCTAACTCTTTATTGTGATGGTTCCATAACAGACAGTCTACTGACCAAGTAACTTTGTAACTACGTCAACTTATTTTACACTTAACTCTAACCTAACAGTGTACTAACAGTCTGCTATAGTCTACTTATACTCCAACAAGACTTAGCTGACATGTAGTTTCAAAGTTACTTATAGTTAGCTTGAAGTGTTTGGCCACACACATTCGTAGATGAACATTGACCTGGCCTAGGATGAAGTTTCATATGTTACGTTGTAATCGTACACCTAGCCTTTGACATCTCTTTTAAAACCTTCCCATTCCTTTAACAACAATGAAGGGTATTGCTTTTAATAGTCAACATGAAACAAAGTTCACAAACCCTAAAATTAGTGCCCTAGTGAAACATGATTATTAAATATCTAAAAATGTATTGAGGAACTGTTGAGAATTGATTGAATGATATACTATGATATAAATACCCCAAAATATTTATTTTGACAAAAATGTTTTTCTTTCAAATAATGTGCTTTCGATCAATGGTTCACATCACAATAAGACCAGGATAATATAGCAAGAAAGTTGCTTTTCGAATTTATGCACGTTTCACCTGTGAAAGGAGGATCAATCATCAAAAAGCATTATTTTGTGATTTTAAAAAAAATCAACAAATAACTGTGACACGAAGATAATCGCCAGTCGGCTGATGGACAGAACAAGGCGTTTCTTTAAAAGACAACTCAACACGTTTTTTCTATCCGAATTGCTTCTTTCTAGGGCTGTAATGATTTGACCAAAAATAAAAAACCTCAATTAATTGAACATTTTACCTCGATTATGATTAATGAACGATTATTTTGCTTCTTTTTTTTTTGCTTCCCATTTTTTACCCTCATAAGGTTTTTGAGTAAGTTCCCGAAAAAGGTTTTTACTGTAAATATGTTCTACTATTAAAGGTGGAATTTTTTTTTCTAATGAAAAAGTGCATTTCTTTGTGATTTTTAAATACTTGAAGGAAACGGTTCACTTTCAGCAGTTATTGTCTATGGGGCAGATTTCTGCTTGTTGTACATCAGATACAGATAAATTAACACAGAAGGCCTACATTACATTTATTTGAATGCATTGATGAGAGAGTGATTGTGTGTGTGAATTACTCATATTCATCCGTCTCTATTCATTATGAAGCTGTGGTTTGTACTTACAAAGGTATTCAAATATATGCCTATACCGGTTGAGTTTCTACGGGTGCTTTCACACTAGCAGTTTTGGTGCGCACCCGGGTTCGATTGATGTCAGAGTTCGCTACATTTGGATGATGTGAACGCGGTCTTCCGAACTCGGGTGCGCACCCGCGAACCGTACCAGAGTCCGCTTAAAAAGGGTGGTCTGGGGTACGGTTCATGTGAACTCTGGTACGGTTCGCTGCTGATGAGAACGCAATCGTACTAAATCGCGGAAGTGAACCGCTATTAATGACGTTTGATTTGATAAAAATTTGTGTTTGTGTGTTTCTCACTCATTTTCCTGACGAGCATGACTGACATACTGCAAGCAGAGAGCTGTAAATCTCATTTCTGCTCGTCTTCAGCGTTTTTTAGAGCATTTGCAGTACATTTGCGGAATATAGACGCAAGTGCCATTATATACTGAAGCTTTAGAAACAAAACCAACAGTTAAAAAACTAAAATATAAAAGTGAGGTGAGCAACACCATGCATTTCGCCGCCTTCACGCTCGCTGTCGTTACTAAGCAACCGGGTAAACAGCTGCTGCTTTGATGACGCGAACGCACCCTGGTTCGGAACCAAATGATATAATATGAACACAGTCCAGCGGGGGCACGTGGAGGGGGGAGCAATCGAACTCGGGTTCGGTCCAGGCAATCGAACCAAGTGTGAAAGCACCCTAAGCTACTTTAGTGACTTTACTTTAGTCACAGGACAGCGTTGACAATGCGTTTCTTCACGTGATGTGCGAGCTTCTGTCTGAGTGTTCGTTTGTCACAATATATCAGGCATTGGTTCAACAAAATACACATCTGATGGTCTAAAATCGCTTTAATTTTTTTGGGGCGGCAGTGGCTCAGTGGTTCATGTAGGTTGTCTACAAACCGGAAGGTTGGTGGTTCGATCCCCGGTTCCACCTGACCAAGTGCCGAGGTGTCCATGAGCAAGACACCTAACCCCAGCTGCTCCCGACGAGCTGGATGGCGCCTTGCATGGCTGACACCGCCGTCGGTGTGCGAATGAGTGTGTGAATGGGTGAATGTGAGGCAAAATGTAAAGCGCTTTGGATGGCCGTAGGTCTGTTAAAAGCGCTATATAAATGCAGTCCTTTTACCATTTACCATTTAGGGCCCTATCTTGCACCCAGCGCAATTGACTTTGTACACCGACGCATGTGTCATTCCTATTTTGCACCCGCGCAAAGCGCGCTTTTCCCTCCACAGAAGCACGTCGCTAAACTAGTGAATGCACTTGCGCTCCCTGGGCGGTTCAGCGCAAAAAAGGAGGCGTGTTCCGGCGCAAACAATCCCTGGTGCTATTTTGCTGTTCCATTAAACAATTGCGCCACTGACCAGAAAAAACCTAGTCTAAAGTCAGTGGCGCGTTGCGCGTTGTTCATTATGCTATTTTAAGGGCGCATGCTTGACCATAATGTATAGCGTGCACAACGCGCATACACTTTGCTCATGTAATCTACACAGATGCAACAGTTATTTTTGCAAATCTCATAATAACAATAATAACAATAAATAAATTGTTACACTAAAAAAATATTAACACATGAGATGACGGAAATCATTGTGGTGTGCCACGAAGATGTGAAAAAATAGGCATAAATCTAGCTTACAAATGATTCAGGCTAATTGTAATAATTAAGGATAAGACCTGTTTGCCCAATAGTGGCAAGACATATATGTATATAAGGACATCTGACAAATTGGTTTGTCCGTCAAGAACCAGGAAAAAAAATCGACTGAAAAACTGAAAAAACTGAAAGACTGAAAAAAAAAAGACTGTGAAATCACCTTTACCATAATGTACAACATTACAACTTCACTTCTCTGTCTTTCACTGCTCTTACAAGCACATCAGTCTCCTCGGCTGTGAACCGCTCCTGGCGTGCGCCTGGTAAATACGCCATAATAATAGCAATCCATAGTGGAACTTGCGCACCTGCTTTTAAAGGGAATGTTGGATGACGCTCGGATTGGTTTATTCACGTTACGCCCAAACCACACCTATGAATAATGAAGCTACTTCAGACCAACCCATTTTAGATTTGCGCCGGGCGCAAGAGCCATTTATCCCGCCGGGAAAATAGCAACAGCGCCGAGACCCGCCCACAAAGTTACTTGCGCTTCGCGTTTTTACACTTGCGTTTCAGATCGTTAAAATAGGGCCCTTAATGTTCAAACTGGCAGGTCTTAAAACACATACAAATGACAAAGCTTTGTGAGGACGCAGGTGATAGAGATCTGCCTTCAGGGCGCGCGCATGGTCAGAGACGCGACACGGCTCGGCTCTGTGTCACAGAAAAAAGCTGAGCACTGAACGGATACGTTTTCCGTATACTGTTGTTTTTGAATATTACACAATCGCTTTAAATGTTCAAACTGGCAAGCCTTTAAACGCATTTACTTCACAAACTTTATGAGGAAGAAAGTGAAAGCGATCTGGCTTCGGGGCTTGCATTCGCCGTCTGTGTGTGTGTGTGTGTGTGTGTGTGGCGGTGTAGGCTATAAGAACGGCAATTAACTGACCTGTATAAACTGTGTAAAACATGCAGTTACTATAGTGATTCTGGGCATCTATAAACACAGATAACTGTTCCTGCATCTCTCTGTGTGCCTGCAAACTGCCCTTAATGTGACTGACGGGGCGGAGTCACGTGACTAAAACCGAAATAACCGACATGGGAAAAATACGTCGGTTAGAGGTTCTGAATTTCAGTTTCGATTATTCTTCGATTAATCGTACAGCCCTACTTCTTTCGTAAGAATGCTAGGTTAGCTGCTATTAAAGTGAGCCGTGACTGGCTAGTTTAAATGATCAAGTTACTTTTGATTGTCAGGACAGTAAGAGTTTTTGTTTAACACAGAGATGTTTGAGTGTGCATGTGTGTGTGTGTGTGGTTGGCACTGTTGGTGGCTTGCTGGATCAATACACATCAGGTTTGCCGGCGAGACAGACAAGAGTGTCACCGAATCGACAGCATGTGCTCAGAGCGCATCATTCACAAGCCTCCACACACACACATAGATCACGCCATACACAAACACAACTAAATGACAGCGATTCGCCTGCGTGCATATTAAAACTTTGACAAAATCACACCAGAACATTCAAACAGCACTGCCACTGACCCAAAGCAGTTAGGCTATCTAGGTACTGTATGAAACAGCTTCACAAACAATCTTTTCAACCACACAATAATTTTTTCTGTTACAAATATTCATATTATCATAAAAGATAAAAGGTTACAGTTCGGATATAAACACTCAATGGAGGCGATCAAAATGAAAGTAACTTGATGCTTTATAACAATTGCACCATGACTTGAAAAAATCATTGAATCATTAATTTAAGAGATTTGTTCAAAAATGCTGATTCACCCAGTAATGGAACAAGTGAAGTATTTATGAGCGAGTCATTGAATTATTCATTCAAACCATTTTTTTTAAATATAATTCAGATTAGTTAAACACTTCAAATAGACTGCCGCAATTAACATTTTGTCACCTAAATGTTTAAATGACATGTTATTTTGTTATTTTGACATGTCATGTCTGGTTAGAATCGTGATCTCGGTTTGAAACTAAAAATTGTGATCCTCAATTTATCCAGAATCATGCAGCTCTATTAACTAGGCAATTTTGAAAATGTCATTTTGCATATGCCACACACTGAACATTTTTCATTGTAGGGTTTACTTTGAAACAATTTTCACTCAGAAATTTGCGAGTACATGTCACAAATACTGTATTTGAATACAGTATACAAGCAACACATTGAATTAAATGTGAAATTTCGGAATTTCTAAAAGTCTGAAAGAGGATTTTCTTGTCAAACGTACCATCCTAAATCATTGTGTTCATCTTATTGTGCGTGTCGTTCAGTGGTGTATTCTTAGCCTAAAATGCTCTGATTTCAACCGCCAGTCGACCATACTGGACCAAAACCCTGCATCCCTCTCGCTCTATCTATCGTTTCTCTCTTCTGGTCTACCGAGCTGGATTAAACCCAATGTACTCATTTTGACTCTCATGTCCTTTCCCAAGAAAGCAAACAGCACACACACACACACACTGCCACTGAACGCAGTCGATTCCGCAACAGCATCAGCGCTCATTAAAGAGACGCTCCCTTGAGCAGTTGTTCTTGACTTGAAGCTTTATTACCTGACTAATTACAATGCTGTTAATTAGCTGCTATGATCATTGAGGAACGCAAATGAAAGACAGACAGGGAACACAAGACCTGTGACTTTTGTCCAAACACGGTACTTGAGTGTTTTAATAAGCTCACAAACACAGAATGTGTCTTAAAATCTAGTGTGCTACCTACCTAGACAATTCCAAGTACACTTATTTTTACAACAAAATGGAATTACCATGGGATAGGGTGCATTGTAATACCATGGTTTTGGACGTCGAACTATGAAAATACTAGAGATGCACTGAAGTTTCTGCAACTGAAACCAGGCAGAAATAGCAATTCTCACATTTTTGGTTTCAGCTGAAATAGTTTCGGAGGGGTGAACTCCTTGACAGAAATGGTGATGTTTAATTAGCACTTTTCTGAAGACGTGTTGACTGTGTTGGTGTCCATTTCATGCACACAATGTGGATAAGCTACAACAACTAAACATGTTTGAAGTGCGGATGCACTTCACTATGAACATAAATTATGCTTTTGTTAAACTTAGCATGTTTGGTTTTGGCTTTCAGCACAATGAAACTTTCGGTTTCTGTGTTTTAGTATTAATTCCCAAAGAACTACCACTTTCCTACCACTGGTTTATCACCTGAGAACAGCATAAAGAGTTCATGAGTTACCCAAATTTGGGTTTGGGCTAAATGTAAAGTACCATTTTATGCTTAAACCTGCCTGATAAGAACTTCCTAAAATGACAGAAACCATCATTGGAAAAAACATATTAGAAGTGTAATTGAATTTTTTAGTTTGGAGAGGGTGAGGTTTATGACCTATACTACAGCCAGCCACCAGGGGGCGGTCAAAATGCTTAGGCTTCACTTTTCAGGACGTCGTAATTCGGTTAAGTCTGACGTCACACGGCAGCGATTCTGGGTCCAAACGCTCATATCTCGTACCACAAGAAAATCAACAAACGATGCTAATATACACACACAATGTGGTGTAATACTAAAAATTATAATCATAACCTTTATCTCCATACCAAAATTCCAGATGGCCAGACAGTGATTCATCTTTTATAAATCATTAAAATATTAATGTCTGTGACGCTGTGAGCACAGAGACTGTTGTGTAGACTGTAAGTATTTAAAATGTTTAACTTTTTTAAATGTTTGATGTTTAATATGAATAAATAGCACTCATAAACGGCCGTCAATGGCATTCTCAAGTGAAACGAGTTAAGGCTTGGACCCAGAAACGGTGTTTCTTACGTCACGACTTAACAAGCGGATAGAGTAGTGCAGGTATGACATCACTTTGTAGGCCAATCGGCAGTTAGGAAGCATCACACTGGTTCCCTTGACAAAAACCCAATAGGATTTTCCCATAGGCTTTTGGATTATTGCAAAAAAAAAAAAAACAAGCTCTGTTATCATTTATGATACTTACACGTTTTGTCCATCAAGGTATTTTTCACAGATGAACACAACTTTTATGAATTTTGAATCCTAAATCCAGTCACCAGAAGTAAAAAGCTAAAGGTAGGCTAAAAACGAACTACACCACAAATTCAACGTCACCATCACTAAGCTTCCGACAACTCTTTCAGTTTTAATCTTAAAACATTTTCCCAGAAAGCTTGCATTAGAATAGTTTACAAGAGTAAAATTATAAAGCATAATGAGGCTGTTAAAGTGGACAGAGTTCACCTGTTACCTGGGCTAATGCTGATGTATTTTATGTCGTAGAATAAATGTAAAAGTGTGTGTTTACCACAGACCATATTTCAGCCATTTAACAAAAATCCAATTCAAAAATGACTTTGGGACGTTGGAAACAAAAGTGCTAAAATGCTAACTCATTTCTATGTTTTGGCCTACAAAGTGATGTCATATCTGCGCCACTCTTTAAGAGAATCATAGAATCATTCATTAAACTGATTCGTTCAAACCGGCTGAAAGAAACAAGTGTCCACTGACTTTATGAATGGGTCATTGAATCATTGACTCACCCGATTGGTTCTAAAATGGTGAATCATTCAGGAACGAAACACTACTGCTTTTTGTTGGGGTGGGACGCAACTTTTATGCTTTGTTTGGAACTATTTCCATTGGCAAAATAGTGCAAAAACATTAAAAACTGACAACGTTGTGTCTAAAAGTTGTCGATTTATATAATCAACGTATTGCATAAAACAGAAATCACAGTTTGCAATCGTGCTGATATGCAAATTTTAATGTAACCTGATAAACCAACAAAAAAGGTTGGACGATTTTATTTAGGCTATTTTATTACATTTATTTATATTATTTTTGCTTTTAATGCAAGTTGAAATGTGCCATTTTAATGCCAGAGTCATCTTTGAATTGCATTTAAATAATTTTTTTAGTAAGCGATCTATAAATGCTATCTAGGAATGGCAGCTCACTAGGTTTTGAGACGCAGCCACAGAGAGCCTGCGACTGTCTTAGACGTTTGTTTATATGTGTGACCCTCCGCACACAGAAAGAAACTTTCAGAAAGAGCCAACTCTAATTACTCCATCTTTCAGTCCTCTGTGAAAAATGACAGTCCAGAAGGGCAAGTCAAAACAAATTAAGACTGAAAAACAAGGGAAAACATTGAAGAGAGGGGCCGCGGGGTGTAGGACGGGATCTGAGGGGGTCTCTACAGTTGACACAGCACTGAAGAGCATTCCAGCGCAAGCGGAGAACAAAAGCACGCACACACACACACACACTGCACACAAACAATGGCACGAACGCTTTGAGACGCGACAACGGCACATCAGGACTCCCCCGCCCCCTCACACACCCAGAGCGGGGCGCTGATTTTATGTGAAGCGTCCACTGAGCCCTGGCATTTGGCAAAGACAGATGCTGAGAATCGGCTCGCACACACACGCTGGGCTGCGCTGGGAACAGATGGGGGAAGGGTCGCCCCACACAGGGACACATCCCTCCGTTTCTAAGGGAGAACATCGGCATTGATCAGCGACGTGGAGGTCATTCTAGCCGCATACACACACACACACACACACACACACACACACACACACAGACTGATGAACGCATTAAAGGACAAACGGAACTGAACAGGTGGACCAGTGAAAAAAAAAAAAAATGTTTTCGAGAAAACATATCATGTATCCGAACAGACAGCTGTTTGGAACGCAGACAAAAGTGTGTGTGTGTTGCTCCACACAGACACGACTACCTCCTCTTTCACTCAGTCAGATCCTACACACACTTTAGGAATAATCTTGATGCGTTTCCGCTGAGGTTTGATGTTTTATAGTTTGTGCATTAGCAGAGCATAAACGCATCACTTTGCTGTGCTATCTAATAGCGGTTCAATTGCGACAGGAAAATAATGCATTGACACATAATAACACATATATATGGTTGAGTCATATTAACTAGTGATAGACTGACACATCAGCCATTTTGAAATGAGAATTGGCTAAAAATGTAATAATTTACTCACCTGTCATTACAAACGTTATTTATCTCGTGGACAACGAAAGCTGCTGTTTTCAAGCTCAGGTCTAGCACCAAAAAAGCATAATAAAAGAATCATAAAAGTAGTCCATATGACTATAAATCGTCCACAATCATATGTTAGCTATGTATATGAAAGGAACAGACTCAAATATAGGTCAGTATTCAGTGAAAAACTCACTTGACAGCATGCTTAGACTTTCTGCTAAGTATTCTGGTTTCATGGAAGAAGAAAAAAGTTTGGAATGACATGAAGACAATCAGAAAATTATGACAAAATGATCTAACCCTTCACACAAAATGTTAATTTCAACATTGCTTTGGATCTCATCTACAATTATTAAATGTTATTATGTAAATTGCATTATATTGATCACTGTTCTCTCTGGGTATCAGTATTGGTCATTAAAAAAACTACATATGGACTGACCACTAATAACTAATTTCTCAAAATACTTAAATGGATAGTTTATCCAAAAATGAGAATTATGTCATCAATGTGGTTCCAAAGCTGTATAACTCTGCAGAACACAATTATAACGGGAACCAATAAGCAATGGACCCCATTGACTTTCAATGTATGGACATTTTTCAAAATATCTCCTTTTGTGTTCCACAGATGAAAGACAGAACAAAATTAGGGTGAGTAAATGATAAGAGCACTCTCATTTTTTGAGTGGAGTAGAGCTTTAATTTCAAAAGTGGATTACAAAAGATCTTCACACAAAAAAAAAGACCAAATCAAAGAGTTTCTCATAAATAAACGACCTGGATTTGTCCCAAAACTCAGCCTGACGATGCAAGCAGCGCAAACGCATATATAAACTAATCTAATGCTGGCAATGATTCGTTTATAAAAGTAATATTAGTGGTAGAAACAAAACTGAAGTAGGCTTGTGTTTCTTTTTAGCAACAACACATTGGATTTAATGCTTATTAGCACCTCAACATGCCCATATACAGTCGTTTAGATGCATATGCATATGCAAGCATATATCTGTCTAGTTGACCCTATATCTCTCTCAGTATTCACCTAACGCAGAGCAGCGTCGCATTTCAGAGAGTGTGTATCCCATTGATGTGCGGAGCACGCCAACCTCATCCGAGCGCAGAGCGGTGTGAAGCCAATCTTATGAGGATGGCGAGGGAAAAAAAGTGAATTCAGCACATTAATACGAGGAGCACACACACACACACACACACACACACACATAGGCTACACACGCTTGTGGGTGATCTGTGGTGTGCAGTCTGTGCTCCGTGGGTTTTAATTAAAAGATGCACCGTGCCCCTTGAGGATATACACACATGCACCGGGGGCCGCTTGTGAATTTCACAGCCCTTCCATGGATGCTCGGGACCTTGTGTGCTTCCCACCTTGTCACTGCACCATGCATGCATTAACATCTACCACACCTCCAACAACTTTCTCTGCCCTCTGCGTGTCCACAAGTCTATGTGCAGATATATCCCCCCAGTCTCTAGTCTGTCCCCCCCACGACAACTTAAATCAGGCTGCTCCGACATCCCATCTTCTCCTGGATGCACTGCATATCTAATCAAAAGATCAATACACAACCACAGTTTAGCCCTAATATGCATTGCAAACGCATAACACAGCCAACGCAACGCATGCCTTTACTGCGGAATAAACCTCCTTTAGCCTAATACTTGCCCCCCTTCATGCAAGCTGCCCATCCAACTTTCACTCAGTTCATAAATGATCAATTTGCATATGACTTCGTTTTGCATACCTATCCTCGTGAGTAATAAATCCGCTCGGTGAGTGACAGGCGTCCGGGCGCTACTTTGGCGTATCCATGAGAAGTTCCGTATCCGACCGCGCATCGGTAGTGCGACCGTCTCGCCGAAGCTCCTGCAACAGCAATGTGCTCCAGCGTTCACACACACGAGTTCTTACACACATACACTCTCTCTCGGCGTGGGACCCGGGGAGGCGCGCGCACTGAAGGGGGGAAGAGCGACTCCTGCGGGTGCGAGCATAGCGCAGCCTACCGGAGGAGCGCGCGCGCGCGAACACACACACACACACACACACACACACACACACACACACACACACACACACACACACACACACACACACACACACACACACACACACACATGTAATGCATGTAATTTTGTCAGTATTTTTGTGGTTTTGTATTTTTAAGTTTTGTATTAATTGTAATAATTATATAAGGTTTAACTTATCTAATAGGCTCTAATATCTAATAATACTGTATCCTGTTATAGGCCTACATTATTATTTTTTATTATTGTATTAATTCTTTTGAAATGCATAATTGTACTGTACACATAATTTGAAAAGTACATAATTGAGTTATGTTAATTCATTTTATATCTAATTGTATCCCACACATCTTGTATATGCTAATTTGGTGTTCAATAGTTATCAATTATTATTATAGCCTATTGCTCAATTATTAATAATGGTGATTATTATTATAAATTTTGAAAATATACAGTAAGTAAACATATTCTCTTCTTACAAAAATCTTTTGTAACATTATAAATGTCTTCACTGTCACTTTTGTCTTTGTTGAATAAAAAGCATTAATTTCCATTTTTTTATGTGTGTGGAAACCGTGATTCTCTATTGTTCAAAGGTTTGGGGTAAGATCAATGTGTGTGTGTGTGTGTGTGTGTGTGTGTGTGTGTGTGTGTGTGTGTGTGTGTGTGTGTGTGTGTGTGTGTGTGTGTGTGTGTGTGTGTGTGTGTGTGTGTGTGTGTGTGTGTGTGTGTGTGTGTGTGTGTGTGTGTGTGTGTGTGTGTTTAACTTGCATTTCACCAGTCAACAGGTTTTTACTGCAACATATCTGTTTACATTAAAACATTTTTACATTATAACATAAAACAAATGTATTAACTATATATTTACTCACATTTGATAATATTTAGGTAACACTTTACAATAAGGTTTATTAGTTAACTACATTAGTTAACATGAACTAATAATGAACTGCACTTAAAAAGCATTTGTTTATCTTTGTTAATGTTAATTTCAACATTTACTAATGCATTACTAAAATCTTGTTAACATTAGTTAATGCACTAACATGAACAAACCATGAACAGCTGTATTTTTATGAACTAACGTTAAAAAAAGATGAACTAATATTGAACAGAGGTGTTGTTCGTGGTTAGTTCATGTTAACTAATGCATTAACTAATGTTAACTAATACAACCTTATTGTAAAGTGTTACCGACTCTAAAAAAAAAAGGTTCTATATGGCACCAAAAATGGTTCTTGGCTCATAATCATAGGGGAAACGTTTTTAGTGCTATATAGAACCAATTTTGGTGCTTCAGTGGTTCTTCAGTGGTTCTTCAGAGGTGCTATATAGCACCTTAGTCACCTCTGAAGAACCACTGAAGCACCAAAATTGGTTCTATATAGCACTAAAAAAGTTTCCCCTATGATTATGAGCCAAGAACCATTTTTGGTGCCATATAGACATTTTTTTTTTAGAGTGTTACTGTCTCAATACCCACTTTTACAGTCGACTCTTCCTAACCAGGTTTTGCATGGCCAAAACGAAATTGCCCCTCTATTAATACAATTTAATTGAATTGTACTACACTGTATTTCAGAACAGCTGGATATGGCTCATCACTGCATAAGTGCTCTAACCGCCCCACATCATCACGAGTCCATCCAGCCAAGTGTCAAAGTGATGATCACGGGCGGCTATGGGGTCTTGCAGAAATGCACTGCCGTGTAATTAATGTAGCCATGATATCATGCACAAATCGATTTCCATTGTGCACCCCTGACTGCATCTGGACAGGAGGGGGTGGGTTTTTTTCTGTCCCATTGCTGTGCTGTTAGGAGGATATCCACTTATCATGCACAGCTGACATCAAATGTATGAGGTGGGTGGGTGGGTGAGGGTCAGGTTTGCTATCTTTGTTGAGACCAAATGAAAGACGCTGAAATAGCCTCCATTGTGGGCACCTCTTAGAGGCTCTCACAGCTTCATAAAGGGATTAAATAATATCTTAATTAAAATCTAACAATGCCAAAAGGTTTCTTTAAGGTGTGGGTGTAGGGTTAGCCTAATTATAATTAGCCTAATTTAAAAACAATACAAGCCAGTGAAGTCATCATAATGCATAGTGTGCGTGTTAGAGAAATGAGGTGCTCAGATTCGGTTAAAGTGTGAAGTGGCATAGATGGAAGCAGAAAGCTTGGCTTTTTGCACGTCGGACACCTTCAGATTAGTGTGTGTGTGTTTGTTCATGTCTGAAGGACAAAGGGTGTGATGCGGTGTGTGTAGAGGTCAGGGCAAACGGCCTACGTGATGTTTATTACCACATGATCTACAATTCCCCACCGACAGGCAGATGAACATCTATTTAATGGACGCAGGGCATCGATTACATGCAAACACACACACACACAGAAAGTTCAGAAGCGGAGGCGTTGCCGGAGCAAAAGAAATAACAATCATTTTAGTGAAGTGCACTTTTTTTTCTGATGGCAACCAGGCGTATTGTTTTCCCGGCTATTTTATGTTTATTATCGATTTTTTCCCTTCCATTTATGAAGGCTGCTGTTTTTATTATTAAGACATCTGTCTCGTGCAGCAGGCACGAGGCACACACCGAGCAGCCCGTCTGAAGCGTTGATGGAGTCCTGATGTTTACACTGTTCTGGAGCTCCGGTTCAGCCGTTTTGGATTTGACTGACTGCCAATGTGTACATTGTACATACAGCATACAGGCCTCAGAGACGCATACAACTACTGAAGTTCAGCTGGTGACTCTGGGTTTCATACCACAATTACATTAGTGGTGAGGACGGAGATCACAGAGACATGCTGGTGAAAGGTGGATTGTTTAATTCTGTTGAGTGAACCTTGTTTCCTTTGGTTTAGTTTATGGTCAGTATAGAGGATATGAGGGTTTGGGTTATAGGTGCGGATTTGTTTATATATATTGCTCACCAAAACAGTAAAAACAGCAATATTAAAATATCATTGCATAGAACTGCTTTCTATGAATATATTAAAATGTACCAAAGTGTGATCAAAACTGTATTTTCAGCATCAGTCTTGAGTGTCACATGATCCTTCAAAAAAAATAATTCTAATATGATGATTTGATGCTCAAGAAACATTTCTGATTATTATCAAAGTTCAAAACAGTTGTGCTGCTTAATATATTTTTTCCAGGATTCTTTGACTGTCACCCCCCTTTTTGAGAATACACATGAAAATGCACTATCCAAACCTAAAGGGCTGTAATTCAAGAATGCTTTGGAATATAGACCAAAGTTCGGTCTTGTTTTAAAGCAGAAAGCTGCCTTAAAGCTGAAGTGAAAGCAATTCAAAATATGAAAGTATGAAAAAGTGGAAATGGAAGTTGAAATTTACTGTAAATAAAAAATACTGTAGGCTTACTAAATATTTTTTTATTTTATATAAAATATATATTTTACAAAAATGTTTTAATCTAAAATTACTATCAAATCAAAGCCACATGTCTAACCAAGTTGTGTTCCAAATTTGAAATTAATATCACAAAAATTGAAGTTCCCATGATTTCACCGGTAAGAATAGAGTCTCTCTCCGCAACGGCATTAAGCGATAGATTAATGTGCTCGTCTGTGTGTGAAGACTGTGCACAAGCCAAAAGAGAATGTAAACTCCGCCTACTTTGATTTGATTGGCCATCTCAATCATTTTGACATTGACGAGCGTTAGTTAGACCACTGAGGCAAACTACAACCCAAAATAAGAAAAAGTTGGGACAGTATGGAAAACGCGAAAACAGCGTGTCTGAAGTGATTTCTAAATTTACTTTGACTTGTATTTCATTGCAGACAATATGAACACAAAATATTTCATGTTTTGTCTGGTCAACTTCATGTCATTTGTAAATATGCATCCTTTCCTGTCATTCAGACCTGCAACACATTTCAAAAAAAGTTGGGACAGTAAAGCATTTACCACTTTGTTATGTTGCCATTCCTTTTCACAACACTTAAAAGACGTTTAGGGACTGAAGACACCAAGTGATGAAGTGTTTCAGGTGTAATTTTGTCCCATTCTTCCTGCAAACAAGTCTTAAGGTGGGCAACAGTCTTCGTTGTCGCATTTTGCGCTTCAAAATGCGGCACACATTCTCTATTGGAGACAGGTCGGGACTGCAGGCAGGCCAGTCAAGTACCCGTACCCTCTTCCTCCGCAGCCAGGACTTTGTAATGTGTGCAGAATGTGGTTTTGCATTGTCTTGTTGAAATATGCATGGACGTCCCTGGAAAAGATGTCTTCTTGAAGGCAGCATATTATGCTCCAAAATCTCAATGTACTTTTCAGCATTAATGGTGCCTTCACAGAAGTGCAAGTTACCTTTGCCAAGGGCACTGACACAACCCCATACCATGACAGACCCTGGCTTTTGGACTTGTTGCTGGTAACAGTCTGGATGATCCTTTTCTTCTTTGGTCCGGAGCACACGGCGTCCATTCCTCCCAAAAAATACCTGAAATACTGATTCATCTGACCACAGTACACGTTTCCACTGTGTGATGGTCCATCCCAGATGCCTCCGAGCTAGTGCTGGGCGGTATGACGAAAAATGTATATCACGGTATTTTTCTAAATTATATCGGTTTCACGGTATATGACGGTATTTTTTCCCCTATGCATGACCGGGTGTTAATCACATTTTCTACTGATTGAGAGAGGAAATACTGCAGTAGATTGACTAGAATGCCCTGTTTTACTGTCATGAGAGTGAATATTATAGAAAAATTCCACACTAGAGTTAATACAGGTTTGCAAAGCCCCACAAAATGATGCTGTGGAGAGACAACCAATAAAACACAGACCTGCAACACACTCATTACACATGAATATTAAAATATGACCACAGAGAGTTGAGGGCACCGTAAGCATTTCAAAAATATTATCTTGTTGTTAAAAAAATCCTACAACAAACTGCCAAAACGAGGGAGAAACGCGGATATTTGCAATACATTTAAGAGCTAAACAAATGACACTCAGCACTGCAAAGAATGCTTTTCTTACTTAGTATTTTTGTCTTGTTTTCAGTCCAAATATCTAAAAAATCTTACATTAAGAAGCATTTACTGGACAAGCAAAAGTTTTTGTCTTGTTTTGGGGAAAAATAACAAAAAATTAAGGGAGTTTTTGCTTAAAATAAGCAAAATAATCTGCCAATGGGGAAAGCAAAATAATCTTGTTTTCTGTTTGAATTAAGATTATTTTGCTTACCCCATTGGCAGATTATTTTGCTTATTTTAAACAAAAACTCCCTTAATTTTGAGTTATTTTCCCCCAAAATAAGACAACTTTTGCTTGTCTACTAAATGCTTCTTAATGTAACATTTTTTACATATTTGGACTGAAAACAAGACAAAAATACTAAGTAAGAAAAGCATTTTTTTTGCAGTGAGTTTAACACAGAAAGAATAAAGCTTTTACTTTTTGCCCATTCTTCTTTGAATTGTCAGTTTATTTATTAACTTACATCATTCATTGTCTTTTGTATAGCAGAATAATCCATCGCGGCCGTGATCAGATGTATGGTTCAGTGTAGCCAAATCAGTGCACATTTCATTTGAAGAAGACGAATGATGAGTGATGAAATATGTGCGAATACACGCTTCGGGTTCACGTTTAGAGCACTATAGTATATGAAATGTCCATAAAAAACTTAAACGCGCTCGCTCCGGTCTATATCAGTGATATATGATCCATGTGGTGAGCGTTGTTAATCTCATCGCGGCGCTCCGCGCAGAAACCGCTCTCTCGCGCGCGCCGCGTGTAGTTTGAATTCTCCACGGTAATCAAGGGCTGAATCCGAAATCGCCCCTTATAACCTCAAAAAGGGCATTATTTGGAGGGGACAGCGCGTTAGTGGTGTCTGAAACCATAGTGGACGTTATTGAGTGCACTCATCCCACATCGCACCACTATATGTGTACAGCCGACACAGCGGTTGTCAGACTGCATGCACTCGTTTTCATTCACTCCTTCAAATAAAGTGATAACGTAGGGAATAGTGAATGAGGGTATAGGAGGCGATCTCGGATTCAGTGATGTGATCTCAGCGGTGCTCTTACAGTGCAACAGTGAAATGCGTCCCTCTCAAACAATGACGCGCTGCGTTCCGAACGTTGTTTAAGCAACATACCCGGTATCATCAAAATTTATATCATAACAAAAATAAATACCGGTATTCGGTATGAACCGGTATACCGCCCAGCACTACTCCGAGCCCAGAGAATTCGACGCCGCTTCTGGACACTGTTAACATAGGGCTTCCTTTTGGCACAGTACAGTTTTAACTGGCATTTGTGGATGTAACTACGTATTGTGGTACTTGATAAAGGTTTGCCAAAGTAGTCCTGAGCCCATGTGGTGATATCGCTTATAGATGAATGACGATTCTTGATGCAGTGCCACCTGAGGGATTGGAGATCATGGTTGTTCAGCTTAGGCTTGCGCCCTTGTCCTTTACGCACTGAAATTCCTCCAGATTCCTTGAATATTTTAATTATGTTATGCACTGTTGAATGTGAAATATCCAAATCTCTTCCTATCTTTCTTTGAGGAACATTGTTTTTAAACAGAGAGAGGGAAGTCTGGGCGTCTCTGCTTAGACTGTTGCCCCTGCGACCCGGCCCTGGATAAGCGGATGATGATGGATGGATGGATGGATGGATGGATGTTTTTAAACATTTCAATAATTTTCTCACGTATTTGTTGGCAAACTGGCGATCCTCTGCCCATCTTTGCTCCTAAAGGATTAGACCTTTCTTGGATGCTGCTTTTGTACCAAATCATAATTACAATCACCTGTTGACATCACCTGTTTCAAATCACATCATTATTTAACCATTTTACCTCATTACTAGCTCTAAATTGCTAAATCAAACTTTTTTTGAAATGTGTTGCAGGTCTGAATGACAGGAAAGGATGCATATTTACAAATGACATGAAGTTGACCAGAGAAAACATGAAATATTTTGTGTTCATATTGTCTGCAATGAAATACAAGTCAAAGTAAATTTAGAAATCACTTCTTTTTTTTTTATTTGCGTTTTCTATACTGTCCCAACTTTTTCTGATTTGGGGTTGTAGACTAAAATGTAACTTAATGAAGTGCAGCAGAACAGTGTAAGAATTTCAAATATTGGGTATTTTCAAATATTTTCCGATAGTCCGACGACGAGGTTCAGGCTTTATTAAGTGTATTTGCGGAGGACGAAATCCAGGGGGAACTGTAAAGTCCCGTGCAGACCTACGTCACCGGACTAATCTTCACGGTAGCCTACTTTAGACCGCGATGGAAACAAAGACAGCAGCAGGTCTGAGGGAAAAAGAGTTCCTGGGACAAATTGTTCTGGGTAATTTCAGTGGAAACAGAGCTTATGTGTCAGTAAACCAAACCAGTGACTAAACACTCAACTTCACATTGTTTCTCTTAGCAGTATGAAAATATGTTATTTGAACTGTGAATTAATTATAGAAAGCGATCAAAGAACGCTCCCTTTACAATCAGCAGAGCTGTCAATCAAATAGTATGTGAAATATTTAGTCAATATATTTCACAATATATATTTCACTTCTGTGAAATGAAGCCAATGAGCCAAATTAATCACTAAAATGAATCAGCCTTTCCAATGCTATAAGAGAGAATCATCAGCAACCTTAGCAACACCAATGCGTTCCAATATTTATACTACGTCCTTAAAGCATGTACTCTTTTTGTGAAGAAAAAGTAGATACTTTTGAGTGTGTTGCAGAAAATTAGGCAAGCTTTGGGACATACATACATTTGGGACGTCATCTTTAACGGACAGCTCTGTCGCTTATATGCGAGGATTCGACTAGAACTACAAACTACATTTGTAGTCTGAATCGAATTTTAACTGTGACGATGATTGACAGGGTGGTTTAAACGGTGACAGGCCACCATTTAAACGGCCTTGTTATTCATCGTCACGTTAAAATCCTCCACATTCAATCTAATTTAATTACCCTCCCTATCGGAGAGAATTGTAGTGGCACGTTGATCTGCCAGTCGTGGGTGTTTCTCGCAGAGACTCCCCTCATGTCTTTGCAATTTGAATATGATGATGTGTTTAAAAGTGAATGGCCAAATGTATAATTACAAAAGTTCTCAAAGCTGTTGCAGATGAAATATGTGGATAACACTGAATAAATCTTTTCATCAGGTTAGATACTGATAATTATTCACTCAAACCCCTTTATCTAAACCTCTCTGCTTAACCGTCGGACTCGCACATCTGCCACGTTTGTAGTTTTTTAAAACAGCAACAGTGTAACGTAGCCCAATTCCAGACTTGGCAACTCTGAACAGAGCATCATTAAATGGCCTGGCAGCTGTGTGACAACTGACAGCGGACATTCGTGAGGGGATTTTAAAAAGAGAAATTGAGGCAGAAAAGTTTATTATTATTTATTTATTTATTGGATTTTGACATGCTGCAAAGCCTGCTACGATGGAGACCGCAAATAACCGCGTAAAATATGTATGGTTAAATATTTAATGCCACTATCACTGGAATATTAGTTAACCTATTTTATATTTTTCTTATATTAAATGTAACTTACAGTATATTTTCACATTGGAGTTTTGGAGGAGACTTTCGGTATTGTCGTCATATTTGAGCGACATTCTTCATTCATTCATTCATTCATTTAAAATACTACATTTTGCAGTACAGCTAGTAAGCCAACAGTATTTGTTTATTTGTATTTTGGGTAATTTTGAGTGACAAGATGTCGTATTTAATTTAGCCTATTTTTCTCTGTGACTTTTTTACGGTGTTGACAGTAGCTATAATAAGACAAAATAAATAAAATCTCTGGACCTCTAATTTGTATTTAAATAAAACACAGAAAAAGAAAGATCAAAGAAAAAGAAAGAGAGCAGGGAGAGAATGGTCAGACGGATTCCTCTTCTTGAAAGAATGGTTGAGAAATAAAATGTATGCTAGTTAAAAATGGGAAATTAAATATTATCTTGCCAGGGTTTTTATTGATTTATTATTATCTTGCCAGGTTGCTCAGGGCAGGGAACTGGGAATGTGTGAATGCCACCACTATACAGAAAGTTTTTTTCACTTCAAGTTCAAGAGCAGTTGTGCTGTTGTGCCGTCCAAAGTACACCAGAATTACCGACCGCTACCGTCTTTCACTGGGAAATTTAATCCCGCGTCGCAAGAAATCTGATCGAGTGGCGCGGGAATGCAGACCAGTCTACAAATCCTGTCTTCACCAGCATGCAATGAATTAGGCTTATGGGATAAGGTAAGCTGCAAAGGGTCCATCTGTTATATCCTTCCTTTGCCTGGAAACGGAGGGCACATTTGAAGTCACTTTCGAATTGCTGCAACCTTCATTGCGCCGTGGTGACGCAATCGGCCTTAGAATGCGGCCTTCACATTGGGACCATAGACAGTAAAAGAAAGAGCAGGGCAGAGCAGGGCGCCAGGGCGGCGTGGTCAGAGCAGGACGGTCGGCGCGGCGCGGCAGAGCAGGGTCCCCCGGTACCAGGACCACCAGAACAGGATCCACCGGAACTGGGACCACCGGAAGTGAGACCACCGGAACACGGACCACCGGAACTGGGACCACCGGAACACGGACCACCGGAGCAGTCGTGGAGGGAGCCTTTCGCCTCCTCCTCCGTTTCGGAACGGGGACCACCGGAACTGGGTCCACCGGAATACGGGCCACCGGAGCAGGGACCACCGGAGCAGGGACCACTGGAGCCTTCCCTCTCCTCCTCCTCTTTTGAGACCCCCGGAGCTTGGTCCACCGGAACTAGGACCACCGGAACTGGGACAACTGCAACACCGGTCACCGGAATTATCAGGACCATGGACCAAAAACTCCTCCTGCTGAATTCTCTCTAGGTCGGATCGTTCTGTCACGTAACTTAAATGAAAACTGATGTGAGGACTCAAGTGCAGAGGAAAAGTGAATTTATAAAACAAAAGGAAACAAACACAAAACAAAACCCACAATGGGGCAAACACAATAAAAGTAACAATTAAAAACATACCAAGAAGGAATCACAGGGGACCGGGAGCCGTAGACAGTACAAGACAACGATCCGACGAAGACTGAACACACAAAGGAACTTATAAACGGGACACATCTAGCAGGGAATGAGGAAACACAGGTGGGGCAAATGAAACTAATAACGAGATAACAAGGGGGGTGGGATCTAGACAGAGACAGGAGCACATGCCCAAAATAACAAAACACCATATGTGCACACGAGACAGGACAGACATGTGACAAACGGCTTCTACGGGGCGATAGTGTAAGATACAAGGTAATGGAGCATTTTATACATTGTCGTGTTTCATCGTTGTTCATCTTTAAACGCTTCAGATGTAAAGTTATTCACTGGCAAAGTGACGCCAAAATGAGTGGGAGTCAATGGAATGCTAACAGCAGGTGATGGCTTGGTTAGCAATGGCTGCCCCTATGGAAGGTAGGCTTTCCGGGTGCTGGATTACCCCCTTGATTGGGACAGCCTTCATCGCGCTGTTGTGACGCAATCGCACTTCAAATGCGGACTTCGAAGTGCACAGCCTTCCCATTGGGAGAGCCTTCATTGCGCCACTGTGGCACAATCGCACTTCAAATGCGGCCTTCGTAGGGTGCGGCCTTCATATTGGGACAGCCTTCATAGCGCTGCTGTGACGCAATCGCACTTCAAATGTGGACTTCGAAGTGCGCAGGCTTCACATTGGGACACAGTTTGTGTGTCTGCCAAATGCATAACTATACAAAATACTGTCTTATCTCGGTTGGTCATATTGTGTGGAGCTTTGTCCTGCTTCACTGCTACTACAAAAAATAGCTTGTACTGGTAAAACTAGACTTTTTTGAAAAGACACATATTGAGAGTTTAAGCATGACTGAGTGAAAATGTTTGTGACATTTTCTCATTTAAGCTATTAAATTCAAGCCCCATTGACCAATCACAGCTTACCGTAACAGACTGTTACACTAATGGTCCAATGAGACGAGCCGAGCCCTGGTGCTAGAGGACATAATTGCTTTTGTGGAGAATGATTGTTATTTTCAGTTACTCATGCAGAACCGTCAATGACCCCCTAGACAGCAGTTAAACAGAGATCTAGAGAACCCTAGACAGAGAGTATGGCTCTTTAAGCAGCCTCTTTTACGTTAATTCTGCGTGCATGTGTGAGCGTGTCTGTAATGTAAGCATGCCAGAGAATGTGGATTATGGTGATTGCGAGTGTTTGGCACTTTGGGACCTTCATTAGCTAGACTTCTTGATTGAAGCGAGCGAAAAGTGCAAGATGGACGTTTGCTAAAAATTCATAAGACATGTAGATGAAGGGCTTGGAAATGGACGGCTCATTTTTACTAGTTGACTAGTCATCCAGAAAAGTAGTTGAATTGTCGGCGGGTAAATGTTTGGCTTATGTAAATTACTCACAGTGCACCGTGCAGCTTCAACAATATATTTTTTAGAAAGTGCAATGCTTTTAATGAACATTATATGTCGAAGAACTGCTGCGCAACCCTAAGAGGTTCATTTATGAATAAATTTTTCTTGCAAAATGTCTGTACACAGTCTTTTTTAATGACTTTTCACAATCTTTTTTAGAGGTGGCACAAATTGAATCAAATCATTTGCTTTATAATTTATAACTCACAAATATGTTCAATTGTTCTTTATTAATAAATACATTTCTAAACAAAATAAAATACTAATGCCAAAATTCATCATGTGCATCTTTAACTACAAGTTGTGATATGAACAACCAGTCCTTAAATATACAGATTGAAATCAGATGCGTATTTTATTCACGAAAAATGGAAGAAAATGACTTGATTGATATATGTTTTTGAAAGTACAGCTCACAAGTCCATTCGTTCCACAATCGAACTTCAGTTGTGCTTTATATTTTTGATTCACTAAAAATGCCACACTCGTTTACTCACATTGCATCCCTGTATGTTGTTTTGCATTAAATAAAAAGATTTTAAGCACAGTAATGATTTTATAGATAAAATAAAACACACAAACCTGAATTTCACAGAGGAAATGTTCCAATTCTGCGACGCTGAGAAGAAGGAACTGCTCTGGAGACTTCAAACAGCCCGCACTCACTCAACCGTCGAGCGGTCGTCACGTCAAGGGGCTGGGGTGGGGTGCAGTATTTTAATCGAGTAAATTTACTCAATTTCTTCAGTGTGTGTTAAATATTAATAATCTTTATTTGAAATAAGTAATATGTGGTTCTTGAAACAGATCGTTCCCTTTCGTTCAGTCACTACGACGAAACGTTAGTGACTAACGAATGGGGGGTTTCGCTTAGAAGCCTATCATCTTCGAGCTTAGAGAAAACGCCCAATGGCGTGCCAATGCCATGGGGCATGCGGAATTTGCATACGTAACTCCGCCTCACCGCGTGAGTATATAAGGAAGTACGAGGCAATATCGCATTATGTTTCTGCTTTCGGAGCCAAGAGAACCTACCTCTTCACTCCTACAGCCTTCTGAGACTCTGTCAGCTTCTTCGAGACGAGCAGCTTTCCAGTCGGTGCTTGTGTAACGGCGCGTTCCAGTGATCGCATACTTCCTGCCTGCTGATCTGCGCAGTGGTCCGTTTGACAGCTGGTGTGTGTTTCCCTGGGCGCTTCGGCATCGGCTGCGAGGCTTTCCTCTCACAAAAAGAGCTTGCGCGTGGCACGTCTTTTTCAAGACGGCTTGCCCGTGCACTTCCGGGTGCGATCGATTTCCGCTGCTGTCTATGGGCGCATTCACTGCTCGAGCGTGTTTGGGCTTCAGCACGTTCGGGCAGTGTTTGCGGATGTGTCACGTTTCCATTGCGGGAACGTGACCATCGCGATGTCGCGGTCGAGACTCAATGATCTCCGCGAGGAGAGAGAGAGTCCCCTCTGCCAGACCCCAATCTACCGTCCCCGAGTGAGATGGTACTTTGGCTGGTGGCCAGGGTGACCTGAGGGCGGTGCTGTGGTATTAAGAACCCCGACGTTCATTCCTCGGGCCACGCCCCCCTCTTACACATCGCCTCCCGCGAGTGTTGGACTGAATCAACGGCCCGTCTCTGACGCCCCGTTCGTTCAGTTCACGCTCCGGATAGCAGTGAGATGTCGATCGCCGCATCCCAAGGTGGGCTGGAGTCCTTTGGGGATGACGATTAGGTTGTGCTCCGCCTCCGGGTGTGTCAGCACTGCCTGATCCGACCTAAAGTTGACAGCCATGTTATCTCGGGCAGCCGCGAGTCTCGCGCTGGTGTGGAACTCCGCCCAGTCGCGGGTGCTCGTGGTTGCGCGATTGGTTTTTGGGGGCGGCACCCGACAGCTGTTGGGCCCCGCCCCCAATGCCTTTCGCTCCCGGGGTGCATGAGGAGATCACGCAGTCCCGGAAGTCCCCGTGCTTCCCGCGACCGTTTGGTGGCCTCCTCCGCCTTCTCTGCCCTTGATGGGGCCGCGGCCTAGGGTACACTGGGGCCCCCTCCCCCCCACTGTTGAACTCTCTGTTGCGCACTACGGTGTCCACAGAGGGCTTTGACGTGGCGTGGTGTGGCTGTCCTAAGCACCCTCCCAAAGCCTGTGGGCTCGTCTACTTCGGTGGCGTGGTTCTGCAGAGCTACGGACAGGCCGCCGCCCCTTTGCACATGCACAAGGGTGGAGCCGACCCAGGGCTCTTCATTGAGCTGCGTGCCGCAACTGATCCCGCCCCCGGGCGGTGAAGGTGGCCACATGCTCCCTGGGTCGGGCAATGTCCACAGCTGTGGTCCGGGAGAACACCTGGCCTTACCTGGTGATGTGGAGGACGTTGAGCGGGCCCGCCTCCTCAACTCACCCATATCCCAGGCTGGCCTCTTCGGCGGCGCGGCTGAGAACTGCGCCCAACGGGTCTCGGCCGCCCCAGAGCAGACTGAGGCTGTAACACGTACTGCCCCGGCGGCCAGCTGCTGCACCAGCCGCCGGCTCAGTCGCCTCAGTCCGCTCGCCGCCTTCACCTGGGCCGCGCCATTGAGGTGGTTGAGGATGTCGCCCAGTCCGCTCCCCAGACTGGTTAAACGCCAGGCTGGAGGTGGACAACTCAGAGATGGGTTCCAGTTCTTCCCAGGGGATGGCAGCAGGGCCTCTCCTTCCCCCGGTGGAGGGCCGGGGGAAAATCCTTCCGCTGCTGGCCCCCGGGCTAGCAGCGCTTGGGAAGAACTTATGTTCCTGTCTCTGAGGACCCAGAGACCGGTGATGACGGTGTGCGCCACCCACGGGTCCCGCCACTCGCATCCCTCTCTGTCGCCAGCCTCCTGGCAGAGCAGGCCCCAGTGGAACGTGCATCCTTCCCTGGTCTCCTCTGTCAGGACGCAGCCGTTAACCGTGCCCCGATCCCGGGACGCCCAACAGCCTCCCCTGTCCGGGCCGGTAACGCTGCCTCGCCGTTGGTGCAGTCTCTGGAAGCATGGCTTCAGCTTCCGGGGCTGTCCCGCTGGGTCGCGCGGACCGTCAGGCGCGGCTATGCGATTCAGTTCGCGCAGGCTCCTCCCCGCTACAGGGGAGTCCGCTATACCGTGACCGGGGCCCATACCCCCGTCATGCGTGCGGAGATTGCCACCCTGCTGGCGAAGGGTGCGATCGAGCCTGTCCCTCCAGCTGAAATGCCCCTACTTCATTGTACCCAAGAAAACCGGTGGGTTACGGCCAATCCTGGACCTTCGCATCTTGAACCGATCCCTTCACCGGCTTCCGTTCAAGATGTTGACTGCGAAACGCCTTTTCGAATGCGTTCGTCCTCACGATTGGTTTGCAGCGATCGCCCTGAAGGACGCCTACTTTCATGTCTCCATCCTTCCTCGACACAGACCGTTCCTACGGTTTGCTTTCGAGGGGCGGACATATCAGTCCGCGGTCCTCCCATTCGGGCTATCTCTGTCCCCTCGCGTCTTCACGAAGATTGCCGAGGCAGCCCTTGCGCCCCTTCGGCAGCACGGGGTCCGCATCCTGAACTACCTCGACGACTGGCTCATACTGGGCCACTCTCGAGAGCAGGTGTGCGGACAGGGAGATCTGGTTCTCCACCACTTAGCCCGTCTGGGCCTTCGGGTCAACTGGGAAAAGAGCAAACTTTGCCCTGTGCAGAGGATCTCTTTTCTCTGTATGGAGATTGACTCGGTCGCCATGTGCGCGCAGCTTACGAGCGAGCGCGCGCAGTCTCTTCTGACTTGCCTCCGTCAAATCGAGAGCAAGAGTGCGGTCCCACTGAAACTATTTCAGAGGCTCCTGGGGCATATGGCATCTGCAGCCGCGGTAACGCCGCTCGGATTGCTTCATATGAGACCGCTTCAGCACTGGCTTCGCGATCGAGTCCCGAGATGGGCATGGCAGTCTGGCACGCTCCGGATCTAAGTGACTCGGGCCTGCTTACAGACGCTCACCCCGTGGTCGAACCTCAGTTTTCTACGGGCCGGTGTGCCCTTAGAACGAGTTTCCAGGCATGTTGTCGTATCGACGGATGCCTCTGCCACGGGCTGGGGTGCCATGTGCAATGGACAAGCAGCCGCAGGCTCCTGGACAGGACCCTAGTGCCTCCTGCATGTCAATTGCCTCGAGTTGCTGGCAGTACGGTTCGCCCTGCACCGCTTCCGAGCGTTGCTGAAGGATCAACATGTGCTTGTCCGGACAGACAACCCGGCCGTAGTAGCGTACATCAACCACCAGGGCGGTCTACGCTCCCGCCGTATGTCTCAACTCGCCCGCCATCTCGTTTTATGGAGTCAGAAGCGCCTGAGGTCCCTTCGTGCTGTCCATATTCCGGGGGTCCTGAACCACGCAGCCGACGAGCTCTCGCGGTTTCAGCCTCTCCCGGGAGAATGGAGACTCCATCCCCAGACGGTCCAGCTGATTTGGGAACAGTTCGGCGACGCACAGGTAGATCTGTTTGCCTCCCACGACTCTTCCCACTGCAGCCTGTTCTATTCCCTGACCGAGGGCACGCTCGGCACGGATGCACTGGCGCACAGCTGGCCGCGGGGCCTACGCAAATATGCGTTCCCCCCAGTGAGCCTACTCGCACAGCTCCTGTGCAAGATCAGGGAGGACAAGGAGCAGGTCCTTTTGGTCGCCCCGTACTGGCACGGCCGGACCTGGTTCCCCGAACTCATACTCCTTGCGACAGCCCCTCCCTGGCCTATTCCTCTGAGACCTCCTTACTCAGAGACGGGGCACCCTATGGCACCCGCGTCCCGACCTGTGGAACCTCCACGTGTGGCTCCTGGACGGGACGCTGCAGGTTTGAGTGGCCTGCCACCTACGGTGGTCGCCACCATCACTTCCGCTATGGCAGAGTCCACTAGGCATGCCTATGCGTTGAAATGGAACCTCTTCGTCACCTGGTGCTCTTCCCGCCAAGAAGACCACTGGAAATGCCCGATCGGGTCCGTGCTTGAGTTTCTCCAGGAGGGGTTGGAGCGAAGGCTGTCTCCCTCCACCCTCAAAGTATATGTGGCCGCTATATCTGCCCGCCACAATCTCTTGGAGAACAAAAAGGTAAGTCAGCACGACCTGGTCATCAGGTTCCTGAGGGGAGCGAGGAGACTCCTCCTCGCTCTCCTCTCGTACCCTCTTGGGATCTCTCAGTAGTTTTAAGTGCTCTGCAGAGGCCTCCCTTTGAGCCTTTGCGGTCGGTTGATATTAAGTTCCTGTCGATGAAGACGGCTCTGCTGACCGCATTGGCCTCTCTTAAGAGGGTCGGGGACCTGCAGGCTTTTTCGGTTGACGAAGCGTGCCTGGAATTCGGGCCGGCTAACTCTCACGTGATCCTGAGACCCCGGCCTGGATATGTGCCCAAGGTTCCTACCACTCCCTTCAGAGATCAGGTAGTGAACCTGCAAGCGCTGCCTTTGGAGGAGGCAGACCCAGCCTTGGCATTGCTCTGTCCAGTACGCGCCCTCCGCGCCTATGTAGACATGACGCAGTGTTCAGGACCTCAGACCAGCTCTTTGTCTGTTATGGTGGAGAGCGGAAGGGAAGTGCTCTCTCAAAGCAAAGGTTGTCTCACTGGATAGTGGACACCATTGTTTTGGCTTACCAGCAGCAAGGTCGACCATGTCCCCTTGGTGTGAGGGAACACTCCACTCGGAGTGTGGCCTCCTCTTGGGCTCTAGCGCATGGCGCCTCGCTGACAGACATCTGCAGAGCTGCAGGCTGGGCGACAACCAACATATTCGCCAGATTCTACTATCTCCGAGTGGAGCCAGTGTCCGACTATGTGCTCGCCCCCCCGAGGGGCCGGTAATGGACCAGGCTTGGTGTCTTCGCTTGCTCGCCACTCCACTCCACAGACTGGATACGTGCGATATTTCCTCAGGTGAGCTCCCCGAGAGCCCTGAGCTCCTCCAGCACTGCTTACGCCGATACCTGTGTGTCTGTCCTCTAGCGAGCCCAGACCCTCGTCTCCGGCCAGGTGCCCCGTGTGCATGGTTCCCCTCCGGCGACCCCCACACGAGTATTTCACCGTAAGTCTCCGCAGTGAGCGGGTTTCTTCCCTTGGCGTGTCCCCCGCCAACCCTAGGGTTAAAAATCCACCTTCGGCTGGTACCCTAGAGATCTCCATATGCAGCCCCTAGCCGGGTCTTATGTGTCTCTTAAGTCCTCCCCACGGGTAGGCATCCTTGGCATTCCCTCACTGGGATATGCTTCCCAGTGTACCTTGGTAATCCTGTGATAAGTGGGAGTCCTTCGTCCGTACTATTCTTACGTCAGGGTACTGACACTTACGCAGGGCACTGGAAGACAGCTGAGTGGCGGGATTATATTGGGACCCCCATTCGTTAGTCACTAACGTTACGTCGTAGTGACTGAACGAAAGGGAACGTCTCGGTTACGGATGTAACCCTCGTTCTCTGAGGAGGGAACGGAGACGTAACGTCCCGTTGCCACATCAGCTGTGCTACCTGGAACGCAGGAGTTCAGTCTTGGCTCCTCAAGCAGGTAACATAATGCGATATTGCCTCGTACTTCCTTATATACTCACGCGGTGAGGCGGAGTTACGTATGCAAATTCCGCATGCCCCATGGCATTGGCACGCCATTGGGCGTTTTCTCTAAGCTCGAAGATGATAGGCTTCTAAGCGAAACCCCCCATTCGTTAGTCACTAACGTTACGTCTCCGTTCCCTCCTCAGGGAACGAGGGTTACATCTGTAACCGAGACGATTTAATTCTCCTTTCTCAAATAGAAATGTATAAAGTATATTTTAAATAAATAATTGGTTATTCGAACACTAAATTCTTTTAGTGAAAATAACTTAAAGCTACACTATGTAACTTTTCCGTCCACTAGAGGTCGCCTGTTCAAAACAAAGGCGTAGTTTGATGACGGCACGTTTGAGCGCAGAATCTCGGGACATGTGGTCTTCACCTCACAGCCGGTGGAAAATAATCAGGATAGGACTCGAGCAGAAATCATGTTCATGGATGCGATTATTAACATTACTGTAGTCTGAAGTAGAGCAGGAGCGAGTGTTGTGGAGCTGAGCAAGGCCGCAGGAGCGATTGAAGAGCGGGACTGTTATTATGGCATAGTCGCTGGCGGGATTTTTATTATGACACGGTTGCCGGCGCTACTTCCTCTTTTCCAGTCATGAGTCTGAGGTAACCCAACTCTGTTTATCGTATTAGATATATCTGAGTGTGTTGAAAAGCAAGTTATGACGTTCGCTCGGCGGCTGCTATGACACTTGTTCACAATGCAGTGAGAGTAAAGTGTTTCACTGAATAAAACCGGAGACCGAGGGTGACGCAGATATGACGCAATCGACAGGCGACTCCCTCACACGCATAGCTCACACGTCCCGGTTCCTTGGTTAAAATAGCAAATTTCTCACGATTTACAAATAGTTTAAAACATTTGGGATATTCTAAGTACTCAACTGAACAAAATATATAACACTGGCCTAGTGGTTTCTGGATATTTTACTGCAAAAATCCTACATAGTTCACCTTTAAATATAACTGTAAATTTGAGACAAAATTAACTGTTGGATTTTTAGTCAATTATTTTGGTATGTTCAACTCAAAACATCAAGTAAATGATATTTAGAGATTTTATTAAGTTAATAAAGTTAATTATTACTGTGATATTCACTAAGCCACTGAATAATTTTTTTAGAGTGTAATGGATAGATGCACTTTTATGGACTTCAAAAATGAACCAACAAGTCACTGCCATAATAAAGACTGCCAAGACTTTTTTAATATAACTCCGACTGAGTAAATCATTGGCTAATTTTAATTTTTGGCTGAACTATTCCTTTAAGTTCCTCACCTCCTCTCCCTCATTGTCCGTTATTGTTTGTGCCTAGGACTTACCTGCCTTTGAGTTATTTAATAAACCTTTTATAATTTGAGTCTTTTGGCTTTTCTTCATCATCATTGAACTGAAACGTAACAAATACCGGACCTATAAGAAGATGGATTGTGCAGCTAAATTTACTACCCTCGCCAGGGAAGGACTTTCATTTGTGCAGTATTCCATTCATTTTTGTCACCTGGCCCAAAAAATGGCCTTCGATGATGGGACCCTGGAACCACTATTTTGGATTGGGACAAACTATTACCAACAAAGATACCTTCCAGACATGTTGAAAGGAAAATGGCGGGAGGCCATCCTACGCTGTCTGGAGATTCTCTACCACCAATCATCCATCACCCCAAGACACGGAAATGACACCAGAGCCCACCGCTGACGGGGAGCTTCTGACCGCCATGGCGAAGGAGCTGAAGCCCACCTTTGAGTCTGACAGTAAGGTTTCCATCCAAACATGAAGCTTTTCAAAGTTCGAAAAAAACAACAAAAAAAAACAAACGCAAATATTAGGTGCGTTAGGATTTTTTGGGAAGTAATAATGACCAGACATTTCATCTGACATTGTATCCTGTCGAGAGCAGCCTTTCCTCAGCTTGTCCTTCTGATGTTTGCGTATATCTAATGGGCAATCTTTGGTCTCATGAATCTATAATTTGTTCCCTGGCAAATTGTTTTGGCTGAGGGCAAAGTGAAGTTTCATAACTTTATATATTTAGGCTTTTTAACTTTACTGTTGTAGCCAAGGCTAGAGGGCTGACTTGACTGAATTGTTTGCTTGTGTTTATTTCTTACTGTATTCTAATACATTTTACTTATTTTTATAATGGCTATTATTGATAATTAAAACTGCATTTAAAGGCCCCCTGAAGTTTTTTTAGCTTTTCAGCTTATGAATAAGCTGGTGTGTTCCAAAACAATGACAAAATTCGCATTTAGGAGATATAAGCATTCAAAACTTACAGTCTCTCTCTTCCGTTAAAATGAATCACAGATTTTGATGACATCATCGCAGACTTCATCTTCTCATCACATCTTCTGTCCAATCAAATGGTCTTTAGAATCTGAAGCGCCCGCCCCCCACACTATAAATAGACGCTGAAGTTGTGGCTGAAATCGGTCAGCTGTGGTGAATAGCACGTAGCGCACTATACATGCGATAGGAAACGATTCAGACAGTATAAATATGCTTACAGTTGAGGTGAATTAAGTCTGGTTTCACGTTAGTTTCACGCGCACCGCTGCAGCGCACACACATAGTCTAGACCAGAGTCGTTGACTAGAGACACGAGAGCGCAGAGCGGATGTGCGAGTCAGCGCATACAACAAAACATATCGGACCCATTTAAATTCTGCACAGAATGCTGTATTTCAAAGCGATATGTAGGAGATTATGATGATAAACGGTTAGAGATTAGGAGGAAACTGGCTTTACCAAACAGAAAGGTTCTAATCAAACTGTGGTATTAAAGGAACACGCCAACTTTTTGGGACTTTGGCTTATTAACTGTATTCCCCAGAGATAGATAAGTCCATACATACCATTCTCATCTCCGTGTGTGCCATAACTCTGTCTGACACACCCACTGCTAGCCTAGCTTAGCACAAAGACGGGAGGTAAATGGCTCCAGCTAGCCTACTGCTCAATAATTGTCAAAATAACGCCAACATTTTCCTATTTACATGTTGTGATGTGTATAGTTACATTGTCTAATAAGGCAGACGGAAAATTAAAAGTTGTGATTTTCTAGACCGATATGGCTAGGAACTATAGCCTACTCTCATTCCTGCGTAATGATCAAGGAATTTTACTGCCGTACCATGAGTGCAGTGGCACAATGATATTATGCAGCACCTGAAAATAGGCTAACTTCCATCAACATGACCAACGTGTAACAGACTTCTTTGTGATTCATCTTATAATTTGTTTTTTGTGTACATTTTTGACATTTCTGTGTGTTTAAATAGGTTTAAGGTCTGCATTATCTGTCTTAATAAGTAGGGACTTTTATTTTGACCGATATTGTATTCTACAGAAAGATAGCGAGAGCTTGGCATATGGTGTGTATGTTCTTGTTTACTGTCATCTGTAATGAGTATTTTTGTGTATTTCGCTGTATGTTAATGATAATGCTATGAAGAGAGAGAGTTTGTGTGCGAGGTGTTAATGCGCACTTCTTTGCTTTATTTCTTCAGCTCTTACAGTGATTTTTGGAGATCAAACGGTTTCAATAAACTCCATGAAACATCAGTAAAGTCTGGCCATCATTCGGACAGGGTCCACTGGCTACACAACGTGACAATCTGCTTGCACAGAGAGCGTGCTGGGGACTATTTTCAGGTGCTGCATAATATCATTGTGCCGCTGCACTCATGGTACGGCTCAAAGTTCCTTGATCATTATGCAGGAATGAGAGAATAGTTCCTAGCCATATCAGTCTAGAAAATCGCAACTTTTCATTTTCCTTCGGTCTTAGTACGTGATGTAACTATACACATCACATGTAAATAGGAAGATATGGGGCGTTATTTTGTCACTTATTGAGCAGTAGGCTAGCTGGAGCCATTTACCTCCAGTCTTTGTGCTAAGCTAGGCTAGCAGTGAGTGTGTCAGACAGAGTTATGGCACACATGGAGATGAGAATAGTATGTATGGACTTATCTAACTCTGGGGGATACGGTGAATAAGCTAAAGTCCCAAAAAGTTGGCGTGTTCCTTTAACGAAACGCTATTGGCTGTTTCAAAAAAGGGGAGGAGCTGCTAACAGCTGGAGCTGTTTCAGGGGAAATTACGTCAACACACTGAATAATGGTGCGCGTTTCAAGACACTTCAGTGGGCCTTTAACAAAAAGGACAGGGTTATGTTTTATGTCATATTTCATTTTATTACAGTGAAGGTAATAAGAGTGGGAAGGGTTGTGTTTTATATTTTGTTTTGTTAATATACATGCAGTGAAGATAATCAATGTAGTCGACGTCTTGCCACATTTGTGTGGCTATTGATATGTTTAAGTTTTTTAAATGAAAACAAAAAAGAGGCAGAGTGGTGTTTTACACATTTCGTTTATTGTTGCCTAATATATCCATACAGAGATAAATGGACTAGCCAGAACGAGCTGAGTGATTCTATCAAGAACGCTGCTGTTCCATTTGCAGAATTACCGGACTTGCGTACTCGAGAGTCGTTCCCCTGAGTCGAACTACCAAGAACGACCGTACAAAGTCCAACTACCAAGTCCGAACTTGGCGTACTTGGTATTGAGAAACGCCCCATGTGTGAATAGGCCAGTTTGATACGCTTTGAGAAGCATGTTTCTACTGTAAAGAGTGCCCGTGGGGAAACAAGGCGTTATCATGTCAGACAAAATATGAAGGTAAATGTATGCCCACTCACAAACATGTTATGTTTTAGGCCTTATATTTTTCACATGGAATGAACAAATTTTTTTTTTCGTGACCCACTTATTAACTTTCAAAACTGCTGGCATGGACTACTTCTATGATACTTTTAATGTATTTTTAAGGAAGCGTGACAGATCAGAGAGATCTGAAGTCGTTGATGCTTGAGTTTAACTGAAAATAACAACAGCATACAGGTTTGGAGCAACACGAGGGTAAATACATACAAAATGACAGAATTTTCATTTTGGGTGAACTATTCTCAAAGCTAATTTCCTCACAGCTTTCCTGTGTATTTTTGTGATGTTTTCTCCACACTGACTAAAAGAGGACTCAATTAGAGGTTGTCTGTTTCATGCAATCTTCTATAAAGCGGCGTCCTATCTCATATCAAAGATTGAGAAACTTCACTCTTAACTTTTCATTACGTCTTTTCAGTGTTTTCTGGCAGATTTGTATTTATTTATTTATTTTTGGAATAAAAACTCAAAGGAACAGTCTATGCTGTTCAAACTAATGATTTTTTTTGTACACTCCACTTGCTAGGGTGAGACTCCTGAAAATGTCTGGCCTTAATAACCAAAGATAATCCTCAGTCTTTTAGTTGGTCTAGTGGTGTGGATCCTACTGTTTTGAAGAGGACATTTGATCCTTGAGATTGGATTATATCTCAGGAAGTGGAGTCTATTGGACTGAGCTGTATTGGTGTCTCTTATCCGATTGGTGAAGTCGGATATCAGGCCATTATTCCTGTCTCTTTCCTCTTTCCGGCTTCTGATACTAAATTAAGTTTTGAGGGTGAGACACACACACGCGCATGGATAAAGATAGTTTCCGACTTGGTCTCAATTACTGTATTATATTTTAATGGCCGGACTGCCAATCAATGGCTTATATAAGAGACGTATAAATAACACACTTTAAAGTCTAAAACTTTTGTGGATTTTTGTACAAGTTTGTTAGAAAACTGAAATCATTATTCAAACCATTTCATGGTGCTTTAAAATAAACACATCTACAAAAACTCACACATACGCACATGCTTTGATTTTAGGCTTGTTTGAGTTTTGAATGTGACTTTCTTTTCAAACGCGTCCAAAGACCACAAAAACAGTTTGACACAAGTGAGATAAATGAGGTAAAGAGAGTGTTTAACTTCCAAAAGGAAAACACACATGTTCAAACACACAATGCAGGTATATGCACATGCTCGTATGCAATCAAGATTCATGCATATTTACAGTAAAAAGACACCATTTGCATGCAGCTTGAGTAAATATAATCAATAAATCAAACACAGGCAGGCTAGACGACACACACATGTACTGTATATAAAAAGTCTGAGACCACATCAAAAATCTGGGCTTTCTTTCACTTAATCCATAAACGCATATCTCCGGTCTTTGGTGTCCCGGGATATCATTCACTACTCTCTTCCTCATTTTTTAAAATTAGACATCAACCTTCATCAACCAATCAATTCATTATAAACAATATAACAAGAAAAAAAGTTTTTTTTGTAAAAATTGTATAGGGTCTCAATTCAGCTTTATTCCACTAGGTGACTGTCACGGAACGCTCTACAACGCCTCCTCCTGGTTTCACCAGATCCCTCTCTCCTGCGTATTAGAACTGCAATTCCCCTCCTTCCTCCTCTGCTCATTATCATTGCATCATTATCACCTGTGGACCCTTAGCTCACCTTTATCTGGACTGCTCTGCTCATTGTTCATTTGTGAAGTCTTGATTTACCTATACTCTGCCTCTAGCTTATGCTTGTTTGATTTACGCTTCCTGGATTTCCTTTCATGTGTGCTTTTGTTTGATCTTTATGACTGCCTATCTCTGCTGGCTTACCTGTGTTAATAAATTACTGCAAATGGATCCGAACGCTTCCGCCTCTTCGTCACAGAAGACTTCACCAAAACAGGATCCAGCAGATTTCCTTCGACTGGCCTCCGAGGTATCCTCTCAAGCCGAGGTGCTGATCACCCATCAGCAACAGCTGGTAAAATTAACAGCTCTCACCGAGGAGCTTGTGAGATCTGTCCGAGCTCTAACCCCGCCGAGCGCGGCTGACAATCAAGCTCCGAATCCAACCGCTCCTGCTGCCGTTCCACCCGCCGTGAGTAACAATTCAAACCACCCAAAATTATCCCTTCCCGAGAAATTTGATGGCTCACCTTCTGCCTGTAAGGGATTTTTGTTGCAGTGCAGCTTGTATTTTGACCAGCAGACACAGTCCTATTCCACTGATGCGAGCCGTGTTTCCTTCATATGTTCCCTACTCACCGGCCGGGCTCTGGAATGGGCGACTGCACTCTGGTATGGAGGTCAGCTCTCTTTCCCCTCTTATGATGAGTTTTTAACACAATTTAGAGAGGTGTTTGAACATTCAGCGGGAGGAAAGGATCCAGGAGAACTACTGCTCACGTTACGCCAGGGAAATTCTACCGCAGCGGACTACACACTCTCGTTTCGGACCCTGGCAGCTCAAACTGGATGGGAGGAGGAACCTCTAAAGCTCCTGTATCGCAAGGGATTGAACCCGGATCTCCAGGGAGAGCTGGCATGCCGCGACGACGGTAAATCCTTGAATCAGATCATGGAGCTCGCTATCCGCCTCGACAACTTGATTCGCTCCCGACGCACACCTCTCAGGTCCAGCTTCTTCGAGTGTGCTCTCCCCAACGCGGAGTTGGAGCCCATGCAGATTGGTTACACACGCCTCTCTACGGCGGAGCGGGAGAGGAGACGCCGAAACCATCTCTGCATGTATTGCGGAGAGGCGGGACATCTGAGGGCCACATGTCCGGTTAATCCAGCGCTCAAGAATTCTACGGCGGTGAGTTCTAATCCCTCTTCTAAATTATTTTATGTGGAGAGTTCTTTGAAGTTTAACGGACAAACTCTAAACGTGAAAGCCTTGATTGATTCTGGTGCTGCTGGAAACTTCATCGATCTTGCATTCGCCAAAACTCATTGTGTTTCTCTCCTCGCATGTGAGCCTGGTGTAACCGTGGAAGCGCTAGATGGTCGCCCCCTGGGGTCAGGAGAGGTGCAATACACCACGCAACCCCTCATGCTCAACGTCGGGACACAGCATTCTGAGACCATCCAGTTATTTACTATTCACTCGCCCATGCATCCCATAATCTTGGGGCTTCCGTGGCTGGAGAAACATAACCCCCAAATTTCCTGGTCTGACGGGAGGATATCCCGGTGGTCCGTATTCTGTCAGATCAACTGCATGGTCGTTGTCCAAGGTACTGAACACCACAGCGCTTCCCTCAAGGGAGTGGATTTTCAGAGAATTCCCCCCGAATACCACGACTTAGCTCTGGCTTTCAGCGAAACTGAGGCTTCTCATCTTCCTGCTCACCGTGCTGGCGACTGTGCTATTGAGCTTTTGCCTGGGGTTGTACCTCCACGCGGAAGAGTTTACCCATTGTCACAACCTGAAACAGAGACCATGAGAGCGTACATTGACGAACAGCTGGCTAAAGGTTTCATCACTACCTCTACATCTCCGGCTTCCGCCGGATTCTTTTTTGTCAAGAAGAAGGATGGGGGTCTTCGGCCGTGTATTGACTATCGTGGTCTTAATGAGGTGACAGTGAAATATCGCTATCCTCTCCCGTTAGTTCCTGCAGCCCTGGAGATGCTCCGTACTGCCCGCTACTTTACCAAGCTGGACTTAAGGAACGCATACAACCTGATTCGCATACGGAGTGGTGACGAGTGGAAAACTGCGTTCTCTACTACATCCGGGCACTATGAATATCGGGTAATGCCGTTCGGCCTGTCTAACAGTCCTTCAGTTTTTCAAGCTTTTGTAAATGAAGTTTTCAGAGACATGTTACAGCAGAGAGTTATTGTCTATATTGATGACATTTTGATTTTTTCTGATTCCCTTGAGGAGCATGTCCAGGATGTTCGTGCGGTCCTCACGCGCCTGATTGATAACCAGCTCTATGCCAAGCTCTCCAAGTGTGAGTTTCACCAGACACGTATCTCTTTTCTGGGCTATATCATCAGTGCGGACGGAGTTCTGATGGATGACAGCAAGGTCAAAGCCGTGGTAAATTGGCCCCAACCGTCCTCTGTTAAGGAGCTGCAGCGCTTTTTGGGCTTTGCCAATTTTTACCGCAGATTTATCCGCAATTTCAGTGTAATTGTAGCTCCGCTCACATCTTTGCTTCGAGGAGGGGGGAGACATTTTAAGTGGACAGCGGATTGTACCGCGGCCTTTGATCAGCTCAAGGAGAGATTCACTTCTGCTCCTATCCTCCGTCACCCGGATCCTGAGAGGGAGTTTATCATTGAGGTGGATGCGTCTAACACAGGAGTGGGGGCTGTCCTGTCGCAGCGGTGTGGTAAGCCTGCGAAAATGTTTCCATGTGCCTTTTTTTCTCGCAAACTCAACTCCGCAGAACGCAACTATGACGTGGGTGATCGCGAACTTCTGGCCATGAAGACCGCCTTTGAGGAGTGGAGGCACTGGCTGGAGGGAGCTCATCAGCCTTTTACGGTACTCACTGATCACAGAAATCTAGAGTATATCAGGTCAGCTAAGCGCTTAAATGCTCGCCAGGCTCGTTGGTCTCTGTTTTTCTCAAGATTTGACTTTAAGATCACCTACAGGCCGGGCTCTCAGAATGGCAAAGCTGACGCCCTGTCCCGACAGTTTGACGGTCCTTGTGAGGAATCTAAGCCTGAACCCATTATTCCCACTACTCTCATCGTGGCCCCTGTTCAATGGGACATTATCACTGAAATCACCGCATCCCTAAGTAATCATCCCGCTCCGCCAGAATGTCCCGTTGACCGTCTCTTTGTTCCGCCCGGGTTCCGCCACCGTGTGCTTCAGTGGGTTCACTGCACCCCCAGCGCTGGTCATCCGGGTATCGCGGCTACCATACAGTTAGTTTCCAATCGCTTTTGGTGGGCTTCACTCCAGTCTGATGTCATAAAGTTTATTCATCAATGCTCTGTTTGTAATACTGTGAAATCCTCTCATCTCAAACCAGCTGGATTGTTACAACCTCTGCCAGTACCACAGCGTCCCTGGTCGCACATCGCAGTGGATTTTGTTACTGATCTACCTCCTTCCCAGGGGTTTACTACTATTCTCTCCGTGGTGGATCGCTTCTCTAAGTCCTGTCGTTTTATACCTTTGACTGGTCTGCCCACAGCCTTACAGACAGCCGAGGCTCTTCTCAACCAGGTGTTCCGTCTCTTTGGTCTGCCTGAGGACATTGTCTCTGACCGCGGTCCTCAGTTTACCTCCCGTGTCTGGAGAGAGTTGTGCTGCAAACTCAATATCAATGTCAGTTTAACTTCTGGTTACCATCCTCAGGCCAACGGGCAGGTTGAACGTCTAAACCAGGATTTGATTCGATTTCTGAGAACTTACTGCCACCAGAATCAGCAAGACTGGAGTCGCTTCCTGGCCTGGGCGGAGTATGCCCAGAATTCTTTGTTAAAGCCTGCCACTGGTCTAACCCCTTTTCAATGTGTTCTAGGATTCCAGCCTCCCCTCTTCCCGTGGGCTGGGGAGCCATCCGACCTCCCAGCAGTAGATGCGTGGCTCCGGCGCAGCGAGGCCACCTGGGATGCTGCTCACGTTCACTTGCAGCGTGCCATACGCCGTTTTCAGCATCAGGCAGATCGGAGGAGGCGTGAGGGTCCACGGTATCGACCCGGTCAGTGGGTGTGGCTCTCTGCACGAGATCTCCGGCTCAAGCTCCCGTGCAAGAAACTTTCTCCTCGTTTCGTCGGACCATTCAAGATCCTTCGTCAGATAACTCCTGTTTCTTTTCGTTTGGAACTCCCTGCTCATTACAAGATCTCACCCACATTTCATGTGTCCCTTTTCAGACCCGCTGTCACCCCCAGGAGAGAGAGGAGCCGGGAGGAGGGCGCTCCTGTGCAGACTCCTCCCATTGAGGTGAACGGTCCGGAGGCTTTCTGGGTGCGAGAGATCCTGAACTCCAGGCGTCACGGCGGGGTGTTGCAATACCTTATCGACTGGGAGGGGTATGGTCCCGAGGAACGCTCCTGGGTCAGGTCTCAGGATATCCTGGATCCCACATTAACTGTTGCTTTTCACCGAGACCACCCAGACCGACCAGCTCCAAGACCCCGTGGTAGACCCCGCCGTCGGCCAGGTCCTCGCTTCCGGAGCCGCTCGCAGGGGAGGGGCTCTGTCACGGAACGCTCTACAACGCCTCCTCCTGGTTTCACCAGATCCCTCTCTCCTGCGTATTAGAACTGCAATTCCCCTCCTTCCTCCTCTGCTCATTATCATTGCATCATTATCACCTGTGGACCCTTAGCTCACCTTTATCTGGACTGCTCTGCTCATTGTTCATTTGTGAAGTCTTGATTTACCTATACTCTGCCTCTAGCTTATGCTTGTTTGATTTACGCTTCCTGGATTTCCTTTCATGTGTGCTTTTGTTTGATCTTTATGACTGCCTATCTCTGCTGGCTTACCTGTGTTAATAAATTACTGCAAATGGATCCGAACGCTTCCGCCTCTTCGTCACAGTGACGTTTCACTCATAGTCACTGCAGGCAGAAAACAAAAGAATAGGAAGAATCATCAGCAACACTTGAAATGGCTCAGAGATTTAATACAGAGCAAGAACTGAACACAATCAAATATTACTGTCACTGTCACTTGATGGTGGATCTGGTGAAGACGCTGTCAGCGATATAAAATATTGATTTTGAAGATGTTGAAAATGATAGTTTTGAGAATAAGTTTGAGATGGTGAATATGAGGCAGATGCTGAATGTACTGGGAAATGAGCTCTGATGAGGACAGTGATGATGGTATAAAACAAACTGAAATAAAATCAAACTGAACCCTTCCAAGCTCCAAAAGATAACAAAATATGCTTAATTTTATTCTTCTATAATTGTTACTCTAATATCAGGAAAGTTTTATATTATCACGACAGGTAGAGATAATATCCAACTGGTTCTCACTCCCAAGGCGTCAAAATCTGAAGCATGGTCAAGTGCCTTCCGTGTCACAATGAAGACGTTAAAGGTATCCCTAGGCGGCATTTTTTGACGCGTAGCTCAATTGATTTCAATGAGAAACATTTGGCATCATACACAGACGCGTTGGGCATGGGAACGTTATCGTCATGACAAAATTATATATTGGGTTATGATTTTGCCTATGTGACATTTAATCAGGCAGCATAATTTTATTTACACTTATTTTATTTATGCTGTTTAGACACGTTTAAACATGTAAGCCAACCCCATCCCAATCTCAAAATCTACTAATTTGTGTATTAAATGATAAGAAATACAGGATAATAAAGCCAGTTATGACTGAAGCACAATTTATTCAAAAGTACAAATATTCAAAGTGTTCCGAGGCTGAACGATTGATTTGTGTGAAGAAAATCCCCAAAAGCGATCAGCGTCTCCATCCGCCGAAGATCATGCACACATTCAAAATTCAAAAATTGCAGCCTCAAGAAATGTTATGTCAGCTTTGATAGTGAAATTGCATTGGCTCTCGTATGTCTCGTGACAAATTGTGTCATTACGGCAGCTTTGATTGTAAAATGTCATTGGCTCTTGTGTGTCTCGTGACCGATTGCGCAACACGATCTCATGACAATGCGTATCAATCGTACGAGTGTGCAATCTCGTGGAATGTATCCGCCAAAATGAGTTTTGGCGTGCATTTGCTACGCAGTTTTTCACGTGCATACGATATGCACTTTATGTCGTGTATATGACACACTTTTGGGTAGGATCAGGGTGGGGGGGTGTAGGGTTCGTATGTATAATACGCCATAAAGTGCATATCATATGCACGCCAAAACTCATTTTGGTGTAACATTCCACTAGGTTGCAGACTTGTATTATTTATTATTATTTAATTGAATTGAATATTTATACGCATTTTTGTGAGATCGGGCTAGATTGCATCAGGTGTGTATCATTTGAATGAGATGTGACTGAGTGCGTGTGTGTGTTCATGGAGCGGCGGGATCATCGTTTCAGCCATTAAAACATTAAGATCAACTCTGTTCTTTACATGAAGATATCGTATGACTTCAGAAGACTTGGAATGCAACATGAGTTCATATTTTTATATTGTTTGGGTCAGTTTTTGCAATAAACACCCGTGACTGTACTTTTATTTGCCTGTTGCGTGTTTTATATTGTTGAGAAGAGGGTAGGTTTGGGGTAGGAGTGGGTTAGTTGCTCCAAAATATAAAAGTAGCCTATAAATATTCATAATATCATGTCTGCTTTTACAAATGCAGAGAATTAAATGCGTCTTGATCTGACGAATTGGGCAAACAACTGAAATATTTAGTGACCCGATTATGTAATAATGATTGGCGAAAAATGTATGCATTTAAGGGTTAAACCTGTAAATAAACAATAACAATCTTGATGTAATTATGTAAAATGAACTAAGAAGTAAATAAGAACTACAGTATATAATATTTTGCACAATTTTGAGATAAAATAAGCACATTTGTGACATTGAAGATTTGTACTTAATTATAAAGCATTTTCACAAGTGGTCTCAGACTTTTATTTATGGAAGCTTGTATAAAAAAATTAAAAAGGGAAATCCAACTTTTATATCACAATTCTGACATTTTTCTCACAATTGAAAGTTTCTCACAATTTGGACTTCATACCCCGCAAATGGGAGTTTAGATCTCACAATTCTAAAAAAAAAGTTCAGAATTGCGAGATGTAAACTTGCAATCGCAAGAAGAAATTCTTCTCTTTTTAATTCCGTGCTTGAAACAAGTTTCCATACTTTTTGGATAACATACATACACATGTGTTTGCATGACTAGACCACACACAGATCGACACACACAAACTAATACAATCAAGATGGGCGAGACATTGGCAGGTTCTCTGGCAGGGACTGGCTGATGTTTTCTTCTAATTAAATCATTCTTCTAACATTTTTTAAGAGCCTAATTTTGAATAGCCCACTTAGAGGGAATTTTTCTAATTAAACACACACAAATAAACCCATCTCTGAGCTCAGGGGAGACATGAATAGAGTTTGTAGAATAAAATGTGGTGTTAATGGCTTAGATTTTTAGCATTGCTATTTATATACCAGTGGGCGTAAGAGTATTTTGGTACGCATGTGAAAGGCAAAGACATGTATATGTGCTTCAAAGAGTCAGAAATAGTGTGTGTGTGTGTGTGTTTTTATCCCTTCAACCTGAATGCACACTGACTCATGTCACTATGGGGACCTAAATTGAGGTCCCCTTGAGGAAACACGCTTATAAATCATACAGAATTATTTTTTAAATGCAGAAAGTTTTGTGTGAGGGGTAGGTTTAGGGGTAGGCGTAGTGTAAGGGGAGACAATATACAATTTGTATGGAGAGTCCCCACAAAGATAGTGAACCAGACATGTGTGTGTGTGTGTGTGTGTTGTAATAAAGCCACTAAGCAGAGCCTTTGGTTAGAAGATAAGACTGTGAGATAAATAGACACAGACAACATTAGAAGCAGAACGAGAGCGAGAAATGTAGTAGTGATTCAAGTGATCATTTTATCTCTGACATATATTAATGCAAATAACCACATTTCAGGAGATAAATGAGCACAAGTGCATATCTCGCTGTCTCCAACAAAGTCAAATCTTCAATCACAGCCTACAGAAGGAAGATGAGAGTCAAAAATAGACTGACACAGACCACATGTGAGATACAGGGAGACAGAATGAGCCATCAGGCGACTCATAGAAGCCTTGTTATGCATAAAAACCACAAAATGAATTGTTGGAGCACTTTAGTGTTAAATATTACAAGAGTTTAGTCTGAGAGTGATGTTAAAGAGAATGTTAAACTTAGGTTAAATCCATTTCTAATGCTTTTCAAGGACTGTTTTTTTTCCCCTACTGCACCCTTAAGACAATATGTAAATGACATCTGTGAGGATTTATTTAACCTCAGTGTATCTCGGTAGGAAATTTATTCATAGACAAGCAGTCCTGAGAAATGCATTATGCTGTAGTAAGTGTGACACTTAGAGGGAAAGATGGATTGCTGTCTCTCCAATTGTGAGCCGTTTCCTAAACCACATTTTTAAAGAAACACAAATATTCCTTTTTAAAAGCCTTTTTAATTCCTTTTAGTAACTTGATGAATTTAGGTTCAAAGCAGTGAAGAGCTCCTCACTTTCTGTCAGTGGCAGCTTTACTCAGAGCTAATCATGCTCTATTAACATGAGCTAAATATGTCTGATAGTACCATATAAATGTGACAACGAAAATACAGGGATAATTATAGTAATGTGATGATTTGTAATTTTGCTCTTGTAATGTGAAGATGAGGATCTGCTTTGTTAGTCTCATTCTCGTATGAGGTGGCACAATTGTGGTGGAAAATCACTAATGATAGAGTCAAATTATGTCAGAGTATTAAAGGTGGGGTAAGTGGGATTTCAAAAGTGCTTTAGAAAAGTGTCTCGGGCCGAGTACCAAAACAAACTTATAGCCAATCAGCAGTAAGGGGCGTGTCTACTAATGACGGGGGAAGAGAGCGCTCATTGCACGTCATTATTCAAAAGACACGACACAGGACGGACATTAGCCGAGCGACAACAGAAAGAGAGAAATGGCAGATAAAAAAACAAATGTGGAAGATGTCTGTGGAACAAAAAAAGGCTTGCGATCAGGCAAGAAGTAGAACCTGTGTCAATATCGTAAATATCGAACACCGTGGTTGCTTTATTTCTTCTCGATAGGCGAGTAACATTGGTTTTGTTTTGTTTCACAGAACTAATATATGCTGGCTTTTGCTTGAATATACTTGTGTGTCATGTTTGCTTGCCCATTTGCGATCGTATTGTCGTTCACTTTAGCGATGATAAAGACCCATTCATTTCCACACCGTATAAGCCTGGAGTGTCTAAACCTCCTCCACTGTCTGTTTCAAGCGTCAGCTCCCAAAGTGTGTCCGAAAAGTATGATAATATAACGCTACTCCTTTGGTTCCTCTTTTCGTGATCGATATAACCCTCTAATCTTGGTTGGACTGTCGTGCTTGCGCTATCGAGTTGTTCATGAGAACTGTGTTTGTGTTTTGGGGATTGTAAGGGATGACTTTTTCACTGAACATTCGACCTGGATTACCATAGTAACACACATTTCTTTCACTTTTTGATGAAATCATACCCTTGGCCGGCTGGCACAGCAGATTCCGCCATAGTTGTTACGTATGTGTTCCGGGTTGAACGACATGACGTGCCACTGAGGTTTGAGATACGTTTTCTCTTGTTTATTGGGTGTATCAAAAATGTTAGCCCAATCAGCAGCAACATGTATATAAACCACGCAGTATTAAAGAGACAGCTTGCACAATGAGTCCAAGTAAAGACGTTTACAAATGTGCCCACTGCAGCTTGGTATACGCAACAATTGAAGATATTAGAAGACATGTTTGTCTTTTCATCCTGAAATGTGAGGAAAATGTTGAATCACAATAATTAGGAACCACAGTTTCCACAAATCCCTTCACTCGATTGGGATGTTCTCTTTTATTCTGGATGGCAAGGGCAGTGACTGTAACAACAGTGTATTTTGCAGTATTAAGCATGTATTCATACTGATTTCATCAGGCTCCGAAAATTCTTTAAAAAAAACACAAAGAGTGGCCTTCTCAGCTGCCATAGTTGTAACTCTTGCGTCATCAGAACAGGGTGTTCAATGCACCACCGTTTCCGCGTAAAAAAATTTTTTGCAACGTAAGGCAGCTGACTTGTTGCCTCGCTGCCTTATCAGGCAATGATTTGTAAAGCAGTGTAAGCGCACAAAACTGATTTTGGAAAGACTTCTGAGGCAGCGTAACAGTTTAATGATCTACAGCAAAATAAAGCAAGCTTTGGTGAGAACCAAACAAATATTTCATTACTACAGTAGTAATTTCTCGCTAGAAATGACATCAGAGGTGGAAAATGTTGGTCAAAACGTACATTTTCACACAAACTGACCAGCAACCGCAACTTTCAGATGCCATATTTATTTTTCAAGCTCAAGTGTCACCGAATGGAATGCATATGATTGTGGGATATCAAAGACACATCTATGCTGCCTTCAAAAATCGATCAGATGAAGGTATTTCAGGAGACAGGAAGTGAAGCTAACAATTGTATCCGGACGTGCCTTGATGCCTTACTACCTTGAAATGTGTCTTCCGAAGGCAGCATTTTCCAGTTTTCGGACGCAGCCATGGAAAAAGACAATCTGCTGAAGTTCAAACTGAGCATCAGAATAGGAAAGAAAGACTGAGATGACTTTGAACGTGGCATGGTTGTTGTTGCCAGACGGGCTGGTCTGAGCATTTTAGAAACTGATGATCTACTGGGATTTTCACGCACAACCATCTTGAGGGTTTATAGAGAATGGCTGAAAACGAGAAAATATTCAGTGAGTGGCGAATGCGCCTTTGATGCCAGAGGTCAGAGGAGAACGACCAGACTGGTTTGAGCTGATAGAAGGGCAACAGTAACTCAAAACCACTCGTCTCAACTGAAGTCTGCAGAAGAGCATCTCTGAACACACAACACATTGAAGCAGATGGCTTCAGCAGCAGAAGACACACCGGTGACACTCATGTCAGCTAAGAACAGGAAACTGAGGCTACAATTCACATCAGCGCACCAAAACTGGACAATAGAAGATTGGAAAAACATTGCTTGGTTCAATGAGTCTGGATTTTTAGGTCAAAATTGGGCATAAACATCATGAACTCATGGATCCATTTTTCCTTGTATCAACGGTTCAGGCTGCTGCTGCTGCTGGTGTACCTGAGTCTACCTGAGTATTGTTGCTGATCATGTCCATCCCTTTATGTAGGGTGACCATATTTTGATTACCGAAAACCAGGACACTCGCCCCGACAATGAGATACTCAAATGATACTTGAAGTTTACTAAAAGATTCCTTATTAATTTCAATACATTTAAAGTATGCCCCCTCTGTATGGATAGCAAATTGTTATATTAGGGCCAGGACAGGACTTGAAAACAGGAAATCTTTATGATCACAGTGTATCATATTCTGATGGCTACTTCGAGAAGGATAATGCTGCATAGTCAAAACCATAGGCAAATGGCCTCAACAGGGCCTTACAATATCTTTAATATGTTTTTTTGATTGTCTTTAACTCAAGACTGGAGTTTAAACCGCTTTTACACCAACCAACCAAAGCATATTTTGATGTGTAGTGTGAAACTCAGAGTTTGTCTACACTGTCTTTTATTTCAAAACAGCGACGAAAGTCCAGTTTTCTTTAAAATTGTAATTTTCAATTTCATAAAAAGAGTAATTGTACTGCATGTGGCAGCACTCACAGCAGCGAGTTATAGCTAAGGAACAGTAAAGTAATTTCTAATTTGCTTTGGACATTACGCACCCTCACAAAGACTCAGATCTTTATTTCCAGCTATATCAGCCAGCTAAACATAGCCTTTATCCAGCTGAGTAAACAAGTTCCCACAAAAATGTATAATCACTCTAAATTTTGTTGACAATTTCAAAACTTGCTTGTCAACTCATTATCAAATGGCTTGCTGCTTTAAGCTGCCTCACAAACGAATTATGCAGATGACTTTGAGCGATTCCCCAGACGCCAAGCGAACCGCTTATGCAGGTGCTCTAAATTAGCAGAATATCGTAATCATATTTCACATGTGAATCTGTGCATTAGATCATTTAATCTGCATTTAGTTTTTTTTATTGCCACAATCTGCTGAGCGTTTAAGCTTGTACATGTAGAAATGCGTCTAGAACAGGGCTTGCATGACTGCTCAGTTTTACTAGTCATCAAGAAAAGCAGTCGATTAGTCAGTGGGTCAGTGTTTACGTCAAGAAAATGACTCACAGACACCATGCAGCGTCAGCCTTCTTCGCCGTTTCTGCCAAATCCAAAGCTGCGTTGATAGAGAGCCTGTAAGTGGAGAGAATGCTGATATTGGTGAGAAGGAAAGCATGCATATCTCACTTGCCAGATTGTCATTAATGGTGCAAAAATGTCAAGTTGCTTCCGCTTATAGTTTCTGTCAGCATTTGGGTGACATTTGATTTGTTGCAAGGTAGTATTGGCAGTATATGTGAGCAACTCTGAAGACCACTGGCTTCACTTTATTTTAACTTTCAGTATATTATTTTATACATTTTAAATATATGTATTAATATAATGTATTTATATCTTTTACATTGTTACATTTAGATTTTTATTTCAAAAAATGTTGTTGAGGTCTCAAGGTCTCATGACTGTAACATGTCTGTCTGTTTAGTTTATCTTTAAGTTGTGTTTTCATCATGTCACGTGTTCCTTTGTCTTAGTTTCCCGCCACTTATTTGTCACCATAGTTACCCTTGTTTGTTATGTTCGTTTCAGCTGTGTTCAGTTAATTATCTCGTTTCAGTTTGCTATTTAAGTTCTTCCCTGTTCCTAACTCTTTGTCTGGTAACCATTATGGTTGAGTGTGCGTCCCGTGTTGTTCTTACGTGTTCCTGAGAGTTTACATTAAAGTTTATGTTATATTTGGATCTCCTGAGTCTACTGCCTGTTCCTGTGCAACCCACCGTGACAATGATGTGGATTTTTAAATTCTTTTATAATGTTTCCTGAGGTGTATTTATATTGTAAGTATGATTTTTTACATAATAAAATGTCATAATTTAGAAATAAAGGGCATTTTCTATCCTGATTTTAGCCCTCTGGCTTGAATGCTCTGTTTGAAGGGGCGTGGTCAAGTGCCTTCCGCGTCACATCGAAGACGCTAAAGTCACCTCTAGGCGTCACTATATCGACGCGCTGGGTGCTCCATTCATTTCAGTTGTTTACCCAATGCGTCAGATCAAGACGCATTTTATTCTTTGCATTTGTAAAAGCAGACATGATTTTATTCATATTTAAAGGTTACTTTTATATTTTGGAGCAGCTAACCCAACTCCTACCCTAAACCTACCCACTTCTAAAGAATATAAAACACATAACAGGCAAATACAAGTACAGTCACATCTATTTATTGCAAAAACTGACCAAAAACAGTATAAAAGTATTAACTCATGTTGCATTCCAAGTCTTCTGAAGTCCCACGATATCTTTATGTAAAGAACAGAGTTGATCTTAATGTTTTAATCGCTGAGATGATGATCCCGCCGCTCTGTTAACGCACTCATTCATATGTCATTCAAATAATACACACGTCTCTTAAGCATGATGCATTCGGTCACAAGACACACGAGAACCAATGACATTTTACAATCAAAGCTGACGTAATGACGCAATTGGTCACGAGACATATGAGAGCCAATGCAATTTCACTATGAAAACTGACGTAATGGGCGGCAATATTTGAAATTTAATGTGTTCGTGATCTTCTGCGGATGGAGACGCTGATCGCTTTTGGGGATTTCCTTCACACAAATCAATCGCTTGGCCTCGGAATATTTGTACTTTTTGAATAAATTGTGCATGCAGTCGACTCTGCCTGTTATATCTGCGTTTTATATACCAAACAAATGGGTAGGTTTAGGGATGGAATGGGGTTGGGTTACATGTTAAAACGTGTCTAGATAGCGTAAGTAAAATGATGCTGGCTGATTCAATTGAGAATCACAGTCCAACATGTCATAATGGCAAAATCATAACCCAATATATGATTATCATGACGATAACGTTCCCATGCCCAACGCGTCTGTGTCTGACGCCAAAGGTTTCTCATTGAAATGAATGGAGCACTCAGCGCGTCGATATGGTGACGCCTAGGGGTGCCTTTAGTGTCTTTATTGTGACGCGGAAAGCACTTGACCATGCTTCGGACTTTGACGCCTTGGGAATGAGAAGGGGTTGCATCTTTGCATTTGAAATGCGTATTACATGTGGAACCCCTCTAGAATACTTTTACTAGGTTTTTTTTTATTATTACAGCTGTCGAGATTAATGTATCGTATAAGTGTTGATTATAGCATTATTTTTAGATCTTTTCCCATCACATGAAAGTCTGCAGTGATGAGCATTGAGTACACATGCAGTCTGTTTATCGTGTGAATGCCGTGCTCTCGTTATTGCAGCGCTATTTCTCTCTCGGAATGTGTTCACCACAACTAACAGCAAACACGATATCAATATGAATACAGTAAGAGCTTCGTTGTGCAGCATAAGTGTCATTCATTTTAACGGGAGTTTGGGCAAGTGTATTCGTGACGTGTGATTGCCAGCTTCGAACATTATAAAGAGGTTCTCTGATCGCTACACTCTAAAAAAAAAAAAGGTTCTATATTGCACCAAAAATTGTTCTTGGCTCGTAATCATAGGGGAACCTTTTTTAGTGCTATATAGCACCAATTTTGGTGCTTCAGCGGTTCTTCAGAGGTTCTTCAGCGGTTCTTCAGAGGTTCTTCACCGGTTCTTTGACTAAGGTGCTATATAGCACCGCTGAAGAACCACTGAAGCACCAAAATTGGTGCTATATAGCACTAAAAAAGGTTCCCCTATGATTACGAGCCTTTTTTTTTAGAGTGTATCTGTAGTTTAATCACAATTTAAATTACACATTTGTTTCATGATACTTAGAGAAACAATGTGAAGTTGATCGTTTAGTCACTGGCTTGATACACTGATGCATAAACAGTGTTAAACGATTTAGAAAGAAAGTCTGTGTGAACTTGAATGATTAGCTACACATTAGAAATCACTGATTACAGATCAGGCATTAATGAACACTGTTGCTCACTGTTTGTGGCGGTACTGTCGAATAAGTTTGTAAAACCTGTGCTGAGATCGCGACTGATAAACGGAATCCATTTTCTCCAAATTCTCTGGGCGGGCAAAGCAGAGGAAGGGGAGGTAACCATAGAGGTAACCGTTCCCTGTATGACGGCATATAGGGAAGATTCCAGATCGGCTCGTCTGAATTGTCATTTTCTCAAAGGCAGAGCAGGACACCCAGTACTCGGTTTACACCTATCGCCATTTATAGCCACTGGGGGACCATAGGCAGGCTAGGGGAACTTAAATTAATGTTAAAAAACCTCCTAAAGTGACATTTTCATTAGGGATGCACCGAATCCAGGATTCGGGTTCGGCCGAATATTAGGCTTTTTGACGGGGTTCGGTTTCTGCTGAACCTCAGAATCTTTTTCCACCGAACCGAACCCTAGACTTGCACTATGCTGGTCGAACGTAATGACGCCGCTGTTGAAAGTGAAAATGAAAGTCATGAATAGAAAACGTGGCAGTCAAAAGAAGGCGATTCAAGTCGAGCTACATGTTCAATTTGCAATGCCGATTTGTCTCGTGGTGGCAAGGACCCTAAACAACAGCCGCTGTTAAAACATTTGCGTATGAAACATCCGAAAGAATATGAGTTGTGCATGAAGGAATCTACAGACAGCAGCCAAAATGTATTTTATTTTACCGTGCAAACAGTAAGTAACATGTCTAAGTGATGTGGGTTAGTCTGGAGAGCAGTCTGTTGACAGTTAAACCCACGCAGAAAACACCCCCTCAATCCTCCCGCACGCCTCCTGCACTCTCTGTTGTGCTGTTGAAAACGACAGAGGACGGCTCGGGGTAATTTTTCTATAAACCATCAGGAAACAGCGGTGAGAAGAACATACACGACAATGTTTACTTTAGTTAACTTGACCAAAACCACACTATTAAAAGCCTTAAACAAGGCTTCAGATGGCACTGGAGCCCCGGGAATACAGAGATGATGCCTCGCTAGAGTGGCCAGCCTCGGGAAGCGCCGTTCATTTGCTTTCCACCAGTCAGGAGGTTGTACTACTGCTGTATTTTTCTGTCGAAATGGTCCCACACAGTAAGCTTTTCTATTGCTTCATTTTGCGAGATATATCTTGTTTGTGGTTGCACATGTCGACGCGCTCCGTGAGTGAACAAATAACGCTATACAGCATATTTTTCTTAACCATGCATCTAAAAAACCAAACAAAAAAGCGTTAAAAACATTTAAACCGTTTAACTGATAGTATTAATTGGTCAAAGTTCTTACTTTCGGTTAACGGTTAAATGGACAATAGCATCCCTACACTGCTGTGGACGTTGTTTACTTCATTAATGTGTTTACTGTGATAATGGACTGAGGATGGGAGAAGGATTCGGTATTCGGATTCGGCCGAATCTTAACCAGTGGATTCGGTATTCGGCCGAACCCCAAAAATCTGGATTCGGTGCATCCCTAATTTTCATGCCATGGGACCTTTTAATATATATTTTTTGAATATTACAGTTTTTCTCAAGTGATTTGACACATTTCTCCAAACTCAGGTCACTGCTCTCAAAACAATTAACACAGCCAACTAAACACACTCTTACCTTAGCTAAAGAGTTCAACTTTACTGCATTATGAAGCACTTTTTCTGGTAATGCATTTATCAAAAGTAAATGCTATCATCAAAACTGCAGGTGTGTTCTCCATTGATTTTATAACATATTCAGCTATAGATGCACAAATACACGAATGAAAATGCATGTTTATCGTAAAGTTTTTCAATGAGGAGTTTTGTTATAGTATTCCCCCCTACCCTCAAAACTTACACACACAAACATGCAGCAAACACGCAGCAAATGTTTACTTTTTGTACAGTACTGCAATCATTCAACTTTATTGACGAATCCATGGTTCTTTTGCCTCAACAGGCCTCTTCCATTGCGGTTGGTGGTATTGTTTAACAATGACATGCACGTATTCCATTGAAAACAAACTTGGTCATCCACCTCAGTGTTGTTGAACTTCAATTCTATTTACAGAACGTATCACTCTAAGGCTGTCAGCAATTGTACAACACTCATAAATATACAAGTATTGAATGCCATAGTAACACTTTAGATCTGCTTCTCTCAAGAAAAGGCCAAGATTTATTATATGGTCAATTATGGGGGACTCCCATTTCATTTGAAAGTCTGTACCTTCTCTTCACTCCTCTTCCATCATGCTGTCTCCTTCCTTTCTGTTCATGTCTTCTTGCAATTTCTCCTTTTATTCTTTCCACTACACAAATTAAATATTGTTAAAAATAGTGATAGCATGCACTTTTAGCAATTGGCGAAAGATAATTCAACCAATGTCCATGGCCAAGTGCCCAACTAAAGGGAACACTAATCACCATAATGGTGACTTCAAACAGATTTCAACAACCTTAGTACTTAGTACATGAAACTTGTGCTTTTCACTACTCCCAAGAATAGCCCCAACAGCAGGGGTGCATTTTACCCCGAATACCATACTTTTACAAATTTGTCCGTTATTGAAAAATTGTTGCTTTAATCACTGATGAAAATCATTAAGAAGACCTTTGTCTCAAAATATATTCAATAATTGTATTGATTCTTATTTGCTACTTAAATCTACAACATTTTTAAATATTAGATCAAATTAGTGTAGAATCAACTTTGCGTTGTTGCCCGTGATCGCGACATGGATCAGACAAATTTCCACGTGCATCTTGAAAAGCGGATGTTTTGGAAAGTGCTACAGCAAGTTTTTGTGCCATCTAGTGGTTTATAGGGAAATAAAATCAAAGGAGCCTTTTACCCCGTGGAGCCTTTAGCCCTGTTGTACCCCATATAAAAGAAATAAAGCCAAACTGGTTTGTAATAAGTGAATATGGTAATGCTGTTTTTGGAGCTGTTAAATCATCCACTGGTGGGAAGATTGATTTTAGTTGCAGTAAATTTCATCTAAGGCTGTGTGGCAGTAAATCAGTTGTGGTTGTGTTTCTGCTCATCTCTTCTTTTCTTGTTGTTCCTCATATCATCAGTGATTCTGCTTGTTAACCGCAGGTGTCATCACTAATGATCAATCATCACTTGTAGAGTTAATCTACTTTGTTCTATACTGCAACATTGCTTCAGTGCTACTTTTACTCTCTATAGATTGGGTCCATATGAAAACTGAGCACTGTTCGTTTAACACTGGGGATTTTACTGTGTAAACATGCAACCAGCAACATGCAGTTAAATAATTTATTAAAATGAATTTTGGAAAATTGTCTTGGTTTTTAATAGGGATGCACCGATACCGATACCAGTACTCGGGTGTCGGTCCGATACTGTTGTCAAGTACTCGTAAAACTACCCCGATACAACCGCACCCGATACCACTTTATGGCAACGCATATTCGGATGCAGAGCCGCACGGAAAGTTACATAATTTGGCGTGCACACCGCGGCACCAAGTGCAAAGGGGTCTCGCGCTCTCAAAGTGCACGACTGCCATAGTATGGCTTCATTTTTGCCGCGCACACCCGAGCGCTAGTGTGGAGGCGGCGAGTAGCCTATAAACCAAGCTTAACCGCTCGTGAGGCAGATACCTCTCGGTAGTGAGTGCTGAAAGTGAAAGGCTGTTTAGTAGGGATGTGCGCAATGACTAGCCTAACCCCGGTAGTGTAACAAGCCTAAGCAAGCTTAATTGTTATACTAGTTTGACATGACATGAAAGAAAATGGAAAAGTTTTGTGTAAGCTTTCAAAATCCCTCCTTCACCCGAGGGTGAGATTTATCTGAAGCCCCCGCGAGCCCCAGAGAAAACCAACTCATGCCAAACCTGAGGTAAAATTAAATGATTTTGTTTTGCTGCAGATATACACTTTTCAAAATAATATATTCATTTCAAGATATAACATTAACATGACTGTAATTTAGACATGGCCTTTGTAAAAAATATATATTTAAAGTAAAACCTTAAATGTGCCAAACAAATGTAAACGACTAGTATTTTCCAAGTCGTCTAGCAGCAGCACTAACGTTTAATCGACTAGTCTCGCACATCCATAGCTCATGTCACACATTGTAGATGAAAACAGAAACAGACTCATAGCTGGTAATGCAGAGAAGCTTCTTTTCATCAAAAAGAACCAGCCTCTTACTTTTCCAAAAAGGGCTGTATGGCTATGATAACATTATAATAATTTAATTCAGTTGTTCTACTATGTTGTGTGGTACTGGAATCCACTGAATGTTACAGGTTACATTTATGTGAAATGGGCAGCAGTGCCATGTTTGTTTAGGAAAACACCAAGTTGAATGTAAAAATGTCAGCAACAGCATCAATTTGTGTATTTACTTTATTACAGTCAGAAAGTGAAAAAAATCTGATGAAAATAAAACATTGTTAGAAGAACTGTAATAGTATTATTAAGTACTCGTATCAGTACTCGGTATCGGCAAGTACCCAAATGTAAGTACTTGTACTTGTACTTGCTCTGAAAAAAAGTGGTATCGGTGCATCCCTAGTTTTTAACAATGAACACACACTAAGAAACGTGACATGTAACACAAGTTATGTTGTGGTCTTGCTGGGATCATATCAGCACCAAAAAGACAACATAGAGGTGCTGGTCATATAATTAGAATATCATCAAAAAGTTGATTTATTTCACTAATTTCACTAATTTCTCCATTCAAAAAGTGAAACTTGTATATTATATTAATTCATTACACACAGACTGATATATTTCAAATGTTTATTTCTTTTAATTTTGATGATTAAAACTGACAACTAAGGAAAATCCAAAATTCAGTATCTCAGAAAATTAGAATATTGTGAAAAGGTTCAATATTGAAGACACCTGGTGCCACACTCTAATCAGCTAATTACATAAAAACACCTGCAAAGGCCTTTAAATGGTCTCTCAGTCTAGTTCTGTTGGCTACACAATCATGGGGAAGACTGCTGACTTGACAGTTGTCCAAAAGTCCATTGACACCTTGCACAAGGAGGGCAAGACACAAAAGGTCATTGCAAAAGAGGCTGGCTGTTCACAGAGCTCTGTGTCCAAGCACATTAATAGAGAGGCGAAGGGAAGGAAAAGATGTGGTAGAAAAAAGTGTACAAGCAATAGGGATAACCGCCCCCTGGAGAGGATTGTGAAACAAAACCCATTCAAAAATGTGGGGGAGATTCACAAAGAGTGGACTGCAGCTGGAGTCAGTGCTTCCAGAACCACTACGCACAGACGTATGTAAGACATGGGTTTCAGCTGTCGCATTCCTTGTGTCAAGCCACTCTTGAAAAACAGACAGCGTCAGAAGACAAAAAGGACTGGACTGCTGCTGAGTGGTCCAAAGTTATGTTCTCTGATGAAAGTACATTTTGCATATCCTTTCCACAGTCAGTGATGGTTTGGGGTGCCATGTCATCTGCTGGTGTTGGTCCACTGTGTTTTCTGAGGTCCAAGGTCAACGCAGCCGTATACCAGGAAGTTTTTAGAGCACTTCATGCTTCCTTCTGCTGACCAACTTTATGGACATGCAGATTTAATTTTCCAACAGGACTTGGCACCTGCACACAGTGCCAAAGCAACCAGTGCCTGGTTTAAGGACCATGGTATCCCTGTTCTTAATTGGCCAGCAAACTCGCCTGACCTTAACCCCATAGAAAATCTATGGGGTATTGTGAAGATGCGAATTGTGAAGATGCGATATGCCAGACCCAACAATGCAGAAGAGCTGAAGGCCACTATCAGAGCAACCTGGGCTCTCATAACACCTGAGCAGTGCCACAGACTGATCGACTCCATGCCACGCCGCATTGCTGAAGTAATTCAGGCAAAAGGAGCCCCAGCTAAGTATTGAGTGCTGTACATGCTCATACTTTTCATGTTCATACTTTTCAGTTGGCAGATATTTCTAAAAATCCTTAATTTGTACTGGTCTTAAGTAATATTCAAATTTTCTGAGATACTGAGTTTGGGATTTTCCTTAATTGTCAGTTATAATCATCAAAATTAAAAGAAATAAACATTTGAAATATATCAGTGTGTGTAATGAATGAATATAATATACAAGTTTAACTTTTTGAATGGAATTAGTGTAATAAATAAACTTTTTGATGATATTCTAATTTTATGACCAGCACCTGTATACTGGTTCACCAGCACACCAACATCCCATGCTGAGATCCAGCAACCCGCATCCCGTGCTGGGGACCAACAAACCAGCAAACCTGTGCCATGCTGGGGACCAGCAAACCAGCAATCAGCATCCCATGTTGGGATCCAGCAAACCAGCAACCAGCATCCCATGTTGGGATCCAGCAAACCAGTAACCAGAAGCCCATGCTGGGGACCAGCAAACCAGCAACCAGAATCCCATGTTGGGATCCAGCAAGCCAGCAGCAGAATCTCATGCTGAGGACCAGCAAACCAGAAACCAGTGCCCCATGCTGAGGACCAGCAACTAGTGCCCCATGTTGGGATCCAGCAAACCAGCAACCAGAATCCCATGTTGGGATTCAGCAAACCAGCAACCAGTATCTCATGTTGGGATCCAGTAAACCAGAAACCAGTATCTCATGTTGGGATCCAGCAAACCAGCAACCAGTGCCCCATGCTGGGGACCAGCAACCAGCATCTCATGTTGGGATCCAGCAAACCAGCAACCAGAATCCCATGTTGGGATCCAGCAAACCAGCAACCAGCATCTCATGTTGGGATCCAGCAAACCAGCAACCAGAATCCCATGTTGGGATCCAGCAAACCAGCAACCAGCATCTCATGTTGGGATCCAGCAAACCAACAACCAGAATCCCATGCTGGTCCCAGCATGCAAAACATACCTTAACTATACCTGCTGGTGACCGCAGTGCTGGATCTTTCAGCAGAGAAGTGACCAATCCTGAGTTGCGACGTCACTACATGCATTCTACCAGCAGCGTTCAGAATCCTGGACAGAGAGCGGTTTGTAATCGAGCCGTGCCGTACTCAAGTGGAAATATAACTGGAATCTCGCCTTAACGTTCTTAGAACCCTTTGGCCTAACAGTGGAAAAGCGGCTTAGTCAAATTCTCAGCCAACCAGACCAACTGTCCAATACCCCTCCGCCTATTGAATCTGACAGACTGCGTTTTCATTGGCTACCATTCCAGTCAGTCATTTGTAATACCTTGGTGTCAAGCCTCCCTGCAGCATTTTTCTGTCAACACATTGAAGTCCAGAGACATTTACAGCATTCAGCTCCACTAGTTCTAAGACTTTGCAAATCAGTGCAATCTGACGAGAAATTTAAAACAAGCAGACATTTTCGCTGACAGCGCCTCTTTGAAATCCCTGCCAAACCGATGACGTCCGCACTCCCACAGATGATATATCAAAACTGTGCACCTCCTGCCAGTTTGAGGTGCTTCTAGAGGCACCAGTCTCTCCAATATCTGATTTAATTCCACATATTTTATTCAGTGTCTAAACGGCAAGATTCTCAGGAGAGGATCGTGTGAAGTGCCCGTTTTGCAGAACAGTCTAATGAGAGATTCCTCCTCCTCCTCATGGTGACACAGACGTTGACCCTTCCGTCATTATGATTATCAGTTCGAAGTCAGAAATGCTCTTGGGGAGCAGAGACAGGGAAGGTGACGGTAGTTTGGGGGAAAGGGTTACATTTTCCTTTAATATTTAGACGTGGCGCAGCGTCGCTCCATTTATTACAGGAATGTACTGCGCTCTTTCTCTCTTTTGATCATTTGTGCAGCTTCTCCTTTCTCTCTCTCCCTGCTTTTCCCATGATCCCTCAGCTCATTCCACTGCTAAAGGAGTTTTTGCCGCTAATTAGATTTTATTTACTTTCTTTAGCTTTGACTTTTCCTTTCTTCCCCTTACAGTGATTACCAACACCTGCCGCAGCGCACAGACTAATGCCGCCTATGAGAAACCCATTAACGCGTCGTGTATATATCTAAAAATAAGACCATATGCATTCTCTCAAACACTTGCAGTGTTCAAAGTTTTGTTTGTTCTGAGGCCAGACACATACTCTATGCAAGTACGCAAACACAGATGCGAAACATTGGACACGTTGAAAGCACATTGTACATACATCCATGGGCAACAGAAAATGAAAAATTATATATAACAAAACAAACACCTCACTTCAAAGTGGAGAACGCATTTTAGTTTGGGCATTTGTCCATGAACTTGAGAAGCTATTCTAGTGATGTGATGACGCGGACAGCACGCGTTTTAAAAGTCAGAAGGGTCTAATGGGATTTTGGACCCCATTGACTTTCATTATATGGGCAAACACAGTTGTTCAAAATAAAGTCATCAGGTTTGGAATGACAAGAGAGTGACACATATTTTTGTATAAGTTATGCACGCTGTTGCAAGACAGGACAACATGTCTCCAGCCACGCCAAGGTCCTGGGTTCAATTCCCAGGAAACGCATAAACCGATAAACTGTGTATCTCGAAATCAATGCAAGTCGTTTTGGATAAAAGCGTCTGCCAAATGTGCAAATGTACTGTCTTAAATAGCTGTCTAATCTCTCTACAGGTCTCAGGGAAAAGTCCCTTTGTCCCGACAGCAGCGTGTGTGTGTGTGTGTGGTCCAGTCTGGTGGGTTGAAAGAGTAGCGGTCTGCCCTTCTGCTGTCCGTTCACTATGCCAGGATCAGACATGCCACCTCACACACACACACAGCGGCACGGGAGCGACGCGCTAACTAATGAGGTCAGAGCTTTGCGCTCACAGACAGACGCAAGGTGCTCAAACACCAACACATTCAGCAGGCAGCTGGAACACACACATAGACGTTTGCTTTTCTATTATAGTGGGACTTTCCATTGATTAAACTGAGCTAATGATACTTTAATATTTTGATTAAAAGGTTATTTAGTATGGCCCCACAATGTAGGTGATTTTCAAGTTTTACTGTCTGTGTGGGGAATGTCAGTTCATGATAAGTATAAATAAATAAAATATAAATATAAAACAAATAAGTAGTAGGACTGATTATAGTACATTTAGTATTGTTTTTACTTAGAATTAGCTTTAATTCGTTTTATATTAGAAGTATACTGTATGTAATGTAGGTAAGTAAACGCATGCACGCACCCACCACACGTTTTTATATTTATGAATTAATAAGGTCTCATTTACACTTATTAGGCATAACATTATGACCTAATATTGTGTTGGTCCCACTTTTCCTGCCGAAACAGCCCTGCCCTGTCAAGGCATGGACTCCACTAGACCCCTGAAGGTGTGCTGTGGTATCTGGGACCAAGATATTAGCAGCAGATCCTTTAAGTCCTGTAAGTTACGAGGTGAGGCCTATATGGATCTGACTTGTTTGTTCAGCACATCCCACAGTTGCTCGATTGGATTGAGATCTGGGGAATTTGGAGGCCAAGTCAACACCTCAAACTCGTTGTTGTGCTCCTCAAACCATTCCTGAACCATTTTTGCTTTGTGGCAGGCGCATTATCTGCTGAAAGAGCCACAGCCACCAGGGGATACCGTTTCTATGATTGTCTGCAACAACGCTTAGGTAGGTGGTACGTGTCAAAGTAACATTCACGGATGGCAGGACCCAAGGTTTCCCAGCAGAACATTGCCCAAAGCATCACACAACTGTCTCCGCTGGCTTGCCTTCTTCCCATAGTCCTGGTGCCATGTGTTCCTCAGGTAAGTAACGCACACACACCCAGCCATCCATGAGATGTGAAAGATCATTTCACAACCATCCATTTTTCCTGCTTCTAACACATCAACTTTGAGGACTAAATGTTCACTTGCTGCCTACTATATCCCACCCACCCAACAGGTGCTGTGATGAAGAGATTATCAGTGTTATTCACTTCGCCTGTCAGTGGTCATAATGTTATTCCTGATCGGTGTATAGACCTTTTGTAGCCCCGTCCCTTTTCAGCACTGCGCTCATTATGTTGTGTCTTCCGGTTTGTATTTCCACAGCAATATAAGATCTTATGGGACTATGAATGAACCGCTCATTTTTAAACATTCCTGGTCTATTCAATTCAATTCAATTCAATTCACGTTTATTTGTATAGCGCTTTTCACAATACATATCGTTTCAAAGCAGCTTCACAGAAAATGCATGAGTCTACATTACAATTTAAAGTGATTTGTCCATGTTATGTATTTCAGAAATGCACAAATACAAAGCACACAGATTAGCTAACGATGTATTATTAATCAATATAATAATTAAATTAAGGCACAGAAATAAGTGAAATAAGAATACATGTTGTTAATGATGAGGGTATATAGAGATGAGCATGGGTGTGTGTTGATGCAGAGCTGCTTCATCTGAAGTCCTCGCAGGAGTTGAGTTGAGTTGAGTCTACTGACATTTGTTATGAAATCCGCTTCAAATGTTAAAATGCTCATGATAACTTTCATTAATAGACAACAATAATTAAATCAACTTCACCTGCTAATTACTCTGACAGCGATGCCATAGAAATATACAGAGCTACCGCAAGAACAGAAGTTCAAATACAAAATTCTAAAGATGGATGCGCGCTTGTTTCTCTTACACACAAGTCAGTTCAAAATTTGGCCCCACTTTATAATAGGTGGCCTTAAGTACTATGTACTTACATCAAAAAATAAGTACAATGTACTTACTGTGTTCAAATTGTATTGCAAAACACCTTTCCTGATATTGAGGTGGGATACGGGTAAAGTTAGGGACGGGTGTGGTGGTATGGGTAAGTTTAAGGGTAAAGTTGGGGACAAGTGTGGTGGTGTGGGTAAGTTTAAGGGTAAAGTTGGGGACAAGTGTGGTGGTGTGGGTAAGTTTAAGGGTAAAGTTAGGGACAGGTGTGGTGGGATGGGTAAGTTTAAGGGTAAAGTTAGGGACAGGTGTGGTGGTGTGGGTAAGTTTAAGGGTAAAGTTGGGGACAAGTGTGGTGGTGTGGGTAAGTTTAAGGGTAAAGTTAGGGACAGGTGTGGTGGTGTGGGTAAGTTTAAGGGTAAAGTTAGGGACAGGTGTGGTGGTGTGGGTAAGTTTAAGGGTAAAGTTGGGGACAAGTGTGGTGGTGTGGGTAAGTTTAAGGGTAAAGTTAGGGACAGGTGTGGTGGGATGGGTAAGTTTAAGGGTAAAGTTAGGGACAGGTGTGGTGGGATGGGTAAGTTTAAGGGTAAAGTTAGGGACAGGTGTGGTGGTATGGGTAAGTTTAAGGGTAAAGTTAGGGACAGGTGTGGTGGGATGGGTAAGTTTAAGGGTAAAGTTAGGGACAGGTGTGGTGGGATGGGTAAGTTTAAGGGTAAAGTTAGGGACAGGTGTGGTGGTATGGGTAAGTTTAAGGGTAAAGTTGGGGACAAGTGTGGTGGTGTGGGTAAGTTTAAGGGTAAAGTTAGGGACAGGTGTGGTGGTGTGGGTAAGTTTAAGGGTAAAGTTAGGGACAGGTGTGGTGGGATGGGTAAGTTTAAGGGTAAAGTTAGGGACAGGTGTGGTGGTATGGGTAAGTTTAAGGGTAAAGTTGGGGACAAGTGTGGTGGTGTGGGTAAGTTTAAGGGTAAAGTTAGGGACAGGTGTGGTGGTATGGGTAAGTTTAAGGGTAAAGTTGGGGACAAGTGTGGTGGTGTGGGTAAGTTTAAGGGTAAAGTTAGGGACAGGTGTGGTGGGATGGGTAAGTTTAAGGGTAAAGTTAGGGACAGGTGTGGTGGTATGGGTAAGTTTAAGGGTAAAGTTAGGGACAGGTGTGGTGGGATGGGTAAGTTTAAGGGTAGGGTTAGGGACAGGTGTGGTGGGATGGGTAAGTTTAAGGGTAAAGTTAGGGACAGGTGTGGTGGGATGGGTAAGTTTAAGGGTAGGGTTAGGGACAGGTGTGGTGGGATGGGTAAGTTTAAGGGTAAAGTTAGGGACATGTGTGGTGGTATGGGTAAGTTTAAGGGTAAAGTTAGGGACAGGTGTGGTGGGATGGGTAAGTTTAAGGTTAGGGTTAGGTGTAAGGGAAGGGTCAGCAGTGTAATTACAAATGTAACTACAGAACTTAATTACAGATGTAATTACATGCAGGTATTTTTTTTATGTAAGTACAATGTAAAAACATGTATGTACACAATAAGTGCATTGTATCAAATGATTAATTAAAATGTTAGTACATAGTAGTTAAGGCCACCTAATATAAAGTGGGTCCCAAAAGTTTGCAGTCTTTAAGACTGAAAAAAAATAAGAAATTAATACTTTTATTCAGCAACGGTGCATTCAATTGATCAAAATTGACAATACAAACATTTGTAATGCTACAAAAAAATGTCCACAGAAATATTAAGCAGCACAACTGTTTTCAACATTGATAATAATAAGAAGAAATGTTTCTTGAGCAGCAAATCATCACACTAGAATGATTTTGAAGGATTATGTGACACTGAAGACTGGAGTAGAATTCAGCCTTTCCATCACAAGACAAAAATACATTTTAAAATATATTAAAATAAGTTAAAGTTAAAAAGTAAATTGCACACAAGCACACACACACACACACACACACACACACATGTTGGGTTTTTATGTTTTATGGGGCTTTCCATAGGCGTAATGGTTTTTATACCGTACATACCATATTTTCTATCCCCTTACACTGCCCCTGCCCCTACACCTACCCATCACAGGAGACATTCTGCATTTTTACATTTTCAAAAAACATCACTTAGTCTGATTTATAAGATGTTTTCCTCATGGGGACCAAAAAAAGTCCCCACAAGGATGAGGATTTCGGATATTGCTATCTTTGTGGGGACATTTTGTCCATAACGTAGGGATTACCAGTCCACCCACACACACACACACACACACACACACACACACACACACACACACACACACACACACACACACACACACACACACACACACACACACACACACACACACACACTCACACACACACACTCACACGGACATTTGTAACTAGAAACACTTCAAATATAAAGGTACTTCTAAATTAACCTAATGCATGTTTGGAATAATACATTATGATAATAAACAATGATTTATTATTTTATCACTTGATTTTCCAATAGATAGCATCCCCAAAGGGAGGTTTTGTCAGATTCTGCTTTTTTTCTGGAGACAGATTTGTCCCTAAAGTATAGTTAAGTAAACCCACACACAGATAAGCACACACCTCTCTTCAGGCTCGCTGCATTTCAAACTGTACATGAGGCTCCTGCAGGGGATTTCTCCAGGACTCCCTCTGAGTTTTCCTTCTCTCTCTCTCTCTCTCTCTCTCTCTCTCTCTCTCTCTCTCTCTCTCTCTCTCTCTCTCTCTCTCTCTCTCTCTCTCTCTCTCTCTCTGTTGCCTCCTTTTCTTCATATCCCCTCATGTCAGCTCATTCACTGTCACAGAACCCCACTGAATCTGCAGCGTTCTTGGTAGAATCTTCCAGAGATTTTGAGCGTCTGTTGTTTTGCACATCTTCACCCTCACTTGCATGTTTGCTTATTAAATATTTGGCAATTTGATGATGCTTCCAGCTACAACTATGAGTGTACTCTCATCTCTGTTTAATTGCAAAACTGGCAATTTACATTAAGAACAACACTTCTTTTTTTTGTAATTTACTCCATTTTTATTGTTATTGACTCTGTAGCAAGAACTATAACAAATCATCTTGACTAATGAGAGGGCGGGCATTATATAGTCTGGCATTATATAGTCGAAAGCATGCAACTCTTTGCTGTCATATTCCATTTCGATCAGGACTGCCTCACACAAAAATATATATATTTTTTAATACTTTTAAATAATTCCCTTCTTTTTTGTGGAGGCAGTCCTTTATCAGTTTGTGTGTTCCTGAATTGCTAGTCCAATGCTCTAGCGGTTGAGCTACTGTAGTTCTTTTGCATCAAATCCAAACCAAACAAAAGTGGATATGTTTAGTTTACCTTTTCGTCTGAGTCACACCGTAGCCTTCATTTCACATAATGTTTTCAGCACATAAAAGCTGCATCATTTATACAGTGCTAAGGGAGGGATCTAGCTCCTCCACTTTGTACGCTCACATACTCTGCTAATTTTCAACTGTACCCTTTGTGGCACAATCAAAAGTCTCCTTCCTCTTGCTCTTTCTCCTTCACATGTGCGTCTCCCATCCCCCCATAGCTTCCTCTACCCATTTCAATATCAGTCTGACCCCTCTTAACCTTAACAACCTCTTTCTCCCCCTGTCTTGTTCTCTCACTCTCTCTTTCATCCCCCGAGATTTGAAATTGTCACACATCGAGCTTTCTGGAAGCAAAATGTCTTCCTCTCATTTATTGTCAGCATTATGGGTAATGGAATCCGTACTCTCCTTTTCCGCACCATATTTCATTTCATATTTCACCCCCAATACTCTCTCTCTCTTTCTCTCTCTCTCTCTCTGAGTGTGGTCATGCATTCAATGTGTCTATGTAAGCATTTCTGTGTATAAGGCCTGTTTTAGGGCAAGCATGTATTTATGTCGTGCCGACGTGAAGCTTCAAAAGTTTGGGGTCAGTAAGATTTCGTCTTTTGATCATTAAATAGAAATGTCATGTAAATGGCATTTTATAGATAGATTTGTAGCTGTGCTACCTGGCAGAAGTGTTACTGCGGGTAGATTTTTGGAAATGTGATACAACTTTTTATTTAAATGAGATTTCATACAATCAAATTTGTAAGAATTATTAATTGTGCTCTCATCAATAGTCAATGAAGGAAACCCACAAATCACTTTAATGTCACAGTTATGCAAAATAATGAAGGAGGAAAGATGGCGAAACGTACAATGGACTGGAAACTCAAACATTTTCATCATAAATAGTGCATCGTGGTCTAATATTACCCATATCCCCTTGAGCAACAGAAGAAAAGATTATGTTCTTTTTGGACTTTTGCAGTTCCAGTGCTTGCACATTGTCATACTTTAGAGGATCCAATTTTGCATCACCAGTGAAGTACATACTTGTAGTGTGTAGCAGAAGTGTGTGAATTGTGACTCGAAAGTTTGAAGCCTCGCTTTTCTCTCCTGCACTTTCCTGTTCTAATGGCCAGTCAAACGCTCCTCACATAAGCTCAGGGCGACACTATCAGACAGGCTCTTCAGGAGATGGCTGTACTTGTGTGTGTGTGTGTGTGTGTGTGTTGAGAGGTCCCCAGGGAAGATGATAGCAGGCTCTTAAGTGAATGGCTTTTCTGATGGCGGAAGTGTTCGATAACTCTCCACAAGCCGAAAATCTCTGCGTCTCCCATCACCGAAACACAACCAGCTAAGAGCGGAAATATACTTTATTAATATACTGTATATTGTTTTACAGTGCAGGTTTACTGTGATTTACCACTGTGTATTGTGTATTTCAAGAAGTTTTACACCTAAAGAAATTAATACTAGAATAAATAAAATGTTGTATACGTCTCTTGGCATATTAGTGGTCTAGAAAAACTCGATTTATTCTGCATTCAGACACTTTTAGTGGTGAAAAAAATACGCCTGCATATCGTCGCTGCCCGATGAAACTCACGCATGTCCAAAACGGTTACTTTTCAGGAAGTGAAAAAAACACTGTATTTCAAAAGCAGTTGAATGTAGCGTTGTCATACTTGGTACGGCATCTTTACATGTAACCATATTCTTGCCAGTGTAATGATATAATCCACATTTGACCAAAATTTTGTTTAAATGGACATACGTGCATATTTTACAGTAACGGTGGTCGATACGCGTTCTTCCGATCATTAATTAGAATGGCCAAGTCGCGTTTCATATTGACAGAGGAATACGTGCTGGACATTCTCAGCCTCTGGCAAGCGGTGATAGCAGTATGAATGAGGCATGTTCTAGTCACAATCATGACAGTAGCATTACAGGCTGTAATTTGATCAGTTTGACTGAGAAAAAAAAGTTTGAATCTTATCAATGAGACCGAGTTTATTTAAATACTAGCAAGCAAACTAATCTGTGAAGAACTAGATTAGTACTAAACTGTGGAGAGCTTCAATGTCGTACTTTCGGCTATCCAGTGCTGATCTTCGATGAAACTTCACGAGACCGGCGAGATGCTTCCAAAGGGTGGGATATACGCGGCGTGATTGACAGCTTTGACACCAAATGGATATACGTGAAAATCAGATGACATGATTTCGCAACTTTTCATTGGCCATTTAGATATGTGAAGCATACTGTATACGGAAATGAACCTGGACATTCAATCCGTCGAAAAATCTCAAAATCGGCAAAATGGAAATACGTTGTTTTCATCGGACAGCGACGATATAGTGCATTTCTACAGTGATATCGGTAAGCGAAGACTTTAAATTTTGCAAGGGTCAGTACCTATGTTTCAATCCAAAGTTGCGAATTTAACTTATGTGTAAAGTTGTAATATCGCATTAAAACATTTGCAAATAAAGAACCATTTACATCCCATGTGTTAAAGACAACAAAATAATCGTTACTTCCTGGGAAATTTGCGCAAGATATCTGAAATAAAAATGGAAGTTGCTGAAATTGGGGAAGAAACTGTGGCCCTTTTTCACTCTCCATCATGAATGACTTGCAACTCAGTGTGCAGAGACAAAGCACAATAAACTCTGACATGTTATCTTGCATTGGCGGCTGGTCAATAGAGGGGGCTGGGGCGCCACCCCCATCAAAATTCCAGAAATATACATGTATACAAAAATGATGTAAAAATGAAATAAAAATAAAATAATTTACTCATACGATGTGCCGGCTGTTAGTAAGAGCCTCAGCATTTACAGTTTTTTTCAATCGCTAACAAGCGCTTACCTATACTTCAGATACTTTTTCTAAACTCTTAACACAGACTCACACCTACAAAACACAATTGGCCAAATGGATAATTTTCTTATCAAAAACACATTTTGTTAAATATATACTAACTCTTCATTTCAAAATAGAACACATCTTTCTCTGCACACACTAACTTTACCAAAACACTGGAAATCTGACTCAAAATGAAATTATTCTGTCAAAGAATAACACTTGTTTTCACTTCAGAAGGTACATGCAGTCAATCAAAGTACACCAGGTTTCAAAATACTGGCTATTGTTGACATTACAAAAACTGCATAGACTTTTATGTTTCAGTTTTACAGGTATTTGCATGTAAAACATGCAATCCACCGTTTTTACACAAAATTTCTTGGTTGGGAACTATATGTCCACATGTACAGTAATGTTCACATTCAAAAGCATTCCAGTAAAAAGCAAATCATTTTTGACCTTATTGACATGTCAGGTGAGAATAGAAACAATCCATGTAAAATGCAATACTTATCTGTTGGTTTGTTGAAAGATGCGTATAATGGAGGCAACCGTTGACCGCCTCAAATTGGGCTGCACTCTTTCACCACCCTCTCTTAGTGAAAAACCGTGGTTGATTACATGGTCAAAGATAGTGTCACAAATTTCATCACCGACTACTGTTCTTGCAGCCCTTGGAATGCCACCACCACGCATTCTTACACCTCCACCTTGCCCTCTCCTTAGGCCTGCTCTTCTCCCTGGCCCTGCTCCTCTCACTGCTCCTGCTCTTCTCCCTGGCCCTGCTCCTCTCACTGCTCCTGCACCTCAACTGCTCCTTCTCCTTCTCCTCTCACTGCTCCTGCACCTCTTACTGCTCCTGCTCCTCTCGCTGCTCCTGCACCTCTTACTGCTCCTGCTCCTCTCACTGCTCCTGCACCTCTTACTGCTCCTGCTCCTGCTCCTCTCACTGCTCCTGCTCCTGCTCCTCTCACTGCTCCTGCACCTCTTACTGCTCCTGCTCCTCTCACTGCTCCTGCTCCTCTTACTGCTCCTGCTCCTGCACCTCTTACTTCTCCTGCTCCTGCTCCTCTCACTGCTCCTGCTCCTCTCACTGCTCCTGCTCCTCTCACTGTACATGCATCTCTCACTGCTCCTGCTCCTCTCACTGCTCCTGCACCTCTTACTGCTCCTGCTCCTGCTCCTCTCACTGCTCCAGCACCTCTTACTGCTCCTGCTCCTCTCACTGCTCCTGCTCCTCTCACTGTACATGCATCTCTCACTGCTCCTGCTCCTCTCACTGCTCCTGCACCTCTTACTGCTCCTGCTCCTCTCACTGCTCCTGCACCTCTTACTGCTCCTGCTCCTCTCACTGCTCCTGCACCTCTTACTGCTCCTGCTCCTCTCACTGCTCCTGCACCTCTTACTGCTCCTGCTCCTCTCACTGCTCCTGCACCTCTTACTGCTCCTGCTCCTGCTCCTCTCACTGCTCCTGCTCCTCTCACTGCTCCTGCACCTCTTACTTCTCCTGCTCCTCTCACTGTACATGCATCTCTCACTGCTCCTGCTCCTCTCACTGCTCCTGCACCTCTTACTTCTCCTGCTCCTCTCCCTGCCCCTGCACCTCTTACTGCTCCTGCTCCTCTTACTGCTCCTGCTCCTCTCACTGCTCCTGCTCCTCTCACTGCTCCTGCTCCTCTCACTGCTCCTGCTCCTCTCACTGCTCCTGCACCACTTACTTCTCCTGCTCCTCTCCCTGCCCCTGCACCTCTTACTGCTCCTGCTCCTCTTACTGCTCCTGCTCCTCTCACTGATCCTGCATCTCTCTCTGCTCCTGCACCTCTTACTGCTCCTGCTCCTCTCACTGATCCTGCATCTCTCTCTGCTCCTGCACCTCTTACTGCTCCTGCTCCTCTCACTGATCCTGCATCTCTCACTGCTCCTGCTCCTCTCACTGCTCCTGCTCCTCTCACTGCCCCAGATCCTCTCACTGCTCCTGCTCCTCTCACTGCTCCTGCTCCTCTCACTGCTCCTGCTCCTCTCACTGCCCCTGCACTTCTTACTGCTCCTGCACCTCTCACTGCTCCTGCTCCTCTCACTGCTCCTGAACCTCTCACTGCTCCTGCACCTCTTACTGCTCCTGCTCCTCTCACTGCTCCTGCTCCTCTCACTGCTCCTGCTCCTCTCACTGCCCCTGCACCTCTTACTGCTCCTGCACCTCTCACTGCTCCTACTCCCCTCACTGTACAAGCATCTCTAACTGATCCAGCACCTCTTACTGCTCCTGCTCCTCTTACTGCTCCTGCTCCTCTCACTGTACATGCATCTCTCACTGCTCCTGCTCCTCTTACTGCTCCTGCTCCTCTCAATGCTCCTGCACCTCTTACTGCTCCTGCTCCTCTCACTGCTCCTGCACCTCTTACTGCTCCTGCTCCTCTCACTGCTCCTGCACCTCTTACTGATCCTGCTCCTCTCACTGCTCCTGCACCTCTTACTGCTCCTGCTCCTCTCACTGCTCCTGCTCCTCTTACTGCTCCTGCTCCTGCTCCTGCACCACTTACTGCTCCTGCTCCTGCTCCTCTCACTGCTCCTGCACCTCTTACTGCTCCTGTTCCTCTCACTGCTCCTGCACCTCTTACTGCTCCTGCTCCTGCTCCTCTCACTGCTCCTGCACCTCTTACTGCTCCTGCTCCTCTCACTGTACATGCATCTCTCACTGCTCCTGCTCCTCTCACTGCTCCTGCACCTCTTACTTCTCCTGCTCCTCTCACTGTACATGCATCTCTCACTGCTCCTGCTCCTCTCACTGCTCCTGCACCTCTTACTTCTCCTGCTCCTCTCCCTGCCCCTGCACCTCTTACTGCTCCTGCTCCTCTTACTGCTTCTGCTCCTCTCACTGCTCCTGCTCCTCTCACTGCTCCTGCACCTCTTACTTCTCCTGCTCCTCTCCCTGCCCCTGCACCTCTTACTGCTCCTGCTCCTCTTACTGCTCCTGCTCCTCTCACTGATCCTGCATCTCTCACTGCTCCTGCACCTCTTACTGCTCCTGCTCCTCTCACTGATCCTGCATCTCTCACTGCTCCTGCTCCTCTCACTGCTCCTGCTCGTCTCACTGCTCCTGCTCCTCTCACTGCTCCTCTCACTGCTCCTGCTCCTCTCACTGCCCCTGCACCTCTTACTGCTCCTGCACCTCTCACTGCTCCTGCTCCTCTCACTGCTCCTGCACCTCTCACTGCTCCTGCACCTCTTACTGCTCCTGCTCCTCTCACTGCTCCTGCTCCTCTCACTGCTCCTGCTCCTCTCACTGCTCCTGCTCCTCTCACTGCTCCTGCTCCTCTCACTGCCCCTGCACCTCTTACTGCTCCTGCACCTCTCACTGCTCCTGCACCTCTTACTGCTCCTGCTTCTCTCACTGCTCCTGCTCCTCTCACTGCTCCTGCACCTCTCACTGCTCCTGCTCCTCTCACTGCTCCTGCTCCTCTCACTGCTCCTGCACCTCTCACTGCTCCTGGACCTCTTACTGCTCCTGCTCCTCTCACTGCTCCTGCTCCTCTCACTGCCCCTGCACCTCTTACTGCTCCTGCTCCCCTCACTGTACACGGATCTCTCACTGATCCTGCATCTCTCACTGCTCCTGCTCCTCTCACTGCTCCTGCTCCTCTCACTGCTCCTGCACTATTACTGCTCCTGCTCCTCTCACTGATCCTGCATCTCTCACTGCTCCTGCTCCTCTCACTGCTCCTGCTCCTCTCACTGCATCTCTCACTGGGCCTGCTCTTCCCCCTGGGCCCCTTGCTCTTACTCTTCCTCGTCCAGACATTACAGTGTTTGTCTTTTTCTGTTTCCAAAAACATAACTCCTAAAAGTCCTCCTTTTACTGTATACGTGTCAATGTAATAGAAAAAAATAACCCCTGCCACTGAGTCTAAGCCAGACTGGAATCATCTGTGCTTGGCCCAATTTACCCAACATAAATCAGCTCTGTGTCAATTATTCAATTGTTTGTTTATTATCAGCTGAGATATATTGTTTTTGAACTGATATAGTTGCAGAAGCAGAGGTTTTTATACTGTATCTAAGGTTTGGTTAATCTAATATTGTTTTTTCTATTGTGGGATATTGTGTGTTAACATTCGTAAATACTACAAAAACAATCCATAATTTTGTTGGGAGGTATAGTTTGTCTGTTACGAAAATGTAAGCATTGTGGAAATGTGTTCATTGACTGCATATTGTGTGAAAACGACATGTGTGAATGGTATGGCCACAAAAGACTGACGCTGTGCTAATTGTGTTTAGAGTTTTGAAAATGTAACAACTGGTTGGACAAATGCTTGTTAGCGACTGAAAAAAACTGTAATAAAAACTGGCTTTGATCGGTTAACTATTTTATATGTTCTTCAATATGTTTCATGCGGTTTCATGCGCAAGGGACGCCAGACAAATGGATGTCTATCTGAGTACAAAAATCTATGGGCAGCATGTGACCTGAAGCTGGTCTCTAATTGGTTTCTTGAAGATCATCCTCCGGACGCAGGTCGCTGTGTCCCTGGCGAATCAGAATTGGATGCGTGTTATTTTATCCAATCTGATTGGTTCTCGTCATCTGTCATTTAACTTTACGCTCTTGGCCACTAAAGTGAAATTGCGCGGGCAACATCGTCACTCCGACTCCGCCAAAACCTTGTTAGGATGATCACTTTCATAGAGATGACAGCAGTTAAACCAAATTCTTTCACAAGGCATTCGCTGGAAGAAAAAAAAAGGATAAAGGATCCCTGACCAACGCGATTTACAAATCCAGCAGCAGCAGGCCAGTGACAGAGGATGAAGCTGCACTCGCTTGTCATGAGGAACGTAGGTGGCTGGCTAGATGTGTTGTTAGCAAAGCCTTTTATTGCTTTCCCTGTCTTTTATTTCAAAGTGTCGGTACTGAAGTTTTGTGGACAACAACGGGGGTAAGATACCTCAAATATCTAACTGAACAATGCAAACGTCATGACACTACTGAGATGACTGACTTTGATCAGAGAGTCATTGAGAAATTTGCTGGCCAGAAAGAAAGGAGAGACAAATTTATGTTTAAGTAGTCAACATGCTAGTCTGTTGTTGCTGTTTTCTTTTGTTTTTCCTTTCCTCATTCAGTTATATGTGGGAAATGAATGTGTAAAAAGATAAAAGTGAAGACACTGTTTTCTCTTTAATGCTTGAATTTAGTCAACATGCATCTTGATACAGGAGAGGCAGTGTAACATCCTCTTCAAACAAGTGCAACACAGAAGCCAGCGGCAGCTCACCCTCAGTGGAGGGAGTGTGGGCGGGCTCCAATCCACACCCTCGAGAGCATTCCCATGCTGACGCACTGTATTGCCAGCTCACACACCTGTTCAGACGTTAGTAGAGGCTCATGCTCCAGGGCGATGTTTGGCTCAGTCCTTTTAGTAGGCTCTGGGCTCAATTCCTCCGTCTGTGGTGCTGCTGGGTGATGGCAGGCTGGGCGCTGGATTCGGAGTAGGGCTGGTGACTTCCTCCTCAACAAGGCCGATGGTAAATGGCAAATAGCAGTTCACAAGCACCCACTCCACATACTCTGCAGAAGATCCCTGAGGACAGACATCGGGCAGGCGAGCCTTTGTGCGCTCGTTTGGGCTGGTGTAATAGAAGGCGCACAGGGAGCGATCAGGGTCTATTTATTCAGTAAATGTGTTTCCATCATAGTTTATATGCTTGTCTTCTTATCGGATACAAATGCATCCACCTCAATAGAGCACATACATTTTTTATGTGCATTTTTAGAATTTATGTGCATCTTGTGTTATGTTTCCATCCAACATTTTTGGTACAATATTCCACAATGGAAACAAATTTATTAAGAAGTCCAAATCCACTTGTCATATCAAACAGTAAAATGTATTGACCAGACAAATTAATTTAAAGGGACATTCCCTTTTTTTGTAGATTACCTTTCATGTAGAGTGTAATATAGCTGTTTGTGAATGTGTAAGGTCTGCAAAGTTTCAAAAATCAAAGTGCAGATAAATGGAGTTATTTTCTCCCAAAAGAAAGAACTGATTCTGAACTGCCTGAAACGAGTCATCAGTCATTTCTAGTCTTACTTCCTGCTTACGTTTGCATAATGGCAGCCTCTGATTTTCATTGGCTGCCCGCGAACAACGTCCACCAGAGAGACCGAGCTTAGAGAGACAGAATACTTTATAAAACTGTTTCAGACACTGTAAGAAAAGAGGTGATGCTGCAATGTATATTTTGAGAAAATTAAAGTGCACTCAAAAAAAAAAAAAGGTTCTATATGGCACCAAAAATGGTTCTTCGTCGTAATCATAGAGGAACAAATTTTGGTGCTATTTAGCACCATATCTTAACATGTTCTGTATATGGTAGGGGTGCTATATAGCACCTTAGTCAAAGAACCGGTGAAGAACCACTGAAGCACCAAAATTGGTGCTATATAGCACTTAAAAAGGTTCCCCTATGATTACGAGCCAAGAACCAATTTTGGTACCATATAGAACCTTTTTTTTTAGAGTGTGTTTTTTGTCCTTGGATGCAAGTAAACCTTTTGCAGGTGACCGCCAAAACATAAGTAGAAACCTTTTAAATGGCAAAATAGGGGTTCTTTAATTCAAATACATTTCTTATCTTTTTAACCTGCACCCAAAATTGTTATTAATAACCGTGCAGTTTTCTTCTCTGTTGGCAAATTTACAAAACAGGATGTTTGGATGAGACATATTGAAGGACTGAACAAAACCCATCAAAGTCCAGCACACTTGAGAGCTCTTACCAGGTACGAAAGTCAGTTTCAAATACATTTTAATACATTTCTAGCCACGTACTTCATAAACAAGTGATGTTTGGGAAAGGAAATGAAGTCCTATGGCAATTGGCGCAACTGAGGAACATGATTACCTATTTACTATTGCAAATCAAAGGCAGGTATTTGTGATCATCCTCAGCATTTAATTGGACAAAAACTATATATCACAACTTTTGTTCATTTTTACAACTTTTATGAAAACACTAGCAGATAATAGATACAGACTAAAAGACACAAACTCCAATTTTGATGTAACAAGTATTTACATTTACAGTCGTACCAGCCTAAAACCATTTAAAATAATTACTGTTCACGCAGCTCGGCTTAAAAAAAAAAAGCTTCATATAGCTTGGAAAGAGAATTTTTTTCCACAAATGATGCAGCAGAGACCCTAAAGTCATTTAATGTAAAATGCATCTCACATTCTCTCTTTTCTTCCCTTACATTCTTCTCCCTGGCGATCATCAGTCTTTTTTCTTGCAGTCTTTCTTCCCTCTTTGTGTCTCTTCCTCTTTTTTCTCTCTCTCTTTCCTGTTCTTTCTCTCTCTAAGTGTATGATTGCAGTGGACCCATGCTGAAAAGTCACATTACCCACAATGCCATGCTGGGAACATTCTGAGTCTGATAATTCACACGCTGTGAGTAAACAGCCTTCATGTGTGCGTGCTAGAGAAGAAGATATAGGCCATTTTAGAAGGTTATGGATGATTATATGTTTAACCACAGTAGGGTACAAGTCATCGAGCTGCAGCACACACACAGAAGCACAGATATTCCCTGCGCACTTGTGCTCCACGCTGCGTGAGAGGAATTCTCACGGGCATCATAATGAGAGTGAAGGGAATGCTGGGTATGAGCCTAAATCCCCCGGTTTATCACATGCCGCACTCTGCCAACACCCCCCTTCCACTGTATATGCATGTGTGTGTCTGACAGACAAAGAGTTGAGGTAACTGTGGTTACATGCGTTTCACCTCCAGGTAGAAGAATAAAACATCTGCTCTGTGACACTTTGTCTTCACTGCAAGCAGGACAACAAAAAGTGCTGCATCACAATAATATGAAAAGATTGTACTTCAGTGACAGCTATGTGAATTGCTTCCATTGCATTTTTCATATACTTTTTGTGATTTTTTTTCTCTTAGTTTTTTTCTACTTTCTATTTGGCTATATATTTTAAACATACTGGATTGGGAATCGATTAAAATGTTTAACTAATTAATAAAAAAAGTGTCTGTAATTAATAGCACGTTTTTAATATGTTTGGAGTTTTAATATTTTGATATTGTATTAATTTCAGTTACTCTCCTAATGAATGTAGAAACAATTTAAAGACAGCATATTTTAAATATTTGTTGTAATGGCATCTTTTTATGAATGAAGGCCAGTATCACTGATACTAATGTCTCTATTAAACATTAATGACGTTACATTACAGTATAATTTAAACCAATTTCAACATTTATTAGGCTTTTTAAAAAAACTACTTTTAATTTAAGTGAACTTAAAACAATCTTTACTTAAACCCATCAGAATAAATGTTATATTTACCTGTGGCCTTCCCCGTTAGACATATACAGAAATGTAATAGTTATCAACACCTTTCTTAACTGCATAATAATAATAAATTAAATATAGATTAATCCTCATTAAAGCTACACTTTTTTTCTGTTCCCGTTGTTCTTTGATGAACATTAATGACAGGCATCATTAGTGCTGCTGTCACTTTAAGATCGGCCGCTACCGAACATGACGCGGATCTGACGCGCTGTCATGTGCATCTCATTTTCTCAAGTTCATTTAAGACGTTATTTAACTCATTTAAAGCTACACTATGTAACTTTTCCGTCCACTAGAGGTCGCCTGTTCAAAACAAAGGCGTAGTTTGTTGACGGCACGTTTGAGCGCAGAATCTCGGGACATGTGGTCTTCATCTCACAGCCGGTGGAAAAGAGTCAGGATAGGACTCGGGCAGAAATCATGTTCATGGATGCGATTATTAACATTATTGTAGTGAAGCAGAGCAGGACCGAGTGTTGTGGAGCTGAGCAAGGCCGCAGGAGCGATTGAAGAGCAGGACTGTTATTATGGCATAGTCGCCGGCAGGACTTTTATTATGACACGGTTGCTGGCGCCACTTCCTCTTTTCCAGTCATGAGTTTGAGGTAACGCAGCTTTGTTTATCGTATTAGATATATCTGAGTGTGTTAAAAAGGAAGTTATGACGTTCGCTCGGCGGCTGCTATGACACTTGTTCACACTGCAGTGAGAGTAAAGTGTTTCACTGAATAAAACCGTAAACCGAGGGTAACGCAGATATGACGCAATCGACAGGCGACTCCCTCACACGCATAGCTCACACGTCCCGGTTCCTTGGTTAAAATAGCAATTTTCTCACGATTTACAGATAGTTGAAAACATTTGGGATATTCTAAGTACTCAACTGAACAAAATATATAACACTGGCCTAGTGGTTTCTGGATATTTTACTGCAAAAATCCTACATAGTTCACCTTTAAGACTCCTAATATGAGAATACTCGACAAAACTGGCATTTTGGCAACATTCTCTGTGTTGTTATTGTTTGTTCAAGAGCGAAAGATAACTCAATGTGTAACGTATCCACTGAAGAGGCAAGTTGTAGACCCAAGTGCAGTTCTTTATTTAAATATAAATCTTAACATTAATCAAAACATCAAACAAGGACTTGACTTGAAACAAAGGCTGCGTCCCAATTTGCATACTATCCGCACTAAATAGTATTCGAAAAAAGAATTAGTATGTCCCAAATCTTAGTATGTTGAAAAAAGTATTCCAAAGATTCTCGGATAGTTTACTATTTCCGGTCAGAATCCGAAGTGCAGATCGATGCACACTCTAACGGCTGATATTGCCCACAACCCATTGCGAGATGGACGAGGATTCGATTAGAACTACAAACGCGGATAAAAAGTGTTAAAAAACTACAAACATGACGGTTACACGAGTCTGACGGTTAAGTGGAGAGGATTAGATAAAGTGGTTTGAGTGAGCAATTATCAGTATTTAACCTGACGAAAAGATATTTATTCAATATTATCCACATTATATTTCTCCTTCAGCAGCATTGAAAACTTTTGTAATGATACGTTTGGCCATTAACTTTGCAAACACATGAGAGGAGTCTCTGCATTAAAGACCCACGAAAGGCAGATCATCGAGCGACTACATTTCTCTCCGATACGGTAGGAAATTAAATTGAAAGTGGGGGATTTGAACTGTGACGATGATTGACAGGGCAGTTTAAACGGTGACGAGACGCACGCAACAGAGTCCGTTAAAGATGACGAAGTAGTATGTCCCAAAGCTTGCATACTCTTCTGCTACACACTCAAAAGTATGTACTTTTTCTTCACAAAAAGAGGACCTGGACCCTCAGGCGAGGGAGGACCTGGACCCTCAGGCGTGGGAGGACCTGGACCCTCAAGCGTGGGAGGACCTGAACCCTCAGGCGTGGGAGGACCTGGACCCTCAAGCGTGGGAGGACCTGAACCCTCAGGCGTGGGAGGACCTGGACCCTCAGGCGTGGACGGCCATGGAGGATCTGGAGCCGTGGACGGCCATGGCGGCAACAGCAGTTCAACGGGCCATGGCGGCAACGGCAGTTCAGTGGGCCACAGTTCAGTGGGCTGGAGCGGGCTCGTGGGCTGGAGCCTGGACTTGGGCTGGAGCCTGGACTTGGGCTGGAGCCTGGACGTGGGCTGGACTCGCTGGTGTGGAGGGTACTGTGGGGACGTGGAGCTCCTCATCCACCGTTCCCACAGTAAAAGATGAGCCACTCAACTGCAGTGCAAAGTCAATATACTTGGCCAATGACCAGTGGATCTTGCCTCCAGGAAGTCTGGAGCTACTAGGCTTATTTAAACCAAAACGAAAAATGTCTCTAAGCGCCACGTCATTAAAATCAACTAAGTGACAGAGTCCACAAAATTCCTCCACGTAGTTCTCTATGGCTAGATCACCTTGGCGGAGGTTGAGCAGAGAAACAACTGCTGGGTCCATTTTGGCAGTCTGTTATTCTGAAACGTATCCACTGAAGAGGCAAGTTGTAGACCCAAGAGCAGTTCTTTATTTAAACATAAATCTTAACATTAATCAAAACATAAAACAAGGACTTGACTTGACTTGACTTGACTTTGACTTGACTTTGACTTGACTTTGACTTTGACTTTGACTTTGACTTTGACTTTGACTTTGACTTTGACAAAAACAGGACATAAACAGACTTGCCTGACAACGGGTTACAATGACATTCAATAACAGACAAAGACACACGGCAAACATGAGGACTTAAATACACAGACTAATGACAAGACAAGTGACACCTGTGAACAGTGATGAGACAATGAACCAATGACAGGACAAGACACAAGATCACATGAGGGCATGGGAGTCACATGACAAATCCAGGAAACATGACACACTCAAACATAACGTGAACATGATCAACTTAAAACATGAATAAGGAACAATGAACATGAACCAACACTAAAACACCCTGTGACACAATGTGTGCACGAGACTGGCGCAAATCTTTCTGTGCGTTGAGTGTGTGTGTGTGTGTGTGTGTGTGTGTGTCAGCTAGCTCCCTATCTTCCTAGGTGGTGAATCAGTATTTCCCTTTCAAGGGAACTCGCGCTGCGTCAAAACGCTTTTGAGAACGCTTCTGCGTGATTGCGTCTTGAAGCACTTGTGGAATCAGTCCAATGGACAGACGGAACGTCATAGACGGGTGACGTCATAGACCGGAAACTATAAAGCACCCGTGAACACAAACAGAAACTAGCTTCTTTGCCTTCAAGAAGCGCTCTGTGTGAATCTTGTCTGTAAAAAAAAAAAAAAAACTGGTGTTTTTTGTCTGTCTTTAGAAAAAGTTAGGCAGGAGTTTTCCACCTTTGTTCTTGTAAAAGAAAAACATAAAAGTAAAACAAATGTGACAGCAATTCACTGGATGTGTTCATCCCTGCCCTCATTTCATTACGGGTGGGGATGCATACCGGTATTCTATGTGTGTTGACTGTTTGTTAAGCCGCCGGGCGCTCTCCGAGGAGGGCGCTTCGGCTCGCGTTCCCCGTGGCTCAGGTCCCTTCTGCCGAGGCAGAGCGGCGGCTTCAGTCGTGGGGATCGCAAATAGGTCCGGCAGAGGGGTTAGAGACGGGCATCGCCCTTTCTCAGCCTTCACCTGCCGGGTCCAGTGTTTCATCTCAGGGTGGAAGCACGCTTGCGGTTCCTTCTGCCCCGAGTGAAGCGCAGAGATGTATGTGCGTCAGCTTTCATAAAAAAGGAGTGGGCGGACATTCATTGATAAATTTCTCAAATGTGTAAGAAAAGCACGTAGCGAAAAAGAGAAAATAACGACTCGGATCTCATATTTGCAGAGGCAACATGTAGATTACAGTCTGCAATATAAACACTGCATATCACGTTTTGCCGAGGCAGCGTGTAGATGCAGTCTGCTAGAATGTAACGGATTTGCAGAGCTCGTGTTGCCGAGGCAACACGTAGATTACAGTCTGCAATATAGTAGCGTTTGATCTTGCGTTTTGCCAAGGCAGCGCATAGATCGGGGTCTGCTAAAAATATAATGGACAGAGCTCGTGTTTGCCGAGACAACACGTAGATTACATTCTGCAATATAAGAGAAATCAATGGATCTCGTGTTGGCTGAGGCAACGCGTAGATTACATTCTGAAATATAAGAGAAATCAATGGATCTCGTGTTTGCCGAGGCAACACGTAGATCATGTTGCCACAATGCATTTATAAATGGGGGAAAGAAGGAAGAGGAAAAGAAAAAGAAGCCCTTTTTCTCTGTTCCTATGTTTGACTCCTCTTTGCATTTTTCATGCAATGAATATTCAGCCAAAAGAGTGAACATCTGAGTGGTTTTGAATGCATTTCATTTTGACAAATTAAATCATATTTCTTTGTGGCTTGAGAATTTTTTATATATGGAAAATATATATACATATTTCTAAAAATCCATGGTTATGGTAAGAGCATGCGCTGAGTGCTTCGTGCCCTTTCTAATTCCAAAATGTGGAAGCAGAGTGAAGTTCTCTTAAGGCAAGGCGGTATTGAAAGACAGTTATTGTCATAAAGAGGGCTTTGTCAAAGTAAAACTCCTGACGCCATCAATGTCAGGTTTCTGAGGGAAACCCTCCGTAGGAAGGCGGTGTTCACCACACTATACGGTGCCCGTCTCCCTTCGGGGCCCTCAAGGGGACCATTCTGCCAACCTCGCCATTTCGTGTGTTTCGGGGCGCAGTGGTCTCTGGCGAACACATATCTCAGGGTCCACCCGGAAACGTAGTGGTCCTGGAATGCACGCCCCCTCCGAGGAGGGTCCTAGAGCAGTCAGGCCAGTTGTTCCCTGCGCCTTCGTGCTTCAGGGCACTGCGCTTGCTGCTCGTGGTACGCCAGAGGCCAGTCTTGAGAGACTGGTATCTCTAATATTTCTGACGATATCAATATCATGTCTCTGAGGGTCCCTTCCGTAGGAAGACGGTGTCCAGCTCATTATACTGTGCCCGTCTCCCTTCGGTGCCCTCAGGGGGACCATTCTGCCAACCCTGCCACCTCGTGTGTTTCAGGGAGCAGTGGTCTTTGACGAGCACATATCTCAGGTTCCACCCGGAAAACGTAGTGGCCCTGGGATGTGCGCCCCCTCCGAGGAGGGTCCTAGAGCAGTCAGGCCAGTTGTTCCCTGCGCCTTCGTGCTTCAGGGCACTGTGCTTGCTGCTTGTGGCCAGAGGCCAGTCTCGAGAGACTGGTATCTCTAATATTTCTGACGAGCTCATATCTCAGGTTCCACCCGAAAAACGTAGTGGCCCTGGGATGTGCGGCCCCTCCGAGGAGGGTCCTAGAGCAGTCAGGCCAGTTGTTTCCTGCGCCTTCGTGCTTCAGGGCACTGTGCTTGCTGTTCGCGGTATGTCAGAGGTCAGTCTTGAGGGACTGGCATCATGGCAGATTCTGTTAGGTTTCATGGCAGCTGCGTCCGACGGGATACCTTTTCGGCCTGCTGAGCATGAGACCGTGACAGTGGTGGCTCATAACCAAGGGGTTTCCCTGAGGGGATACCTGCTCCGCATGATTGAAGTCACGCGGCGATGCTTTCGTCCTTTAGTTATGTGGAAAGATCCTTGGTTTATGCCCTAAAGGCTGGTATTGGGGACTCATGTTCGTCGCGTTACGCCAACGACAGAGTTTTCCTTTGCGGGCTGGGGGTAGAAATCATGAGTGATCACTCTCTAGAGTCTGAAAAAAGAAAGAAGAAGAAAGAAGCACATATCTCAGGTTCCACCCAGAAGCGTAGTGGCTCTGGGATGTGCGCCCCTCCGAGGAGGTTTCTAGAGCAGTTAGGCCAGTTGTTCCCTGCCGGTTCGCCGCTTCAGGGCACTGTGCTTGCTGCTCGTGGTACACCAGAGGCCACTCTTGAGAGACTGGTATCTATAATATTTCTGACAATATCAATATCATGTCTCTGAGGGTCCCCTCCATAGGAAGGCGGTCTCTACCTCATTATACGGTGCCCGTCTCCCTTCGGTGCCCTCAGGGGGACCATTCTGTCAACCCTGCCACCTCGTGTGTTTCAGGGCGCAGTGGTCCCTAACGAGCACATATCTCTGGTTCCACCCGGAAACGTAGTGGCCCTGGGATGTGCGCCCCCTCCGAGGAGGGTCCTAGAGCAGTCAGGCCAGTTGTTCCCTGCGCCTTTGTGCTTCAGGGCACTGCGCTTGCTGCTTGTGGTACACCAGAGGCCAGTCTCGAGAGACTGGTATCTCTAATATTTCCGACGATATCAATATCATGTCTGGGGGGACCATTCTGCCAACCCCGCCACCTTGTGTGTTTCGGGGCGCAGTGGTCCCTGACGAGCACATATCTCAGGTTCTACCCGGAAACGTAGTGGACCTGGGATGTGCGCCCCCTCCGAGGAGGGTCCTAGAGCAGTCAGGCCAGTTGTTTCCTGCGCCTTCGTGCTTCAGGGCACTGCGCTTGCTGTTCGCAGTATGTCAGAGGTCAGTCTTGAGGGACTGGCACCATGGCAGAATCTGTTAGGTTTCATGGCAGTTGCGTCCAACGGGGATACCTTTTTGGCCTGCTGAGCATGAGACCATGACAGTGGTAGCTCAAAACCAAGGGGTTTCCCTGAGGGGATACCTGCTCCGCATGATTGAAGTCACGCGGCGATGCCTTCGTGCTCTAGTTATGTGGAAAGATCCTTGGTTTACGTCCTAAAGGCCGGTATTGGGGACTCATGTTCGTCGCGTTACGCTAACGACAGAGTCTTCCTTTGCGGGCTGGGGGAGCGATCATGAGTGATCCTGCTGAGGCAGGGGCTGAGGCCCGGGTAAATTTAGACTCCACACCGAGGTGGCGGAGCTTTTGTGGTTATCCAGCTCCTCCGGGACTGGACACCATGATACGGGAATGGCCGAGGCCACCCCTGTACACCTTTACCCGATTGCTCTGCTTCTAGGAGTTCTGGAGACCAAGACGTGGCTCGTCTGTTGTTAATAGCTCCGTACTGGCGGGCCCGAGTAGGGCTCAGACCTAATTTCTCTTCTGGATGGCTCTCTGCTGGAGATTCCGTTCAGTAGGGAATTTCACTCTCAAGTGAGAAGTTTGATCATCACCCCTGCCAGGAGGGTGAAACTGGGCCTGGCCTCCGAGGGGGCCCAGCCCATAAGTTCAGGTCTCTCAGCCGAGGCTGTTGAGACCATATATCACTCCAGAGCTCCGTCCACAAGGAAACTGTATTCTAGCCACATTGAAGGTGTATGTGGCAGCCTTAGCTGCTTTCCACGCTCCTTTTGGGTGAGGTTTCTTTGAGGAGAAACCTGCTAGTTACTTGTTTCCTTTGTGGCTTATTTGAGGCTTAGATCTGCAGTCAAGGGTTTGCGCCCGGCATAGGGAAAGTTCTCTTCATCCTAGGCCAGGCTATGTTGCTGGGGAAAAAATTCTACTAGCATTATAATACCTATAGTACTGCTGGCCTTTGTCCTCCTCGGCGTCAGACCAAGGGAAACTAATCTGCTTTGACCACTCCTGGGGTGCAGGTGCTATCGTAGTAGTGTGCACTTTTGATTTCACACATACGGTCACATGCTCTTATGGCGGCGTTGGTATTGCGTTCTCAAAAGCGTTTTGACGCAGCGCGAGTTCCCTTGAAAGGGAACGTCTCAGGTTACGTATGTAACCATGGTTCCCTGAGAGGGAACGAGACGCTGCGTCGCCCTGCCATATTCCCTGTGTGCCCGTGAGCGACTTCTTTCAGGCTTTTTCAGAAGCTAGTTTCTGTTTGTGTTCACGGGTGCTTTATAGTTTCCGGTCTATGACGTCACCCGTCTATGACGTTCCGTCTGTCCATTGGACTGATTCCACAAGTGCTTCAAGACGCAATCACGCAGAAGCGTTCTCAAAAGCGTTTTGACGCAGCGTCTCGTTCCCTCTCAGGGAACCATGGTTACATACGTAACCTGAGACGATTGTGTAACGTACATGAATGTGGACGACTCCCTGATCAGTGCCCTGACTACTGCACTAGGGAACGGATCGAGACGCACCCACACAGACAGGACATTGACATACAGCGCGTTCTCTTCTTTTTTACATAAACAAGAGCGGGATCATATAATGTAACGCTGGGCAAAAATATATATAAAAGCAGCGTTAATTGCGTTAAATAATTTTTATGTGTTAAATTGAAAAAAATTATCTCCTGCTTTAACGCGATAATTTGCCCAGCAAATAAATATATATATATATATATATATATATATATATATATATATATATATATATATATATATATATATTGGCCCCCTATAGTCATTGTTCTCAGCCACTCCCTCTGTTCACTGATTGGACCGGTTAAAATTTGACCGGAGAAAACCAAAGAATATACCGCAATCCCAGACGAGTACTGAAGGAAAATGAAAATTGAGCAGAAGTACGTAGGAGGGCGCAGTCAGGCTAACTTCCTTCCGCCACGGATTCAAATCTCAAGTTGACAGTTTAACAGTTGAGCCCAAACCTCTGTTACTAATTCTAAAAACGAAGGAATATTGTGTCGCTTATTGTATTATATAGAGTAGAATATTATGAGAGAGATCGACTAAGTGATTGTATTAGCTGCATAGCTGATATTCTTCAGGTCAATCTTATATTCATAATCACAAAATCAGTTTGAATGTCCGCTGAGGAAAGTGATATCTTTGACTTTGCCTAGTTAAGGGGTTGTGGCTAGAAGGGATATACAGCAACAGTGGGAAGTGAATCACAATCACTAACAGACCCTTTCTCAATATATAATAGGAAATAAACAAGCAAACAGCTCAGTCAAAAGTACAAAAGTAGCACTAGTACAGGATTTCAGTTTAATAAAAATATAAAGTCAAATCGATTTACTCTGGAACAAGACATTGATTCATAAGACCAAAGATTGCCCGCTTGATATACTCCAAATTAATTTTCAAACAGGCGCTATATATTTAAGTTGCATATATTTTAGGTCTAAATTACTACATTCTCGCCTAAAAAAAGGCTCTCAGTCAATCAGAATCGAGAACTGTTGTGTATATATATATATATATATATATATATATATATATATATATATATATATATATATATATATATATATATATATATATATATATATATATATATATATATATATATATATATATATATATATATATATATATTAGTGCTGTCAGTTAAACGCGTTATTAACGGCGTTAACGCAAACCTATTTTAACGGCGTCAATTTTTTTATCGCGAGATTAACGTTCTTTTTGGTCTAACAAACTTTGTAGTTTTTTCACATGCTGTTGCAACAACTAGTAACGTTAGAAAAACTACAACACCACTCCGGATGTAGCTAGACCGGAAACAAAACATCAGGCACGCTGCGGCTGCCCGCACTCGTTTGGGCCATTAAAAGAGTAGACGTGGATGGCAAGCGTGAGACGCCGAAATGAGAAACGTATTAAGCCATGGTTTAACTCAGGGGTCTTCAACTAAAAGTGCTTGTCTTGAGCGCTGCTTTCTGCTCTGATGGTGCGTAGCCTACACACCAGACGCGAATGAAGCGTTTTGCGCGAGTGATTTAAGTCAATGCAAAGACGCAAATAGACATTCTGCGGCGCGAATTAAGCGGTGTGCATGTCGCGTCATTCGCGTCCGGTGTGAGCGCACCATCAGTCTCTTCTTCACTGCATGCTTGACCGCGCGTCTGGGTCTGAACGTAGTAACAGTGAGCATTGCAACGTTAACTGTTTCATTATGTCAAAAGGCTTCGCGGTCCGGATGGACGCATCTCGCGGTCCGGATTCGGACCGGAGTTCACTAGTTGGCGACCCCTGGTTTAACTGCACTATAGGCGGAGTCCTAGTTTACCTTGCATGTGCACTTTGTAATTTTATTTTGTATCACCCTGTTTTGATCCCTTAGAAAGGGCTGTTGAAGGGGCTGTTTGTGCAACAAAGTATTTGTTTCACCCTTTTATTGATGGGCAGTGTTACATTGTGTGAGATTATTTGCTCCAAGTGAGAATGTTGGTGTGAAATCGAACACTAAAGTATGCCAATGTTGTTTTCAATAAAACAAACATTTGAACAAAGCAAGCCGATCCACTTTTCTATGTTGATAAGAGCATTAAAATAAGAAAAAATAATGGGACAAAAAGAAATCAAGGGACATTTAGAATAAATAAAAATGTGCGATTAATTGTGATTAATTGTGAGTTAACTATGACATTAATGCGATTAATCGCGATTAAATATTTTAATCGTTTGACAGCACTAATATATATATATATATATATATATATATATATATATATATATATATATATATATATATATATATATATATATATATATATATATATATATATATATATAAAACACAAAAGAAAATGTTTCATACAGTTGTGGCAAAAATTATTAGAACACTTGGCATCTGGGAGTCGTCTTATTGGGCCTGGATTTATTTTCCAAGAGGACAATGACCTGAAACATTCTTCGAACTATTGCCGGAACGACGGAAGGAATCTGCTGAACATTGAAAATGATGGACTGGCCCCCTCAGAGTCGACCTCAACCCCATCGAGCACATTTGGAGCGAGTTGGACAATAAACTAGACAGATCTATTGTACATTCAAAGGAAAGCCTTTGGCTTCAGTTGCTGAAGGCATGGGATAACATTAGTGTTGAAGTTCTCAGAGGAAATATATTGACACTTTTCTAGAGAGATGTGCTGCTGTAATTGCTGCAAAAGGTGGACATACCAAATATTAAAGTTAAAAGTGGATAAAAACAGTAGTTCTGGGCGGTATGACCAAAAATGTATATCACAGTATTTTTCTAAATGATACATGAACTGAGTTGGGGGCACCTTAAGCATTTTAAAAATCTGACCCTATATAACAACAAAATACCAAAAAGAGGAGAAAGGCAGAAGAGTATTTAAAAGGTCTAAGGATATTTACAATACATGCGTCGTATGTTGTTTGAATTCTCTGTTGTTATCATAGGCTGAATCCGAAATCGCCCCCTAAACCCTCAATCACTATTCCCTACCTTAGTCCACTAATACAGTTCACTTGAAGGAGTGAATGAAAACGAGTGAGTGATTTCGGACAGCCGTTGTGTACACTGAATGAGTGCACTCAATAATGTCCATGTAATGTCGGACACCACTACAAATGGCTGTCCCCTCAAATAATGCCCTATTTGAGGGTATAGGCAGTGGTGGAAAGAATACTGAAAAAGCATACTCAAGTAAAAGTACTGTTTCTTGTCAAAACATGTTGTGCTAGTAGAGTAAAAGTACCTGTCCTAAATAGTACTCAAAAGTAGTGAGTAGTGAGTATTATGCTATGAATGTTATTCCACCTTATACCCTGCAAATTAAAAATGTAGCTTACTCTTTTATGGATCATTCTCAGTAAGAACAAAAACAAAAAACATGAGATCACCAACAGTATTTCAATATCTCTAAGTTTTATTTTTGACTGCTAGCACTAAAAATACAGCCATGCAAAATTTGAGAAAGCAACCAAAGTAACATTTATGACAACCATTCTACAGAGGTTTTCTTGCGGTTAATTAAAAAAGGTTGTAAAGTGTTGTACATTAACAATTTTACATAAAAAAATTGTTTAAGGCAATTTCATGATTTCAGTCGTCATACAGTAACCAGCAACAACCCCCTTTCATAAATTGCGCGTGCCTCTCACCCTAGGCTGCGTGATGCATGGAGTCACAGGACTGATTATTCGCCTTAGCCAATCACGTCGACAGGAAAAAAATGAACATATTGTAGCGACGGCAGGTTTAGGCAAAATAGCGCAGTAAAGTACCGATGCAGCACTTAAAAAGTACTCAAGTAAAAGTAAAAGTACACTGTTTTTAAACTACTTAATAAAGTACAACTCCCGAGAAAAACTACTCAATTACAGTAACGAGAGTATTTGTAATTCGTTACTTTACACCACTGGGTATAGGGGGCGATTTCGGATTCAGCCATATGCTGTAATGCGATCTCAGCGGTGTCCTCACTACAGTGCAACAGTGAAACGGGACATCGGGTATCATCAAAATTCATATCATAACAAAAATAAACACCGGTACTCGGTATGAACCGGTATACCGCCCAGCCCTAAAAAAACAGTATGATTCACTTCATCTGATATTTGATGTTCAGAGCAACCATATGCATGTTTCATTAACATTTTGAAATGAAATCATGTTTTGGAGGCCATTTTTTTAAAATATTTTCCAATCTGTCATGTCAATAATTTTGGCCACCACTGCATATGTAAATATATATTGTGTACACACACACACACAACACACACACACACACACACACACACACACACACACACACACACACACACACACACACACACACACACACACACACACACACACACACACACACACACACACACACACACACACACACACACACACACACACACACACACACACACACACACACAGCAGGATTTTCTTCTCATCTCCCTCTGTTTCTGAAGATCTCCCTCACCTCAACCCAAATAATGTGAATTTAATAGAACTCATAATGTGGGTCAGAATCAAATCACTGGTTACTGTAATTGAATCACACACTGATATTCAACAGAGATGCCACGGAAGCAGAGGAGATATTTTATCCATTTAAATAATTAAAACTTCATATTAACGACATTGTCAGAGCGGTCTGGGTGTGTGCTATCAGGAGTGTGTGTCTGTGTGTGTACATGTATGAAATGAGATGATGTTATAGGGTATAGGTGAGATTTAGTTGTCTGTCACCTTTCATTCTTGTCTATTTTAATATCAAGGCTCATCTCTCTCTCTCAATCTTTCCCTCTCAATCTTGTCTGCTGGTAATATATTTCATCCCTGCCTCGTTTCATTCTTTATCAGAAGAACTTCTCAGTTTCAGGCTGATATTTTTCTAGAGCACATCCAGTATTGATGCCTCATACACTGATATTGGCATCTGTGATATTTGATTTTTAAATATTCACAGACATTTGTGCATCTTAGTTTTAACATTTTTATGTTTTGAGAATTGTTCAGTCGCATGAAGGCTAAACAACACTGCATCTTTGCACATATCAGACATTTCTGAATGAACAGAAGGTGTTTATGCAAAAAATAAAAGTGTGTTGTTAGTCGGTATATTGTAGAAAATTAAAATTGAAGAACATTTTAATTTTAATGACCAGAAATGCTGTGTCCCAGATTTTCACCTAAATGTGTCATCTTGACTTCAAGCCGAGCCATTTAAGCCTCTTATTGAAAGAAACTCAAATCAAAAAAATATATAGGCCCACACTAATATTCAAAAATGGTGCCAGTTATTGTTTTATTCAGTATTAAATTCATCAAAAGTGACAGTGAAGACTTTCATAATGAGCAAATTATTTTTATATCAAATAAATGCTGTTCTTTTGAACTTTCTATAGATAAAAGAATCCTGAAAAGAAATTAACAGTTAAACATGCAGCACAACTGTTTTCAACATTGATTATAATCATAAATGTTTCTTGAGCAGCAAATCATCATACTAGAAAGATTTCTTAAGGATCATGTGACACTGAAGACTGGAGTAATGATGCTGAAAATGCTTAAAAATATGAACATTTTATAATATATTCAAATGGAAAATAGTTATTGATATTAATCATATTTCACAATATTACTGTTTTTATGTATTTTTGATCAAATAAATACAGCCTTGTTGAGCAGAAGAGACTTCTTTTACCAACCCCAACCTTTTGAACAGTTGTGTATTTTAATTTATATTTTAAAGATTGTATGAATAAACTGATATTTTGTCCCATACAATCTAGGCTCTGCTGACTGACAACTTAATTTATTCTAAATCTGTAACCCTATTATCCGTTCTACCATAATTGTGGGGTTTTTTTATTGAACGAATAAAGTGTAACTTTGTCGATTTTTCAACCCGCTTTGTATAGTTACAATGTTGGTAGTATATGTAAATGAACCATGTTTACTGATTCTCTGTGCTGCCTGGACTGAGAAATTCACGTTTATTATTTGTCAGCAAGAGATGACTCAAAATGCAAAAAAAAGGCTTTCGTGAAAACGGCAGTTTCTTTCAGTTTTTCCCCTACATTTACATTTACATTTATGCATTTGGCAGACGCTTTTATCCAAAGCGACTTACATTGCATACCTACATTTGACCTACAACACTGTAGGCCCTATTTTAATGATCTGAGCACATGGTCTTAAGCGCATGGCGCTGGTGCACTTAGGGCGTGTCCGAATCCACTCTTGCTAGTTTAAACAGTCGGCGGTCCACACTGAAAAAAACAATAAGTAGAATTTACTCAATTTTTATTTTGCAAGTTTTTGCACAAATTTTTATCAAGTAAATTTCACACGTAAGGAAATTAAGTAAATTTACTCAACTAAGCTGAGTAAAATTAAAAAAGTGAATAAGTACATATAACTTGGCCTGTTGAATTGTATTGAGTAATTTTTACTTACAAATTTGATGTAATTAAGATAATTAAGTAAAACAATTTGCTCTTTTAAATGCACTTTACTTGTTTTATGCAGTGCTGGTAATTATTTTAAATCCAGGTGCGCAGTTTGCCTTCACCTGTGGCCGTGAGGGCTCATTCCACCAGAGGCATGGCCTCTTCGGTGGCCCTTCTTTCTGGGGTCCCCTTGCGGGATATCTGCGAGGCGGCCGGGTGGGCTACCCCACACACTTTTATCAGGTTTTATAGCCTGGATCTCCCTACGACGCCTGGTGCTAGGGTGCTCCAGTCCTAGCTGTGCCCGGTTTCCGACTTCACACTAGGGCAGGCGCTACCCTTCGGTGTGGCCTAGTGGGTACTCGTTCCCCAAAGCGTCGTCGTCCAAAGCCTCGAAAGGGAACTGCTCGGGTTATGTATATAACCCTTGTTCCCTGAGAAGGGGAACGAGCACTGCATCCCGACGCCACACCTTGGCGCGCCTGGAGCGCATGCTTCAGAGCAATTACTACCGCCATAACGTTCCAGCCCCCCTTTTATACTTCCGGGTATGCCGTCACGATGACGTCATCACGCACGCCAATCGGATTGGCCTAGTTGGCATTCTGGTTTCAGATTCGCTGATGCTAAGGGAGCATCCCCAAAGCGTCGTCCCGATGCAGTGCTCGTTCCCCTTCTCAGGGAACAAGGGTTATATACATAACCCGAGCAGTTTTCTTTCCGCGCATGCGCAGATTCCTTGCTTCAGGAAGACGTAAATTTTACTTGATTTTTTTTTAAATAGCTTCAAGCACTTTATTAATTCGTGTAAATATGCCAGAGAGTCACAAGTGATATTTACTTGTCTGTTGGATGAGTAATATTTACAAGTAAAAATAGAGTACATGTTTAGATTTTACTTAATATTCTATCATTTTCACATTTACAAGATTATTATAAGCAAAATATGCATGATTTTTCCTGTTTCATTTACTTAGCCATACAATCATTTTTTACAGTGCAGGCGCATGGTCCAAAATGGTTGTACCTAGTCTCTTAATGAGAAATTTGTGTGTTTTGGGCGTAATGTGCAATTAACCAATCAGAATCTCATCTCCCATTCCCTTTAAATGCCAGTTGCGCCATTGCAGAGTCACTATTTACATGGCGAAATATGCGAGCGGAAAGACTAAACGCTTCTCCAGAGAGGAATTATTCATTTTAATAATTTTAAATGTTTGTGTGCTGTTGCGCATCCCTGTGTGTGTGTAATAAGCAGAGTGTGCGTGCGTTGTGCACCCGCCTATAGGCGCATATTACTAACGCACCATTTAAATAACAAAAAAAAAACTGCACTATTGACTTTAGACCAGGTTTTTGTTGGTCAATGGCACAGTCGTTTTCAGTTGGCTCAAAATAGCAACGCACCAACAATGCCTCGTTTTCAGACCATGGGCAAACAGATGAGCACGAGTGCATTTGCTATTTAAACAATGTGGGGCTGGACGTGAAAATTATAACTGCGTCAGGCTGAAACTACCAAAATACACTTGCGTCACGCCTGGGCCCTGTGTTTGTGGTCATTCCATTTGAAACGTTGACTACAAACAGCAGTTTTTCAGATTGTCTGTTGCAGTGTTTCCGTATTTGTGATTCTTTGCAGCCTTTAGTCACTGCCTACAACACACTGGATCCCTCACTGGAACCCGAAAGTAACTCACTCCCGCTAAACGTTTACTCTTTGAATTCTTGCACCGGGAACAATACAAGTTGACAACATTATGACTAAAAGTTTACTAAGAAGTATTTCCCTCTAAAGAAAGGCGGTATTTGACTCTGGCAAGCATATCCATATCAGACTGGTGGAAGGGGCCTTGGACATCATGCTCAGTGCATTATGGGTGCTTAAGCTTTCCTACCTATTTGGCAAAAGGCAAGACAGCAGCCTATTTTCCCTGTTTTCTCTAGTCAGGTAGCACCGATAAAAAAACAAAAACAAAATCACCTTTCCTCTGTATGTAGGTTTTTTTGAAAGCCCATTTTACCAGTGGTTAAGTACCCCTTTAATGTTTTAGAACATTTTGACTGAATCTATTTGGATATCCGTCTGTCCAATATAGCTCCTAACCGTTTGGAATGATTTGTTTGGTAAACCAATTTGTGAAATGGAAGAGCAGGTCTTTGGAGAGCAGGATTGTTGTTTTAGGGTTGTGTTTGAATGAGTTTGCCTCCGACAGCTGTTCCTCATGGCCCGTGTTGCTTTTGATCCGGGAGAGTCTGGATTTGTCTGATTGGAAAGGGAACATGATGGTCCAAACTGATTAATTCTAATCTAGCCGAGTCTGGACTCGGATGTGAGCATGTTTTATCAAAGCAGAACCCACACAGGAGCCGCCATGAGAGTGAGCGCACGTGATTGAGAGTGTGTGAACTATGCTAGAAAGCCTGAAGGCATTGTCAGTGTAGATCAACAGGACGTAGAGTAAATACCACTGGCACCTTTGCCATGAAATGTGTACATGTAAATAAATTAAGAAAACAACAAATGAACTAAAAGGTCTCAGGGATCCGTCCAGGAATTCAACCATGCAGAAATATCAAAAAACATGAGCCAAAGTGTCAAGGCTATGTGTGTATGTGTGCCGGTGATGCATGCCTGCTTCATGAACCTCTCTGGATTTACAGTATATGTGCAAGTGGGGTTTGTGTGTGTGTGTGTACATGTTTTTCTATCCTGGTGGGGACTTCAACCTGAAGGTACATTGACTCATGGGGACTCATGTGGGGATCTAAATTGAGGTCCTCATGAGGAAACAAGCTTATAAATCATACAGAATGAGTTTTTAAAAAAAATGTGTAATGGGTAGGTTTAGTTTTAGGGTTAGTGTAAGGAGCGAGAATATACAGTTTGTACAGTATAAACACCATTACGTCTATGGAGAGTCCCCACAAAGATAGTGAACCAGACGTGTGTGTGTGAGAGAGATGTACTGTGAACTATAATGGAAGTGTAAAAGAGACAGAGAGACAGATTTGCCTAACAGATGAAGAGAACTGGAAGTTCTTCATTTCTTCAGGCCAGTTGGAGGCATGTAGAAGAGACACCAACACACATGCGGTTGATTTTCTGTCATGCTGGTGACTTCCCACTGATGAATTTTATTTTTATGTTGAGCTAATGGTATTGTGGTAACACTTTACAAGGGTTGTATACGCTGATGTACAGTCAGATGACCATTATCGCAAAAAAAGCACTTGTATCAGGTCTTATAGTATCATAAAGGGGTTTATTTTTATGATGATCATCTGGCTGAACATCATCTGGCTTATTGAATGACTACTACCAGATAAATAAAAAAATAAACACATACATGTTCTTGTAATATTGATTTGAGCTTATATTATTGTATTATTTTACTTGTAGAGAATGCAGAGAGAACACGAGCACAGCTCGTAGGAACACATGTTTTCAGGATATTTGGTGAGTGTTATACAGCATTGCCATGGGCAGCAATCATTATTCACAAATATATGTGACCCTGGACCACAAAACCAGTCATAAGTTGCACTGGTTATATTTGTGGCAATAGCCAACAATACATTGTTTACAAAATTATAGATTTTTCTTGTATGCCAATAATCAGTAGGATATTAAGTAAAGATCATGTTCCATGAAGATATTTTGGAAATTTCCTACCGTAAATATATAAAATATATTATTAGTAGTAATATGCATTGCTAAGGTCTTCCTTTGGACAACTTTAAAAGTGCTTTTCTCAATATTAAAATATTAATTTTTGATCCAGGGTCACATATTATGCCGAATGCCACGATTGACTAATCAGAATGAACAATAGTTTTGCAGCATTTAATAATCTCGATAATGATCATTAGTGTTGTAGTCAAGACCACCTAATCCGACACCAAGACAAGACTAAGACCAGCACTCCTTAAATTCATAAGAGATCCACATTACCACCAGAGAAATGACTTATTTTTAATCAATAAATATAATTAGAATAAGACATTATATAGAGCTGTTACGAATCAAATTAAATCATTAACAACAAAATTAATCTTTGCACTGCAGAGGTGGTACAGAAGATGCCTCTGAATTGGTAAAATACAAATGCATAAATAATGTTGAGAATAATGTTTAAAAATATTAGTGCTGGACAATCGATTAATCGCGATTAATCGCATCCAAAATAAAAGTTTGTGTTTACATAATATATGTGTATGGGTTTAATTATGATGTATATATAAATACACACTCCTTCATGTATATATTTAAGAAATATTTGCATGTACAGTATATATGTTTCTATAATTTATCTTGTATATAAATGTAAATATTTTATATATAAATATAACACTTTTTTCTTAAATATATACATGCATATTTATATACTGTATACATAATAATAATACACAGCACACACACATATATTATGTAAACACAAACTTTTATTTAGGATGTGATTAATCGATTGCCCAGCATTAATATATATATATATATATTAAATGTTAAAAGCAATATCATGTTTACAGTCATGCTCAAATTTGTTAAAACAGCTCTCTAGCTCTTGTGATATTACTTAATTATATCACGTTATAATATAAAAATCCAGGTCTCATACAAGTACTTTTTTTTGCAACAGTATCTTGAATTTTGTGAGCATTTGTATTAATTTTGGAGATATTTTTGGCACATTCCCTCATTCATTTCTGAACCGGCATTATAAATAAATCAAACTAGAGATAATCACATTAATGATGTTAACCGCAGTGGCTCAGTGCTTCATGTAGGTTGTCTACAAACCGGAAGGTTGGTGGTTCAATCCCCGGTTCCACCTGACGAAGTGTCGAGGTGTCCATGAGCAAGACACCTAACCCCAGCTGCTCCCGACGAGCTGGATGGTGCCTTGCATGGCTGACACTGCCGTTGGTGTATGAATGGGTGAACGTGAGGCAATATGTAAAGTGCTTTGGATGAATACTGGTATATTGTCACTACCTAAATTAACACAATGTCGATATTTCGTGCTTTAAATATCACGATTATCGCCAATACTGGTATATTGTCACTACCTAAATTAACACAATGTCGATATTTCGTGCTTTAAATATCACGATTATCGCCAATACTGGTATAGTGTCACAACCTAAATTAACACAATGTCGATATTTCGTGCTTTAAATATCACAATTATCGCCAACACTGGTATAGTGTCACTACCTAAATTTACACAATGTCGATTTTTCGTGCTTTAAATATCACGATTATCGCCAATACCGGTATATTGTCACTACCTAAATTAACACAATGTCGATATTGCGTGCTTTAAATATCACAATTATCGCCAATACTGGTATATTGTTAGACCCTAAATTAACACAATGTCGATATTTCGTGCTTTAAATATCACGATTATCGCCAACACTGGTATATTGTCACTACCTAAATTAACACAATGTCGATATTTCGTGCTTTAAATATCACGATTATCGCCAATACTGGTATATTGTCAGACCCTAAATTAACACAATGTCGATATTTCGTGCTTTAAATATCACGATTATCGCCAATACTGGTAAATTGTCACTACCTAAATTAACACAATGTCGATATTTCGTGCTTTAAATATCACGATTATCGCCAATACTGGTATATTGTCACTACCAAAATTAACACAATGTCGATATTCCGTGCTTTAAATATCACGATTATCGCCAACACTGGTATAGTGTCACTACCTAAATTTACACAATGTCGATTTTTCGTGCTTTAAATATCACGATTATCGCCAATACCGGTATATTTTCACTACCTAAATTAACACAATGTCGATATTGCGTGCTTTAAATATCACAATTATCGCCAATACTGGTATATTGTTAGACCCTAAATGAACACAATGTTGATATTTCGTGCTTTAAATATCACGATTATCGCCAACACTGGTATATTGTGTCACCCCTAGTTGATGCATTTCAATCTTTTTGCATATTTTAGATAATTATTTAGTATTTTTATGAAGCCGTTGTCCTCATGCAGGGATCATAGACTGACTACACAATGTAGATTTCAGGTTTTACTGTTCTTCATACAGTGAAGGAAAAATCTGACTGGCACAAACACACACGTACAGTGTTATATATGTGAGTGTGAGCTTGAAACTGGAGAGAAAAAAACTGGTGCGTTTGCGTGTGTTTGATCAAGTGAAAGAGAGAATTCATTATGGAGGAATCTTCTCCTGCAAATAAAGCTTTAATTGAGAAGTCTGATAAAATATTAATGTGCAGCATTATTAACCTCGGTAAGTCTGTGTAAGATCAAAACGAGCATGAAAAGGACAGCCAGTGAGAGTGAGAGACCTACCGCTCATATCCACCAAATGCATGAATTTAATTCTTAATTACTCAGACTTCTCAGCTCTAACTCCTGAGTGTCTAAAGAATTGGGGAAACTTTCCTCTTAACTTGTAAGATCAAACGTTATTTTTTTTAAAAGACAGCGATTTCACAAAGTTAGATGTACTGTATGTATAGTTGTACAAGCCAGAATTTTACATCTTCTGTGCAAATGCTATCATGCACAATGAATATACATGCAATAATTGTATTGTCATGGTTGACAGATCATTGTTATTTGGTTGCTAAGGTGTTCTGAGGGATTTTTATTGGTCGCTATGGGTTTTTTGTGTGGTGGCAGCTAATGTTGACAAATTAATAACAGAATAAATGAAATGCAAGAAATAAATAAAATATAAAATACAACCTGAATATTGGCGTTCTAGGACTAACCCACCGCACATGTGATGCAAGGTGACAGCGGAAGGCTCAGGTTATTATTTCAGATGTTTACGTCTTGCATTTGTTTCATTAGCATTCAAAAGCCGTCGCTAGAAGGCCGTGAGCGTCCAGGCAGAAGCTGATTATATGCATACTATACGTACGTATGTGACAACATCAGTTGCCAGTGCCTTCTAATGTGGATTGTTTATTGAAAATTTTGAAGGAATAGCATGAAGCCATCAGCATAATTCATTTTCCAGGTGACTGTATATGGGAAATTCGTCTTTGAGGGGTTACAAATCCTTTTCGCACAAACCTTGTTCTTGTAATTCGTCTTAATCAGAATCACATCCCACTCGCAAGCAGTTGCCATCGTCAAATGAAAGCCGTTTATACCCGGAGGTTGTTTGCACTATACATTTGCAGTGCATGTTCAGTGTTTTAGTGGTGGTTTGGTTCAGAAATATATTATATGCGATCAGTTATAACAGCCCTGACCCATCGAGGCATGGACTCCACTGAAGGTGTGCTGTGGTATCTGGCACCAAGATGTTAGCAGCAGATCCTTTAAGTCCTGTAAGTTGCGAGGTGGGCAACTTACAGGACTTGCGTGCATCAATGAGCCTTGACCGCCCATGACCCTGTTGCCAGTTCACCACTGTTCCTTCCTTGGAGCACTTTTGATAGACTGACCACTGCAGACCGGGACCATCCACAAGAGCTGCAGTTTTGGAGATGCTCTGACCCAGTCGTCTAGCCATCACAATTTGGCCCTTGTCAAACTCGCTCAAATCCTTACACTTGCCCATTTTTCCTGCTTCTAACACATCAACTTTGAACACATCACTTGCTAACTAATGTATCCCACCCACTAACAGGTGCCGTGATGAAGAGATAATCAGTGTTATTTACTTCACTCGGTCATAATGTAATGCCTGATTGGTGTATATTTATATACATCATTTTCTTTTTTACAGAATAAAAAACACATGTATATGAGCATGTATATTTTCCACACACACCAGTTGGGTTCAATGTAACCATACTGTTTTGGTTCTGTAATAGAAAGTGGTGTGATATTGTGTTTCCAATTTTTTTTGGTTTTATACGATTTTCTGTATTTTGTGATCTTTTTTTGTTGTTGCTTTTTTGCAGATTATTCTTTCATATAAAACGCCCTAGCAGTCAAAAGAGGGGCGTGTCATTAAGGGCAGCCAGATGGGGGGTGGTTTGCAGTAATCAGATGAATATGAGACTGAGTGAGTGTGTTATTGTGGACAGTCGGGAGCCAAACCCTGCAGGGACCGAGTTTAATCACCCTCAGAGATGGAGAGTTTCTTAATGTGTGTGCTGTGTTTGCGGGGTGGACAGATAGGGAACGTCTTGATATATATTTGCATCAGAGTACAATTAGTGCATACAGGGACAGTGTGTGTGTGCGTGTGTGTGTGTGTGTGTGTGTGTGTGTGTGTGTGTGTGTGTGTGTGTGTGTGAGCGTGTGTGTGTGTGTGTGTGTGGTTGGCGTTGCGAATGGATGGCAGAAGGACAAGACTACTCCACCTTCTCAAGGACAAACGGAGATTAACGACCATCGGTCCCTGCACCCTCACCCCCTATGGTCTCACACACAGACACACACACCACACACACACACACACAATCTAGATTAAAATGATTACAAAATACCACCAATATATCAAATCCCCACCCCCATTTTTTTAATGGACGCAATTATTTCTAAGTATTGTTTTACCTGGTTGCTTTTCAACTCTTAGTGCCAGATTTACTAACAGTTTGCGCCAGTGCAAACCTTCTTTTGGATTTAAAAACTACTATACATATTTTCTAAAGACACACAGTGAAAACTTAGTGCTGAAAAAGAGTGGACACAGTTATTTTTTGCGGCTGAACTTATTAAAAATAAAAAATTGATGGGAGAGTATTTGATTGAATTATGAAAGGTTTGTGCTAGTCAACTGATTAAAGGAGCAGTATGTAATATTGGCAGCTAACATATTGGAGAGAGTTGTTTTCCCCGCCCCCTCCTTCTCAGACTCAACGCTCATGTGGGTTGCCAGATTGAAAACACTTTAAAATAGACTACAATAATACAAACTGCGGTGTTGAAATACTATTGGGTACATTGGCAGTGGGCGGGATCATGCAAATCCAAAACAAAAACAGATATTCTGACACAAAGTGCACATTTCAAAGTAAAATAACTGGTTGTAACATTGTTTTTCAGAGAAACAAGTATTCATTTCTCCCCAAACACCAACTGTATCTTTGCAGTTAAATTTTTCTGACGTATTTTCTTAGATCCTTAAATTATTAAAAACAAAAATTCAGCAAAAACAAGTTTTCCTCACTGTTTTGACAGTTTTGTATTACTGTATAAATATTAACATAAAGCTTAAGAGGATGTAGTCCAAACGCATTGGCACATGTATAAAATGTGTACTGGAAATGTGTTTCCTTACTTTGAAATGTGAAGGATACAAAATATATTTAAAATTAGCAAAACACATTCCTTTTAATCATGTTGTTTGCAAGATATAATATTTCCAACATATTTTGGCCAGAACAATATTTTTGCCGTATGGGATATAACCTGACGTTGCCATACTCAATTCTAGTCAGAATATGAGTCTGATTCTGCTCCTTTGGGCTGTGATTATTGGGCGTGTTTCAACCGAACCAGGAAAGACCTCAATTGGATAGAGCTACAACCAATCAGAGCAACGGAGAGACACAAAACGTTAGTTGTCAAATGTCAACAGAACTCAACTGCACACAGCGTTGCCAAGTTTTTCCATGTCCGCAGGTTGAAGCTACCCCAATTATGTGATATTTAGACCCAGGAATGCGAATTTTAGCAGGCAGCCCTGCCAAAAAAAAAACACATTTACCAAACAAATGCCATTTTTTTCCCGAGAACCCCCCTGGAAAGCTATTGGGCTTGTTTTGGGCTAGTTTTGAGTAGCAATTGGGCGGGTTTTGTTGTGAAAACTTGGCAACCCTGTATGCACGCACGCTGGAAGAAATAGAATCTTTACGATCTTTGCCGGTGTTGTAAAACATAATTTAAGGATACACGGAGTACATACCAACATGATCATCATTTTTGAGAGAAATAGTGAAGGTGAATGCATATACGAACAAGTTCTCCGTTTAGGATTAGAACGAATTCAACCCAAGCGCTCTTTGGTGAAGTGGATGATTACGTTACTGTTGATCATCTGTCCATCATCGTATAAATCCCGCCCTGACAATTTCATTGGTCCGAACAGCTCCTGTTTGAGCATAGTTGCTCCACAACGGATCAAGTCCAGACTGAACTGCCCGACCTCAAATGTTGTGGGCGGGGCTAAGTTTGGCTGGCATCCAGGCTAGGATATAACATCCACTAACCATAAATTTATATAAGGTATGAAAAATGTCCCAAATGTCCCATTTTGCACTTCACAGCGAGTTGTCGCAGCACAGCCATGCATGTGAGGAAAGAATTTTAAATGAGGGGACTCCCTTGTGAGGTAGACTGACTACATATGTGTGTGCGCGCTCACCACCGTTTCATGTATGTCTGAAATGCACTAAACATCGCAGCCTATTTGGAATTATCCTCACTTACTTCCTGAACTTTATTAACTGAGGGAGAAACGACCTCTGGACCGTAACACGCCACTGAATTCATTTCACTTAAACAAAGATTCAACCTCATCATCATTCTGAAATGAGCCCTGAGAGAAACTCCGGATGAGCTTCTGGAATTATAAAGAGAGACCAGAATAATCTTGACCCACGTCGCATTTCAGAGCTTGTTGTAAAATGAATAACGGTTCAAAGGATGTGCCATGAAACACATATGTATGTAAGGACGGGGGACCAGATTGTGACGTCAGCAGAAGACTGACTCATTCTTCATTCTTGTTCCTAAAATACCATTCTTTTTTTCCCTCTCAGACTTTTATTGAAGTTTACTCAGTTCTTAGGTCCTTGTACTTTCAGCTTCACAGCATCTGTAGAGATTGACTCGGCTCAGCGCTGTGTTCCCGCTTTTGAGACATTATTCACAGCTGAAACATCCTCGCCACATGCTGCTGCTGCTCTGACTAATCAGGGAATTCTTGATTTGGCTCTGACAACACCAAGAACTGGCTGTACACAAAAGGTTTTTTTTTAAGAACAGATTTGAGAAAAATATTTGAGCATTGTGTAAAGTTTTGGTGACTGCATTTCTACTGTAGAAATGCAACTTGCTGTGATATCTGTATTACATAAAAAATAAAATAAAATAAAAAACATCCTAATTTGCATGCTATCCATTTAAAATAGTATGCAGCATGTCTCGTATCATAGTTCACTAAAGGTCCCAGAAAGGTATATTTTTCTGGTGGAGAAAGTGGGCATATATGTTAATATTACACAATGGCCTTATATCAGTGCTGTCAATCAATAAAAAAAAAAAAAACATAACTAATTAATTAATTAATTGCGATTAAAAACATTGGAATAATTTCACAGTTCCTCTCCAAATTAATTTAGAAACAACTTAAATACAGTATATTTGAAATATTTGTCATAATGGCATCTTTTTATGAATGATGGCCAGTATCACTAATACTGATACTGATGCCTCTATGAAATTTATTTTTTAAAAACATTAATGACAGACATTCAACATTACAGTAGCATTACATCAACATTTATTAGGCTTTAAAAAAATAACTTAATTTAAGTGAACTTAAAAATCTTCACATAAATATATTATAATAAATGTCATATTTACCTGTGGCCTTCCCTGTTAGACATATACAGAAATTGAATCAAGTTATCAAACACCTTTCTTAGCTGCATGAATTATAAATTAATTATAGATTAATCCTTATTAAAGCTGCAATTTTCTCTGTCACCTTTGTTCTTTGATTAAAAGTTAATACAGATTTCACAGCAACTTGTTTTAGTAGGCTGTTGTCACTTTAAGATCTGTCGCTGCCACACATGACGCGGATCTGACGCGCATCCCATTCTCTCACAACTCTTTAATTTCATTTAAGACGTTATTTAACTCATTTAAGCCTGAGAATACTTGTTCAAGTGTGAAAGAGCACTCGATACTGACGTGAGCCTTTCTGTGCGTTGTGTGTCACATAGACAGGACATTTACAGACAGCATGTTCTCTTTTGCCTTGTCACGCTTGAATGGTTTAAAAGCATTTGCATGAATAAGAGTGTGGTCATATAATGTAAGGCTAGCCAAAGGATGATACACTCTAAAAAATGCTGGGTTAAAAATAACCCGAGTTGGGTTGAAAATGGACTAACCCAGCAGTTGGGTTAAATGTTTGCTTAAAACAACCCAATTGCTGGGTTAAAACAACCCAATCACTGAGTTAAAACAACCCAATTGCTGGGTTAGTCCATTTTCAACCCAACTTGGGTTATTGTTAACCCAGCATTTTTTAGAGTTTAGAAAAACGGATACTGCGTTAACCCTTAAATGCATGACTGCTTCACCAATCATTCTTACATATTCTGGTCTTTAGCGACCCGGAACTATATCTAACAGGGATGGATCTCTACCTGTTGTGTTTTATAGAACTCTCCTGAAATAAGTGGAACAATTACAGTAGAATAAAATAAAATATATTTTATTACCTTTTGGAGCTTGGAAGGGATCGGTTCTTCCCTTGTTTCAAGCTACATGTACCTTGCGTAATACAAATCAGCCATTTTACTAGGTACACCTTGCTAGTAGTGGATTGGACTCCCTTTTACACTCAGAAATGCCTTTATTCTTCATAGCATAGATTCAACAAGGTTCTGGAAACATTCCTCAGAGATTCTGGTCCATATTGACATGATAGCATCACACAGATGCTGCAGATTTGTTGGCTGCACATCCATGATACAAATCTCCCCTTCCAGCACATCCCAAAGGTGCTCTATTGGATTGAGAACTGGTGACTGCAGAGACCGTTTAAGTTTAGTGAACTCACTGTCATGTTCAAAAAACCAGTTTGAGATGATTTGAGCTTTGTGACATGCAACGTTTTCCTGCTGGAAGTAGCCATCAGAAGATGACATACACTGTGGTCATAAAGGGATGGACATGGTTAGCAACAATACTCAGGTAGGCCGTGGCATTTAAACAATCCTCAATTGGTGCTAAGGGGCCCAAAATGTGCCAAGAAAACAGCCCAGACACCATTATACCACCAGCAGCCGGAACCGTTGATACAAGGCAAGATGGATCCATGTTTCATGATGTTTACACCAAATTCTGACCCAGAAATCGAGACTCATCGGACCAGGCAACGCTTTTCCAATGTACTATTTTCCAATTTTGGTGAGCCTGTATGAATCATAGCCATAGTTTGCTGTTCTCAGCTGACAGGAGTGACACCGTCTTCTGCTGCTGAAGCTTATCTGCTTCAAGGTTTGACATGTTGTGCATTCAGAGATGCTCTTCTGCAGACATCGGCTTTAACGAGTGCTTATTTAAGTTACTGTTGCCCTTCTATCAGCTCAAACCAGTCTGGCCGTTCTCCTCTTAGCTATCGCATAAACAAGGCATTTCCGCCGCTGACGGAATATATTCTCTTTTTCAGCCATTCTCTGTAAACCCTCAAGATGGTTGTGCGATGGTTGTGCGTGAAAATCCCAGTAGATCAGCAGTTTCTAAAATACTCAGATCAGTCCTTCTTGCACCAACCACCATGCCACATTCAAAGTCACTTAAATCACCTTTCTCCCCATTCTGATGCTCAATTTGAACTTCAGCAGATTGTCTTGACCATGTCTAAATGCCTAAATGCATTGAGTTGCTTGTGATTGGCTGATTAGATATTTGCGTTGACGACAGTGTTAATTTTGACTGCAAATTTTGATTTTGTCTAAAATGCCATTTAGTTTTAGTCACATTTTAGTCACTTGAATTGTTATTAGTTTTAGTCGACTAAATCTACAGTATGTTTGGTCGACTAAAATCTACCGAGTTTAGTTAAATTGTAATGCATTCATTGAGCATTTAAGCATTACATAACCAACTGTTACTTTAATACGTTAAAACTGACATTTTGACATAATTGTGTTTTTAACAGTTCAAGCGCAAAAATACACGAAAGAGAGCTCAATTCACTTTTGTCTTTGTTTTAAAAAAAAATCTATATAGTTTTTATAATTTTGTAGGCCCTACTTCGGTTTTAGTTAGTATATCAGAGGTTAAGCTAAAGCTTCCAATAAGTTTACATTTTTTATTTTTTTACATTTTTCTTTATTTCAGTTAACATAACATTATACTTTATTGAATAATATGTGTCAAATACTGTTCTTAGTCTTTCCTCCTGACTATGAATTGAATGGACATGAAATTAAATACAGTATTGTGAAACCAAAAACGTTTATATAATGGATGACTTTTAATTATAAACATGCTCGAAATACACATTGACTCTTATTATGAAATGTCTGCGCCACTATTGCAGTTGCATCTGCTCTTTCAAGTTCAGATGAGGGAGATAAAATATGCATTGTTACATCTGTCTAAAACATATTACTAAATAAACATCGTAACGTTAACATTGTCATTATTGCTTTAGTAGACTTTAGTAGATTTCCATTAGTTAGTTTTTGTCATCCAAATTTTTTATTTATTTAGTTATCCTCGAGTTTTCATCAGTGACGAAAATTATGATGGAAACTATTTGTCAACAAAATTAACACTGGTTGACAAGCAGTTGAACAGGTGTATCTAATAAAGTGAATTTCATTATATCATAGTAGATTCAGTTTTGCAGGCTCTTAAAACGTCTCGGTTACGTATGTAACCCTCGTTCCCTGAGGAGGGAACGGAGACGTACGTTAGTGACTAACGAATGGGGGGTTTCGCTTAGAAGCCAATCATCTTCGAGAATTCAACAGCGCCCAATGGCAGTGCCAATGCCATGGGCATGTGGAATTTGCATGCGTAACTCCGCCCCACCTCGTGGGTATATAAGGAAGTACGCTGGCAACATCGCATTATGTTACTGCTGCAGGAGCCAAGACTGAACTCCGCGTTCCAGGCAGCACAGCTGATGTGGCAAAGGAAACGTAAGTCTCCGTTCCCTCCTCAGGGAACGAGGGTTACATACGTAACCGAGACGTTCCCTTTCGTTCAGTCACTACGACGTACGTTAGTGACTAACGAATGGGGGTTCCAATACAACAACGCCACTCAGCTGTCGTCCAGTGCCCTGCGTAAGTGTGAGTACCCTGTCGTAAGACTAGTACGGACGAAGGACTCCCACTTATCACAGGATTACCAAGGTACACTGGGAAGCATATCCCAGTGAGGGAATGCCAAGATGCCTACCGTAGGGAGGGCTTAAGAACACACATATGACCCGCTAAGGGCTGCATATGGAAGATCTCTAGGGTACCAGCCGAAGGTGGATTTTTAACCCTAGGGGTGGCAGGGACTTGCCAAGGGAAAGACACCTGCTCGCTGAGGAGGCTTACGGTGGAAATACTCGTGTGGGGGTCGCCGGAGGGGAACCATGCACACGGAGCACCTGGCCGGACATGAGGGTCTGGGCTCGAAAGGGCAGACTGAACTGATGTCGGCGTGAGCAGTGCTGGAGGAGCTCAGGGCTCTCGGGGAGCTCACCTGAGGGAAAATATCGCACGTATCCAGTCCTTGGAGTGGAATGGCGAGCAAGCGAAGACACCTGAGCCTGGCCCATTACCGGCCACCCGTAGGGGCGAGTACATAGTCGGACACTGGCTCCACTCGGAGATTGTAGAATCTGGCGAATGTGTTGGGTGTCGCCCAGCCTGCAGCTCTGCAGATGTCTGTTAGCGAGGCGCCATGCGCTAGAGCCCAAGAGGAGGCCACACTCTGGGTGGAGTGTGCCCTCACACCAAGGGGACATGGTCGACCTTGCTGCTGGTAAGCCAAAACAATGGTGTCCACTATCCAGTGAGACAACCTCTGCTTTGAGAGAGCACTCCACCATAACAGACAAAGAGCTTGTCTGAGGTCCTGAAACATCGCGTACTGTCTACATAGGCGCGGAGAGCGCGTACTGGACAGAGCAATGCCAAGGCTGGGTCTGCCTCCTCCAAAGGCAGCGCTTGCAGGTTCACCACCTGATCTCGGAACGGAGTGGTGGGAACCTTGGGCACATATCCGGGCCGGGGTCTCAGGATCACGTGAGAGTTAGCCGGCCCGAACTCAAGGCACGCTTCGTCAACCGAAAATGCTTGCAGGTCCCCGACCCTCTTAAGCGAGGCCAATGCGGTCAGCAGAGCCGTCTTCATAGACAAGAACTTAATCTCAGCCGACCGCAAAGGCTCAAAGGGAGGCCTCTGCAGAGCACTTAAGACTACTGAGAGGTCCCAAGAGGGAACGAGAGGAGAGCGAGGAGGATTCAGTCTCCTCGCCCCCCTCAGGAACCTGATGATCAGGTCGTGCTGACTTACCTTTTTGTCTCCCAGGAGATCGTGGTAGGCAGATATTGCGGCCACATACACTTTAAGGGTGGAAGGAGACAGCCTTCGCTCCACCCCCTCCTGGAGAAACGATAGCACGGACCCGATCGGGCATTTCCAGGGGTCTTCTTGGCGGGAAGAACACCATGTGACGAAGAGGTTCCACTTCAACGCATAGAGACGTCGCGTAGACTCAGCTCTAGCGGAAGTGATGGTAGCGACCACCGCAGGTGGAAGACTACTCAAACCTGCCGCGTCCCGTCCAGAAGCCACACGTGGAGCTTCCAGAACGCTGGACGCGGGTGCCAAAAGGTGCCCCGTCTCTGAGTGAGGAGGTCCGGTCTCAGAGGAATAGGCCAGGGAGGGGCTGTCGCAAGGAGTATAAGTTCTGGGAACCAGGTCTGGCCGTGCCAATACGGGGCGACCAACATGACCTGCTCCTTGTCCTCCCTGATCATGCACAGTACCCGTGCAAGAAGGCTCACTGGGGGAAACGCATACTTGCGTAGCCCTGGCGGCCAGCTGTGCGCCAGTGCATCCGTGCCAAGGGTGCCCTTGGTCAGGGAATAATACAGGGAGCAATGGGAAGAGTCCTGGGAGGCAAACAGATCTACCTGTGCGTCGCCGAACCGTTCCCATATCAGCCTGACCGTCTGGGGGTGGAGTCTCCACTCTCCGGGGAGAGGCTGAATCCGTGAGAGCTCGTCGGCTGCACAGTTCAGGTCTCCGGGGATGTGGACAGCACGAAGGGACCTCAGGTGCTTCTGACTCCACAAAACGAGATGGCGGGCGAGTTGAGACATACGGCGGGAGCGTAGACCGCCCTGGTGGTTGATGTACGCTACTACGGCCGTGTTGTCTGTCCTGACTAGTACATGTTGACCCCTCAGCAACGCTCGGAAGCGGTGCAGGGCGAACCGTACTGCCAGTAACTCGAGGCAATTGACATGCAGAAGGCGCTGGGGTCCTATCCAGGAGCCCGCGGCTGCTTTTCCATTGCACATGGCACCCCAGCCCGTGGATGATGCATCTGTTGATACAACAACATGCCTAGAAACTCGTTCTAAGGACACTCCGGTCCGTAGAAAACTGAGGTTCGACCACGGGGTGAGAGTCTGTAAGCAGGCCCGAGTCACTTGTACCCGGAGCGTGCCAGACCGCCATGCCCATCTCGGGACTCGATCGCGTAGCTAGTGCTGAAGCGGTCTCATATGAAGCAATCCGAGCGGCGTCACCGCGGCTGCAGATGCCATATGCCCCAGGAGCCTCTGAAATAGTTTCAGTGGAACCGCACTCTTGCCCTCGATTTGACGAAGGGAAGTCAGCAGAGACTGCGCGCGCTCGCTCGAAAGCTGCGCGCACATGGCGACCGAGTCGATATCCATACCGAGAAAAGAGATCCTCTGCGCGGGGCAAAGTTTGCTCTTCTCCCAGTTGACCCGAAGGCCCAGACGGGCTAGGTGATGGAGCACCAAATCTCTGTGTCCGCAAACCTGCTCTCGAGAGTGACCCAGTATGAGCCAGTCGTCGAGGTAGTTCAGGATGCGAACCCTGTGCTGCCGAAGGGGCGCAAGGGCTGCCTCGGCAATCTTCGTAAAGACGCGAGGGGACAGAGATAGCCCGAATGGTAGAACTGCGTACTGATATGCCCGCCCCTCGAAAGCAAACCGTAGGAACGGTCTGTGTCGAGGTAGAATGGAGACATGGAAGTAGGCGTCCTTCAGGTCGATCGCTGCAAACCAATCGTCTGGACGAACGCATTCGAAAAGGCGTTTCGCTGTCAACATCTTGAACGGAAACCGGTGAAGGTAACGGTTCAAGACACGCAGGTCCAGGATCGGTCGTAACCCACCGGTCTTTTTGGGTACACTGAAGTACGGGCTGTAAAACCCGGAATTCATCTCGGCTGGAGGGACAGGTTCGATCGCACCCTTCACCAGTAGGGTGGCAATCTCCGCTCGCATGACGGGGGCATTGGCCCCGATCATGGTGGAACGGACTCCCCGGAAGCAGGGAGGAACCTGCGCGAACTGAATCGCGTAGCCGCGCCTGATGGTCCGCTCGACCCAGCGGGACAGCCCTGGAAGCTGAAGCCAGACTCCCAGAAACTGTGCCAACGGGGTCATACGGAGTACAGACGTACCCGGTGTGGGTTTGCAGCGATGCAGCGTCACCGGCCCGGACATGGGAGGCTGAGGGGCGTCCCGGTGCGGGGGCACGGTTGACTGCTGCGTCCTGACAGAGGAGACCAGGGAAGGACGCACGTTCCACTGGGGTCTGCTCTGCCAGGAGGCTGGCGACAGAGTGGGATGCGAGTGGCGGGACCCGTGGGTGGCGCGCACCGTCATCACCGGACTCTGTGGGCTCAGGGATGGGAGTGTTAATTCTTTCTTTGACCAAAATAGGGTGCTGCTGACCCGGGGGCCAGCAGCTGAACAAAGGATTCTCCCCCGGCCCTCCACCGGGGGAAGGAGTGGTCCTGCTACCATCTCCTCGAAAGAATTTCCCATCCCTGAGCCGTCCGTCTCAGGAGCGCCGCTTGGCCTGGCGTTTAGCGGGGCGCGGGGCGGCCTGAGGGGACTTGGACGCCTTCCTACGGCTTCCTCCGCGACCCGGCCCGGGTGAAGGCTGCTGCTTGGACCGGGTGGGAGGGGCGGGAGCCTTAGGAGGGCGTCCTCGGCGTGGAGCAGACTGAGGCGACTGTGCCGGCGGCTGGGTGGAGGCAGCAGCTGGCCGCCGGGGCAGTACGTGTTTTATAGCCTCAGTCTGCTTCTGGGCGATTGAGAACTGTTGGGCAAAGTCCTCAACCGCCCCGCCGAAGAGGCCGGCCTGGGATATGGGGGCATCGAGGAACCGGGTCCGCTCGGTGTCCCGCATATCGGCCAGGTTCAGCCACAGGTGACGCTCCTGGACCACATTTGTGGACATCACTTGACCCAGGGAGCGTGCGGTCACCTTCGTCGCCCGGAGAGCGAGGTTGGTGGCGGCACGCAGCTCATTTAAGAGCCCCGGATCAACTCCACCCTCGTGCATGTCCTTGAGGATCCTGGCCTGGTAGACCTGAAGGATCGCCATGACATGCAACGAAGCGGCAGCCTGCCCCGCGGCTCTGTGCGATTTCGCCACCAAGGTTGATGTGAATCGACAGGCTTTGGAGGGGTGCTTAGGATCACCGCGCCAGGTTGAAGCGCTCTGAGGACACAGTTGCATCGCAACAGAACGTTCAACTGGGGGGACCCCAGTGTACCCTTTAGCTGCCGCCCCATCGAGGACGGAGAAGGCGGAGGAAGTCGCCGAACGGTCACGGGAAGACAACGGGGACTTCCAGGACCGCGCGAGTTCCTCATGAAGCTCGGGAAAGAAAGGTATTGGGGGCGGTGTACTGCACAGCACAGATCAGCAGGCAGGCAGTATGATGATCACTGGAACGCGCCGTAACACCAACGCCTCTGGAAAGCTGCTCATCTCGAAAAGCTGTCGAAGACTCAGATCAGGCTTGAAGGAGTGAAGAGATCCTCTTGGCTCCAAAGCAGAAACATAATGCTATGTTGCCAGCGTACTTCCTTATATACCCACGAGGTGGGGCGGAGTTACGCATGCAAATTCCGCATGCCCATGGCATTGGCACTGCCATTGGGCGCTGTTGAATTCTCGAAGATGATTGGCTTCTAAGCGAAACCCCTCATTCGTTAGTCACTAACGTACGTCACAGTGACTGAACGAAAGGGAACTGGACTTTTTTCACCGTTTGACTTCCAGACTGTTTCGCACTAGCGAAGCAACTGCCATTGAAATGAATAGGAATATTATTCCACAGGTATTATAGACTTTCCTAGGCCTTTATTCCTATACTAGCATATATCTTATTGTCATCAAATAAACAATATAAGCTGGGATATAATAAATAGACATACCCAACAAATTACAAGTGCATTTTGCAAAGTAATCCCATTAAATGCATTCAAAATAAAATAATACATCAAAAGCTACCGCATGTGAATCAGGCATTCTCTCCACTTCAGTTACCGCCGTCTGCTCAGATGATGTGGGTGTGTGCGTGTGTGTGTGTGTGTGTGTGTGCATATGGAAAATTTAGCATGCGTGTATGTGTGTGCAGGTCCACCCAGGCTTGAGTGAGACCGCAGGTGACAGACTGTCTCATCGCGTCATCACTGTGGATGTTACGACCACTGTGGGCCAACCATAAAAAACCTAAAGCGTCGACTCAAGGCCCATGAGCCTTCAAATGGCCACACTATGAAACGTGAGAAGCCCCTTTTCCTCGATTGAAACGCATCACTCACCCTCTTGTTTTGTCTCAGCAGAAGCATGTGAAGCTTCCAGTTAATACATCCATGTCTCTTTCTCTTTTGCTTCAAGGAGTTTTTATTCAAAAGGAGACCAGAAAACGTTAAAATTAGGGCTGTCAATCATTTGCAAATTTTAATTAAATTAATGACATGATATGGCATTTAATTAATCACACATTAACGAGAAAAGCCTTAAAATGAAGATTAAACATCGAAAAGACATTGAAGTCAATTGCTATAGGCCTATTAGGAATAGCATGCTACTCTTACTATTATTGCAGTACGCAAAATGTTTACAGTGCATATTTTCTTTAGAATAACTACTACATTTGCTAAATATGCAGTATATAACTGCACAGAATACTGTATCCAAAAATGCAATGTGCTCAGCTTGTCCATGCATCATTGCGATTCATTTCATCCACTGGAATGAAGAAAAATCAGTTGCATTTTTAACATCTTTTGACGCTTTCTATGATCAGACTGCCAAAAGTCATTTTTATATTTTTTCCAAAGATGACAACTGAACACTACAAAGTGATCCGAACACATGTCCCCACAAAGATGGCAATATACAAAATCCTTGTCTTTGCGGGGTCATTTTTGGTCCTAATGAGGAAAACAGCATATAAATCATTGTAAGTTATGTTTTTTTTTTTTTTTTTTATGTGGAAAGAACGTTTTCTATGAGTATGGGATATGGTTATGGTTAGATTAGATTAGAAATCTTTACAGTCCACACATTTGGAAATTCATCTTCAGCCTCACAAAAACAGCCTACCGTAAATACATTTGACTTCACAATTCAATACAGCACACACACATATCTAAGAAACTTGCAAGAACTACCTGCCCCATGCATTACAAACACAAAACATAAAATAAATATATCAAATAATTACACAAAGACCATAAATAAGATAACTAAGTAATATTACTAAATAAATAACAACCCTTAGTTACATACACCGTGTGCAGAATTATTAGGCACGTTGATTTTTCTAATCATATTTTTTTTCCCAGGTACATTTGACTAATTCCAAACCACATTAATCTTAATAACTACTATTCATTTAGTATTTAATAATGTATAAGTGATATATAATTGTTCATTAAGAAATGAAAAACACCTTATATTCAGGTGTGCAGAATTATTAGGCATGTTTTCTTTTACAGATAAAATGAGCCAAAAAAATAGATTTAACTCAGACTGAAAAGTAAAAAAATATATTTAAAAAATGCCCATGAGAAGGATACAATAATGAAGAGACATTTCAGTTAAGGCATGACCTTTGGACAGTGAAATGCTCATTGGGTCAGCAGGATCAGACAAAAACAGGTGGAGAAGAAAAGACACCTGTTAACTGCAAAAGAATTAAGAATTAAGGTGAAGAATTAAGTGTGAAACCATCAGGAACCCTTTAGTCTCCAGCGCCACCATTTTCCAAAGCTGCAACCTACCTGGAGTCTCCAGAAGTGCAAGGTGTCAGGATCTCAGAGACTTCAGTTAAGAATCCTAAAAAATTCCCCCCACTGAATAAGAATCACAAGCTGAAGTGTTGTAAAATACATGTTGCGAATACAGAAGAGTGTAAGCTTGGACAGATAGGTTGAGAATGACTCTTGAAGGACCAGCACCACATCCTCTAGTACCAAAATTCATCTTCCAGAATCTGGCAAAGTTTTGGGAGTTCATTTTAGTCCATCCTGAAGTCCGTTTTGCAGAGATGGACTAAAAATGAACTCCCAAATCTTACTACCAGATTCTGGAAGATGAATTCTTCCAGTGGTGCAAGAGGCTGTGGTGCTGGTCCTTCAAGAGTCACTCTCAATCTGTCTATAAAGCCTACAAAAACAGTCTTCATGTATTTTACAACACTTCAGCTTGTGATTCTTATTTAGTGGGGGTCATTTTTTAGGATTCTTTACCTAACTTAAGTCTCTGAAATCCTGACACCTTGCACTTCTGGAGACACCAGGATAAGGTTACAGCTCTGGAAAATGGTGGCGCTGGAGACTAAAGGGTTCCTGATGGTTTCACACTTAATTCTTCACCTTAATTCTTAATTATTTTGCAGTTAAAGGGTTAATTCTCCCAAAAAAGAAAATTCTGCCATTAATTACTTACCCTCATGTCGTTCGACACCCGTAAGACCTCCGTTCATCTTCGGAACACAAATGAAGATATTTTAGTTGAAATCTGATGGCTCAGAAAGGCCTCCATTGGCACAATGCACGGTTCACTCTCAAGACCCTTAAAAGTCCATCGCACTACATTGGTTCTAAAATAACTTATATTTATAAAGTGACGAGAATAGTGTTTGTGCGCAAAAAAACCCTAAATAACGACTTATATAGTGATGACCGATTTCAAAACACGGCATCATGAAGCTTCGAAGCGTTATGAATCAGCGAGTCGAATCGTGATTCGGATCGCGTGTCAAACCGCCAAACTGCTGAAATACGTGACTTTGGCGATTCAAACCGCTGAATCAACTCTCTGATTCATAACTCTTCGAAGCTTCATGATGCCATGTTTTGAATCGGTCATCACTATAAGTCGTTATTTAGGTGTTTTTTTGCGCACAAAAACTATTCTCGTCGCTTCATAAAGTTATTGTAGAACCACTGTAGTGAGATGGACTGTGTAACAACATCTTTAGTACCTTTTATGGGTCTTGAGAGTGTAAAGTGCATTGTGATAATGGAGGCCTTTCTGAGTCATCGGATTTCAACTAAAATATCTTCACTTGTGTTCTGAAGATGAACGTAGGTCTTACGGGTGTCGAACGACATGAGGGTAAATGATAAATGGCAGAATTTTCATTTTTGGGTGAACTGACCCTTTACCATGTGTCTTTTCTTCACCACCTGTTTTTGTCTGACCCTGCTGACCCAATGAGCATTTGTTGTAATGTAACTGTCCAATGGTCATGCCTTAACTGCAATGTCTAGTATTGCATTCGTATTGTATCCTTCTCATGGGCATTTAATAATTTTTGACTTTTCAGTCTGAGTTAAAGGTCCCATGGCATTAAATTATAATTTTATGAGGTTTTTCAACATTAATATGAGTTCCCCTAGCCTGAATATTGTCCCCAAGTGGATAGAAATGTTGATCGGTGTAAACCCGAGTTCTGGCTGTCTTTCTCTGCCTTTGAGAAAATGACAGGCCAGACGAGCCAATCCTGAAGTCTCCTGGTTTGACGTCCAAGCAGGAACGGTTTCCTCCCTTTCCTCCGCCCAGAGAATCTGGCACGCCCATGCAAACGCTCGAGAGATCATGGCTTGTGAACGAGTGAACGCTGGCAGTTTCTCAGTGATTGGATGTACAAATGAAAACAGGAGTCTTTTTTCAGTTCCTTCTGATCTGTGATCAGTGATTTCTGATGTGTAGCTAATTATTTATTATTCCTGCACACGCAACTCTCTCTCTCCAGACAGAGCGGTGATTTCTATCTTGTGAGTCAGTGTTTTTGTACGTCCTCGTCGCGTCTATCGGTTCTAAATTGTGCATACAGTCATGAGTTTCTGCTCAACATCGGCAGAGTCAGATCTTTAGAGATAAACTTCACACACGCCGAAGCTCGGGCTGCACTGACTCGGCCTTCAACATCCCCGACCCCCAGTACTGCATCTGGCCCACAGCGGAGGAGCCAAACGCGGCGTGAGATTAAGCAGACAGGGGGTAAGCGTGAGCATATCCGGGCTAGCCAGCTTAGCCCCACAATAAACTGGATTACATTCGATTACTGCTGTTGTGTCTTTGTTTGCGCTGTGTACTCAACGCACGTCACTGACGCTTTTATTTTATTTTAAAAATAATGCTATTATCAACACTTACTTTTAACTCGTTCATCTCGACAGCTGTAATGGTACTTTGCATGTGTTACAAAGTTGGTAATAATGATGAAGACGGACTCGGTGTGACTGGGACTCGTGTTTATTCAGAACTCTCAGATACAAACACAATAAACTCGCGCTGACAGACAGCGCTCTCACAACTCAGTAGTTACTATAAATAACTTTGTTAGCAATCGCTCCGTCTCCGTGATGTCCGGTTCGCGAACGAATCATTCTTTTGAATCGGTTCTTTTTAGTGAACCGAACCAGTTCACCAAATCGGACTGAATCGTTCTAAAGGGTTCGCGTCTCCAGTCAGCGCTGATCCATAATTTACTAAAGTTACTAACTTTCTGACATGAGTGACAGTCCCTCCGACTAGAAATAGACTAATAACCTGAAGTATATGCTGTAACTGCAACAGTTCAGACATGCTGAGAACTGATGTGAAGTGGACTCAGGTCCGTCCGTCTCTCTGGCAGCAGCTCGTGCCTGCTCGTGCCTCGTAGACCTCGTTAAACCACGCCCCCTCCGCTCATTTAAAATGCAAAGATGTCAGCCAATCACAACAGTGGGCGTTTTTACTGAAGTCTCACAGCAGACACGCCTCTTGAAGCAGGGCATTCAGCCACAGGGCAAACAGCAGTATAGAAAAAATGCCTTTTATTTCTAAATTATGACATTTTATGATGTAAAAGTCATACTAACAATATAAGTACACCTCAGGAAACATTATAAAATAATAGAAAAATGCCATGCCATGGGACCTTTAAATCTCTTTTTTGGCTCGTTTTATCTGTAAAAGAAAATGTGCCTAATAATTCTGCACACCTGAATATAAGGTGTTTTTCATTTCCAGCCTCCATGAACAATTACTATATCACTTATAAATTATGAAATACTAAATTAATAGTAGTTATTAGGATTACTGATGGTTTGGAAAAAAATATGATCAGAAAATCAACGTGCCTAATAATTCTGCACACAGTGCAGTGTACATAGACCTAATCATAGATCATTTATTTAATAAAATAATGGCAGTTGGTATAAAAGATTTCTTAGAGGACAGAATGAACAGTTTGGACAGTATAAAAACCATTACGCCTATGGAGAGTCCCCACAAAGATAGTGCAACCTGAGTGTGTGTGAGTTTGTGTTAGAAGTGTCAGTGTGGTTGGATTCGTGGTATTTCTCACCGCAAGGTCAAAAAAAAAAAACCGGCAAAAGCGCGGTGTGTGTCTACAAGAACACAAATGCATTGTGAGGGAGTGGCCTTATTCTCTATGGAGAATTCTTCTTCTTTCTTCTCCAGATATTGTGTGTGCGTCATATGATTCAAGGCTTTATAAAACAAAATGATCTATTGTTTTCTGAGCTGAGCGATGTATAAACCTCTTCACACAGACACATTAACATGCTTTGCATAGGAAATCGCCTTCATGTGTCTTTCTCTCTTTTTCTCTCTGTCACTCTCTCTCTCAAGCGAGCTTTTGTGGCTCGCATATTTAATCGCACACTGGATAAGATCTAGATGTGATGTTTTATGCAATACACAAGAACAAAAGAAGGATTATGAAATTAGATGCAGTTAAAGAAAGGCAATGCGGCATTAAATATTCCGGTATATCTAAAATGTGTTCAATGAAACGCTGTGTCAAGTTAAACATTGAAAAGAAATGATGTTTGGGAAACATAGAATGGTTATGGGAGAGCAAGTTGGAGTCAGAAAATAAACCTGAGATGTTACGAGATTGAAATGGAGAGACACAAAATGCTACATTCATGATTAGTACCTGAAGATCATGTAATTAGAAAATGACCACTAACAAAGATCTCACGAATAATAATCTCATTCTACCATAACAAGTTTGACGTCATATATAATTTAAAGATGATGATGTTTTTGGTCATATTTTGGAGCTTGGCGCAAAATCTTGCAGTGCCAAAAAACTTAAACATTTCATTAAAAACCTCCTTTTGTGTTTAAATGAAATTTAACTGTAAATTAAAATGTTTAAATAATGAGTTTGAATGCCATAAAATGTTTGGATCATTGCTAGAGGTAAGCTCAGATGACACAATGACAATTTGGCCATTACTGCGATTCTCATCTCAAATGACCTCTATCCGTTAATTGTTTTAATGCTTCATCAACCAACCACATTAAGGTTGTGATTTATCCATACATGAGTTAGCCATATGTCTATGGGGCGTGTGTGTCTCCATTATAGTGTGTGTTTTCGTCGTTCAGCCTGCCAGCCATTGTAATGACACTTATGAAGGTCACAGGAAGGGCTTCTGACTGAATGAGTGTGTGTGTGAGCGAGAGATAAATATTAACAGCTCCACCGTTCTTTCTGCACTGTCCAATAAAAACCCTCGAGACAGAGTAACATCTGTCATGGATAGAATGACGGAGAGAGAGAGAGAGAGAGTGGCGACATGAGGATGACGAAAAACCTTCAGTGTCCACTCACACACTTATTATCTGATCGGACCGCCCTAAACATTATACCAGCCTTCACTATTTGGAATGCAGATGAGTTAACGCTAACGCTGCCTGAGAGGTTTCGGTAACAAACTCAGAAAGGGTTTTCTCTTATATTGATTGACTAAATTTAAACCTGAATCCCTCGTTTACAGGAATACCTGGAGGGAAAGGTTCACCTGCTGTGTCAGCGTCCTCTGAGTCCCCATCCATCTCGATTACGCGTTTTCATTATCTGCCGATTCACACCACTGAGCATAAACATCTCTGTGAGGAGTTCGACAGCTTCGTTCTTTTAAACTTTGAAGAGTTTTGTCGGGTGAAAGAGTTAGAGAGCATGTGATTGGTCAAAGTGTCACAATAGTACAGTAATTCAATTTAGGGATGTTTTTGAGTCACATTTTAGGCCGTTTCGTTCAATTCCAGCAGCTGTTTATATATTTGTAAATTCTGTAAATGTACAGTAAAAACCCGTTAATTGGTAGATACCTTAATATATAGTACATTAAAAGCTGAAAGAATGGTTTAACACTGTATTGTGTGTAATATTACTGTAGAAATATAAACAATTATTGGAAATAAAACCTAAATTACCATATAATTTACAGTGAAAAACACTGTCCATGCATAACACATCACATATGAATATATATTTTATATAAATAATTGATGTTTCTTCTAATTTTTGGAATTGTAAATTAGCCTTTATATTACCACCTGTATTATTATGTTGGTAGATTATAAGTACATTTTAAGTTGAATGCAGATTTTGATAGTTTAAGTAGATTGATATTTTAACATTATATCACTGAATGAAATATAAGTGAAAATAGTGAGCCTTGTTGGCAAGCACTATTTACACTAGCTCCGTCCAACAATGCCTGGTTGGGCCACACAAGGTTAAAAAAAGACAGATGTGTTTTAGTGCTTTCAGTGGTGTAGTCAGTAGAGTGTAAGGCACATGGAGCTAAGTTTTGACGTGATCGACCCGGTATCGAATCCGCCTTTTGCAGAGCTCGCTCTTCTCCCTTTTCCCATCATATATCACATCAGAAAGGCATTTACTTTGAATAAAAATGAAGGAAATGTTCTAAAAGTGGAAATAAAGTGCCTAACGAAATGTTTAATAATAATAATTGGGTAGGGTTAGGGGTAGGTGTAGAGATGGCTTTTATTGTCCCATTAAGGCGGCATCCTTTTAATCATTTTAATAAATATAATCATTTACACTCTATGTTATTATTGCATCCTGTTAATGTACAACAATACTGAAGAGCAAATAGTGTATCTGCCAAAATAAAGTATAGCTAGCTCGGCTAACGTATGCGCTGTTATTGATACAGTTCCTGCATGTGCACCGCAATAATTTCGAAATATACACATGGGTTTGTTGATGGACATACACGTGGTAATGCTGATGGCGAGGGATTACAGCTGCAACATCCCATAATGTACCTCAAAATAAGTAGCGTATCATTGAGAAACGTCCTGCTCAAGTCGTCCTTGCGATGAAAGTTTGGGTTGAATAACTAGTTCTTCCAGTGTTTCATTCATCATCGCACTCAGATTGATATGATAAAACCGACGTCATTGTTACTGTCTTTGCAGTGTGTACAATCTCTGAGCTTTAGGAACCCTCATGAGCTGAAGTACGGTAATGGCCGTTTAGCTTCCGAAACACACAGACCAATCACAACAGACTGGGTCATCTAGCCAGTTAGAGCAGAACAAGCTCTCGGAAAGGAGGGATTTAGAGAGACTGAATCTTCAGATGAGTCGTTTGAGAATCATTGAAAAATGTGGTGATGTGTAAAGCATGACCTTTGATGCATGTAAACCTGTTATTGGAGACCTCCAAAACAAAATGAGGAAACTTTAAAATAGCACAATAGGGGCACTTTAAATTGACACATATTCAAATGGGATTCAAACCCATGAGCTTGGTATTGCTAACAGAATACTCCACAGTTATATCCAGAGCAACAGGAGTATTATTCATACTAATTACAAACTGTAGTCCATTGGAGTCCATTTTCATGCAGACTCGATGATGCACGCCCGAGCTTGGAAAACAAGTTTGACACCGACCAAATGAACCAAACAAACTGACTCTGGCAGAGACCTCAGGGAAATGAACTGATCTGAGCAAATAATATTACGACACATTAAGATTCTAATCAAATGCAGGAAGATAGAGGTCAATTGTTAAGGGTGTTCAGAAACACAAACACATACGCACAGAGATGCAACAGGGACTGCGACAAAAGACTCACTCCTGTTTCAGAGCAAACGCACACACAGATGCAATGCGGTGTGAGCGGATTCTAAATTCAATGTGAAGTTGTTGTTGTTTTTTTTAAAAAAAGTAAAAAAATAAATTTGATTTGAATGCTTCTTCAACACTGACACTGCATGACTGTGATGTAATGATAATTGTCTATTTTGATAAATGTGGCTAACCTTGTGAGTGAGTGTTTGAGCACATGTATGAGCGATTAGTTTAGCCCCGCTGATGTCTTTGTGGATTCATTGATTTTTTTCCAAACTCAAACAGAGAGAAAGAGAGAGAGAAAGAAATGAAGAGCAGAAAACAAATACAACTGACTTTAATTGACTCTACTTCCTTTGTATTTGGGTCCCAGAGCCCTCAGTGCTGTAGATGTACAAATAATAGTAGCGATTTTGAAATTATCCAATTATTTTTCCTTCAGATTCTTTCAGTTTCTGATCTAGTCAAAACCCAGTAGATGGATATTAAGTTTCAATCCCTCCACTTCATGAACACTTTTTTTTTTTATTTAAATACAAGGCCCTGCTGATAAGAAATGCCCAAATATTAAGTGGTAAGCGGTTTTGTGGAAACCATAATGCAATATAAACATTAATGTAAAGGTCTTTTCATGTCACTTTTGATCAAATTGATCAATTTATGTGCCCTTGTTGAATAAAAGTATCAATCCCAAACTTTTGAACAGTTGTGTATGTCAGTGTTTCATATATGAGTTTACTCTGCAAATGTGTTCAACTCCCTCGCTCTGAATGTGGTCTGTGGGTTCAGTGTGCTGCATCTCTGTGTGTGTATGAGGGTGGAAGATAACCATCAGAGTGAAAGGCTCTTGCAGGAGTCGTGAAGCCAGCAGACAGACAGTAAGATATATCGCCACAATCATCATCACCGTCACCTATGATTCAGCAGCTCAATATAGCAGGAACTCAAGTCTACCCACACCACAGTCTGAGACACACTCACATAATGAACATTGTATCTATATAGAAAGCCATATGTGAACCTTGTATATGATCTTTATATCCCAGTGTTTTTTTGAAAGACTGATTGCTAGTTGGTCGTGCTAGTTCATCTTAAAGGGGTCATGACATGAGAAATCAAATGTACCTTTTGACATATAAAACGTCTTTGTACCATTAGAACATCCTGCAAGTTTCATAACTTAAATGCTTTGTTTAAAACGATGAGAATGTTTTGTTTAATTAAGCTCTAAAAATGAGCCTTTTTTTGTATTGGGTGACCTGTGACGTCACAGAGGTAAGTACATATGACTGTTTCCAGAGCAAGACATCGACGAATAGAAATACAGATAAAACACATTTCAATTAACTGTATTTCTGCATTTAAATAAATATATTTGTGCTATTACTTGTAATGTGTTACTTTACTCCTTACAGTAATCGGATTACGTAATGCACAGTACTTGTCATGCATTACTTTACTCGTAACATCGAAACGTAATCTGATCACGTAATGCATGATACTTGCAATGTGTTACTTTACTCCTTACATCAAAAAGTAATCTGATTGCTTTATACATGTTACTTAAATGCGTTACCCCCAACACTGCTCATTTCAGATGAGATTGAAAACCCCCGATTTTCTCAGAGGAGAGCTATGGTAGAAATGTGTCCATCTTGAACATAATCAGAATTATCAGCTAATAATGGTAAATCGTACACAGAAAGGAGCATCTGAGTTGGGTTTCAACAGTTGACAGGTTGTAGAGATCTCTGATGGAATCACGTCCTCATGTTCTGATATCAAAGATACACAAAGTTCAACTTGTATGAAGTTCAATTGCATTAGCAATATTTCACATCTATATTTTATATTTCACATGATTTTATAAAATTGTATTGATTGGTTTGTTAAATACACACAATATTGCCGTGTTATTACTGTATTATATTTAATACACACTCAAAAAATGAACTTTCACTGTTGTTAGTTGCACTCAAATCATCCTTGTTCACATTACTTAAACTCATGTAACTAAATTTACTTAGATTTACTGAGTTTTTTCTACTAAAAATGAGTATTGTCAGCTTTATTAATAAGTGTTTGTTTGGTCAACTTAACATCGCTGAGTGAAACGAACAAACTGGGCAGTGGATCTGTAGTTCCCAGCATGCTTTGCAAGGGACTGCATCAGGAGAGTAAATAAAATGTAGTTGTTAATAAAATTTTTTTTTTGCTAAATGGAAATATGACAAATGGTGGTAAAAAGTCCAAACATTGTCATTTCATTACGACAGTCGTAACACGACACTGTCATTATTTTTACGCCAGCTAGAGGGTGCATGACTTTAAAACGTAAATAAAGGTCGTAATAAGGTGCTTGAAAAACAACCTATAGAGTCGTGTTTTTTTTTTTGGAGGACAGTCTGATAAAAACACATAGGTGGAAAAATATCCTTAATGAGGTTATCATAATTCATGCATGAAAGGGTTAAATCTTCTCCCATAAATTTTGCGTCTGAAAGGGAAACTCCTACAAATGCATATGCAATCAGCCGCAAAAATAACTGTGTCCATGCCTTTTCAATGCTAATTTATCACCACTTGTCTTTAGTAAATCCTGACAGTAGTTTTTTTACAGCCAAAAGAGGGTTTGTGCTGGCGCAGGCTGATAGTAAATCTGGCCCTAACTGTGTTGAGCTATATAACAATGATTAGTTTTCTGTCGATTAATGTATCCAAGCAGTTGCTCACCCGTCTAATAAAGCACATAATATATGAAAGTGTCTTTGGTGTTTACATGGTTTCTTCAAAAAATGGAAATCGAGGTTAATGCGGGTATGATGTCATTGATAAAATGTGTGTCCTGGTTAATTGCTTATTTCTCTGGATTTAAACATTTGGGATAATGTAAGGACATGTCAACAAAATATATAACATTTTTCTGGTGGTTTTTGGATACTTTAATCCAAAAATCTTAGATATTGTGCCTTTAAAATGTAATTTCCATCAAAGAATATTATCTCACACAATAAGTCATTTGAGATGTGGTGGAAAATACATTGTGACAGAATTGACATCACAGACATAAATTACTGAATTCTCATATGATCCAAGTCTGTAGCCAAGGCAAGTTTAGTTATATACTGTAGCACATATCACGCACAATGGTAACTCAAAGTGATAAAAAATAATAATCATAAAGGTACTTAAGACATAACAAATAACAATAAAAAGAAATACAATTTGATTTAAAATGTATTAAAAAGTGTCTGTGCACTGCTGGGCAATGTTAGTGGGCACATTGGATAATCTACAGAGTGTGAGAAAGTGTGTTTTTTTTTCTTCTAAAGTCCACAGGGCCCAAAACACCCATGGTCAAAGAAACACCCATATATCAACAACAAATTACAGTAGGCAACATTTTGTATAATTTGCATATATGATGCATATAGCGGGGGATGATCCGCTGTGGGTTGTGAGGGTCGGCAGAGGTCATGCGCTGTTTCTCAGTGACTAATGACTTAAATTTCAGCCTGTTTCTAACACAAAACTACTGCATGAGTCATAAGGACTGCTTTGAAGAAACTTTCAGCATCATTACTCCAGTCTTCAGTGTCACATGATCCTTCAGAAATCATTATATGATGAAACATTTCTGATTATTATCAATGTTGAAAACAGTTATGTGCTGCTTTTTTTTTGGAAACCGTGAAAGAAAGTTCAAACGAACAACATTTATTTGAAATATAAATCTTTAACATCTTAAAAATTATAAGTATTGAAAACTAAGTTCAAAATAAAAATACAACAAAAATAGAAAAAAAAATGCATTTATTACAAAAAGAAGTCTTTTGTAACATTATAAATGTCTTTACTGTCACTTTTGACTAATTTAAAGTGTATATGTGACCCGTCCTAGCAAATGAGTCACGGGTGTTTATTGCAAAAACTGACCCAAACAATATAAAAGTATTAACTTATGTTGCATTCCAAGTCTTCTGAAGTCATACGATATCTTCATGTGAAGAACAAAGTTGGTCTTAATGTTTTAATTGCTGAAACGATGATCCCGCCGCTCCGTGAACACACACACACACACACACACACACACACACACACACACACACACACACACACACACACACACACACACACACACACACACACACACACACACACACACACACACACACACACACACACACACACACACACACACACACACACACACACACACACACAGTCATATCTCATTCAAATGATACACACCTGACGCAATCGGTCACAAAACACACGAGAGCCAATGCAATTTCACAAAGCTGATGTAACGTTTCTTCAGGCGGCAATTTTTGAATTTTGAATGTGTGCATGATCTGCGGCGGATGGAGACGCTGATCGCTTTTGGGGATTTCCTTCACACAAATCAATCGTTTGGCCTCGAACACTTGGGATATTTGTACTTTTTGAATAAATTGTGCATACAGTCATATCTGTCTGTATTATCCTGTATTTTATATCATATAATTCATAAATGGGTAGATTTAGGGATGGGATGGGGTTGGGTTACACGTTTCAAACGTGTCTAAAAGTGTAAATAAATGTAAACATAATTATGCTGGCTGATTAAATGTCATAATGGCAAAATCATAACCCAATAGCCTATGTAATTTCATGATGACGATAACATTCCCATACCCAACGCGTCTGTGTATGATGCCAAAGGTTTCTCATTGAAATCAAATGAGCTGCGCATCGAAAAATGACGCTTAGGGATACCTTTAGCGTCTTCATTGTGACACGGAAGGCACTAGACCATGCTTCAGATTTTGACACCTTGGGAGTGAGAACAGGTTGGGAATCATGTAACTTGTCGTCATATTGATGGATCTAATCATATTTGTGGGGAAATGATTCTGGATGAGTGAATTTCTACGGCAGTAAAAATGGAAACTGAGGGTAACGCGGATATGACGCCATTGACAGGCGACTCCCTAACATGTCCCAGTTCCTTAGTTAAAATCACAATTTACTCACGATTTACAAATAGTTGGAAACATTAGAGACAAAATATACAACACTGGCCTAGTTGTTTTTGGATATTTTACAGCAAAAATGCATATTGCACCTTTAACATTAATTAAACAGACAGCCTGATATATTAAAGGGTTAGTTCACCCAAAAATGAAAATTCTGTCATTAATTACTTACCCTTATCGTTCGACACCCGTAAGACCTCCGTTCATCTTCGGAACAGAAATGAAGATATTTTAGTTGAAATCTGATGGCTCTGAAAGGCCTCCATTGGCTCAATGCACGGTTCACTCTCAAGACCCTTAAAAGGTACTAAAGACGTCGTTACAAAGTCCATCTCACTACAGTGGTTCTAAAATAACTTTATGAATCGGCGACAATAGTTTTTGTGCGCAAAAAAACCCTAAATAACGACTTACACAGTGATGACGATTTCAAAACATGGCACCATGAAGCTTCGAAGCGTTATGAATCAGTGAGCCGAATGATGATTCGGATCGCGTGTCAAACCGCCAAACTGCTGAAATTTGGCGATTCAAACTGCTGATTCGACTCACTGATTCATAACGCTTCGAAGCTTCATGAGGCCGTGTTTTGAAATCGTCATCACTATGTAAGTCGTTATTTAGGGGGTTTTTTTCGCACAAAAACTATTGTCGCCGATTCATAAAGTTATTTTAGAACCACTGTAGTGAGATGGACTTTGTAACGACGTCTTTAGTACCTTTTAAGGGTCTTGAGAGTGTAAAGTGCCATTGAGCCAATGGAGGCCTTTCAGAGCCATCAGATTTCAACTAAAATATCTTCATTTCTGTTACGAAGATGAACGGAGGTCTGACGGGTGTCGAACGACATGAGGGTAAGTCAGTAATGACAGAATTTTCATTTTTGGGTGAACTAACCCTTTAAGACCTAGCCTACTGTGATGCACGGATATTTTATAATGTTACACATCAGATGTTTTTCCACAACAGTTAACCAAACGTTCACATAAGACATAACAGATGATGTTCGCATGAATACTCACCAAGACAGATATTTTGAATATTGCATCTTTGTATGCACGCCTCGGATCTGTCAGTCAGCGCGAGTAAGATTGTTTTCATGGACAAATAATAGGTAATCCTCTCTGAAAACGTACAAATGAAGATACTTTTAGATGTTTAATTGCTATTCAGAGCTTTGGGTTTGCTAGACGAGGGCTTAATGAACTCATTTTTGTGAAAACCTCAAAATCAACGCATTTCACTTGTTTTGCCAGTAGCTTGAAATTAGCCTTTTGCCTTCCGACTCCTTTTGCCAGCACGGGTCACATATAGAAAAAAAGTGTTCAGAAATACCCAGACCCCAACATAAGCCGCGTTTCCACCGCAGGAACTTTCCCCAGTAAATTGGGACTTTGGGGTGGTTCTCTGTGTGTTCCGACTGCAGGGACTAGGGTCTAAATGAAGCTCTGAGTAAATATTTCCCCCTCAAAACGCCCTTTCTCGCGAGGTAGTACTTTTTCAAAATTCAGGAACTTTCAGGGTTGGGACTTGGGTGCTGAACATGCTGATTGGTTGAATTCACGCAGCATTTTGATTGGTCGACTCGACGCAGAATTTTATTTCAACCCCTATTTTTAAAAGTCTGTTGCGGTGCGCGCAGTAAGAGTTGTTTGCTATTAGAATCAACAATAGAGTTTAAAAAATAAGAGCGGTGGGCCGACGATGAGGTTCGGCTCTATTACATTTATTTGCAAAGGACGAAATCCAGTGGGAACTGTAAAGTCTACACACGCGGTCCTACGTCACCGGACTAATCTTCATGGTACTTTAGACCGCGATGGAAACGTAGACAGCAGCAGGTCCGGGGGAAAAAGAGTTCCTGGGACAAATTGTTATGGATAATTTAATTGGAAACGGGGCTATAGTGTTGGCCCAGATCCGGCCCACATCTGGTACTTGTGGAATCCATGTGTATTGTAGTCATTTTGGAGGTTTGCATTGACGAGGTTGAGTGAATTTTAAAATTTTTGCCTAAACTATTTCTTTAAGTGTGCATGTGAGTAAGATACCTTCAGAGTGAAAGGCTGTCAGATGAAGCCAGCAGACAGACAAAGATGTTTTGCCAAAATCATCATCACTGTCACATATGATTCAGCAGCTCAATATAGCAGGAAATCAAGTCTACCCACATTCACATAATGAACACAGAATCTAGCTATATAGAAAGATATATAGTACATGAACCTTGTGTATACGTTCTGAAAAGAGCGGCAGATGTTTTCTGCAACAGGCGATCAATATGGCACATTGAGCCATTAATATTTGAGCGCTGCAGAGAGATACGCTGTCAAACACTCCCCGTCGTAGGCCTACCTTGAATTACATTAATTCAAACATACCTGCGAGTGGATATTTTCAATAGAAGTGCGGAAGAGAGCAAAAAAAGAGAGAAAAGACTGTAATCTAATTTCTGTTTGAGAGCAACAGCGACTCAATCTTTCCATTTTAAATAAAAGGGGGGAAAACAGAAAAGCTGCTCATGAATAAATCAAGGCAAACTGGTAATGTGTCAATTTACAACTACTGCCTTTCTCTCTCTGTAGGCCTAGTGTGTGTGTGTGTGTGTGTGTAGGCGTTGTACAGGAGCTGTGCAAACCAGTCCAACAGTTTTCAGTTTTCCTCCTTTTTATTTATTTTCCTAAGCGACGTACAGAAATGTGAGCTATGAAATGGAAAATGATCTATGACGGTGTTCTGAGTCGAGACGCAGAGAGAGTGAGTTTAGAATTTTAAGTCACCTTTATGAAGAGGGGATTGAAGACACCTTCCCACAGTGCTTTGTTTCGGAAAAGTGCAGTTAAATGATCTATGACAGCGTTCAGGCTCAGAGAGAAATCTCTTTCATTTGCTTTTTCCCCCCTCCTCGGCTTCACATATGTTTGGCGAGAATGTGGATTTCTTTCTGTTTGTTTGATCTGATTTGTTAGGATTCGTTAGAGACGCAAACTAATCAGTGAGCTGATGTATGTCGCTCACCATATGGCTCGTGTGTCATTGCCAGTGCTCTGTCTGGATAAGAAATCTCCTGACCAGATTAAGCTCTATTAATGGCCAGGACTGCGTGTTTCCACAAATATCAGAATCTATAAAGGGATATTGTGCGATGTTATCATTTCATTCTTTTCTCTGGAGTTAACTTTAGTCAAAAAAGTCACAATTTATTTTCCCACGATGAACATTTTCTTCCCTCTCGATGACCTTTGGATTTAAACAAGCGGTTCTTGCTATTCTTGCATTCTCTTACCGATTTCTTGCAGGATACAGATTGACTGTCATGTACAGTAGAGTTGTGCCTCATCCTTCAATAACAGCCTCTTTGCAAAGCCTGCTTTAGATTGCATCAGGTTAAAGGGATAGTTCAGCTGAAAATTGATTGCACCCTCATGTTGTTCCAAACATGTACAACTTTCTTTCTCCTACAGAACTTTCTCAGAAGAAAGTCCTGTAAGTACTGCAGGTTTGGAACAACATGAGGATGAATAAAGGACAGCAGCATTGTCCTTTTTTGGGTAAAGTACCCATTAAAAATACCAACTAGAATAATAGTATTGTTATGTTCAACACTGCTCATTTTGTTGCTTAAAGGGGTCATGAATTTTTATAATGTTTCCTGAGAGACAGGTGAAGTGAATAACACTGATTATCTCTTCATCACGGCACCTGTTAGTGGGTGGGATAGATTAGGCAGCAAGTGAACATTTTGTCCTCAAAGTCAAACTTGAAAAAGTTTGATAATGGCCAAATTGACCTATTGGTAAGCCCCTCCCCTCTAACGCAGATGAGCCAATAGCAGTTGAGTATCAGTTGCGCTGGGACCGGAACTCGGACATCTTTAGGTGTCAGCGCCATAGAGAAACATTGGAAAATCCGAAGCTCTCATTGATTTGATGGTGTTTATGCTACAAAAATGCTAAAATGTCGTGCCTGAGGTACTGTAACACTGATTCCAGGGATCCTGAGAGGATTTTCTTTTTGTCGTACTCTCATTAAGTTACGATTAAAGTCCCTGCTAACATACAAACCGAAATAACTAACTGTTCTCACGTCATGTAACACTGTAGGTCAAAAACACGAAGGTCTACATTTCAGTGCCTCTCCATATTAAACTGGTTATATGTAAATTAATTTCATTTTAGATATGTTTAAGGTCTACATTATCTGTCCTACTAAGGAGGACTCCTATTTTGATGGGTATTATAGTCTCCAGGTAATGTAGTGAAAGGGAGAGCTCGCACGCAGTTTATCGGAGTTGTTTTGCAGATACAAAGTTTATTTTATTTGCAGTTATTAACTGCACTTCCGAAAAGGCATAAGCTCTGTGTATATGTTTGTTTACTGTTAGTTGTATGAGTGTTTTTGTGTAATTTGCTGTGTATGTTAATGGTAATGCAACGGAGAGAGATAGTTTGTGAATGAGACGTTAATGCGCACTTCTTATGCTTTGTTTGTTCAGCTCTTACGATGATTTTTTGGAGTGAAAAAGGACATAATAAACTTAATAAACCATCAGTTAAGTTTGGCCATCATTTGGACGGGATATACGCTACATTCTGTGTCCAAAAACATCTCGGGATAAGGTTTTCACACTGACAGCTGTCATTGTAAGATATAGCAACTCCGTTTGTTTGTACGAGTTAGCAACAGTAACTAAGGGGGGCGGGGCTTACCGATGTCATTTCAATTGTGATGGCTAGATGACTGGGTCAGAGCATCTCCAAAACTGCAGCTCTTGTGGGGTGTCCCTGGTCTGCAATGGTCAGTATCTATCAAAAGTGCTCCAAGGAAGGAACAGTGGTGAACCGGCGGCCAAGGCTCATTGATGCACGTGGGGAGCGAAGGCTGGCCTGTGTGGTCTGATCAAACAGACGAGCACTGTCGCTCAAATTGCTCAAGAAGTTAATGCTGGTTCTGATAGAAAGGTGTCAGAATACACAGTGCATCACAGTTTGTTGTGTATGGGGCTGCAGAGTCGCAGACCAGTCAGGGTTCCCATGCTGATCCCGGTCCACTGCCAAAAGCACCAACAGTGGACACACAAGCATCAGAACTGGACCACGGAGCAATGAAAGAAGGAGGCCTGGTCTGATGAATCACGTTTCTTTTACATCATGTGGATGGCTGGGTGCGTGTGCGTCGCTTACCTGGGGAACACATGGCACCAGGATGCACTATGGGAAGAAGGCAAGCCGGCAGGGGCAGTGATGCTCTGGGCAATGTTCTGCTGGGAAACCTTGGGTCCTGCCATCCATGTGGATGTTACTTTGACACGTACCCCCTACCTAAGCATTGTTGCAGACCATGTACACCCTTTCATGGAAACGGTATTCCCTGGTGGCTGTGGCTCTTTCAGCAGATAATACGCCGCCACAAAGCAAAAATGGTTCAGGAATGGTTTGAGGAGCACAACAACGAGTTTGAGGTGTTGACTTGGCCTCCAAATTCAAATTTAGAAATAAAAGACATTTTTGTATCCTGATTTTTCTATCTTCAGTGCAAACACCCACTGCTGTGATTGGCTAGCATCTTTGCATATAAAATAAGTATTACATGTGGAACCCTCTCAAATACTTTTACTATGTTTTTATAATTACAGCTGTCGAAATGAACAAATCGTGAAAAGTGTTGATTATTGCATTATATTTAGATCTATTCCTATCACATGGTAAGTTGCAGTGATGAGCATTAAGCAGATGACAGTCTGTTGATCGCGTAAATGAAGTGATCTCATCATTGCAATGCCGCTTATTGCACTCTCACGTAAGCTTCCGCCAATGCAAACATGATGTAAATAGACAATTTTTGAGCAAACGTCACGGTTACGTCATTTGCAGCTGCGCGCAATTAGACGCCAGAAAAACAGTGGTAACAAGTGCACTGTAAACCTGAAAAATTGAGGCAATCAGTTACATCAAATTTGTTAAGTTAATACATTTAAAGTTTAAGTAAGCAGAACTTGCAGATTTGTATTTTGTACTCATTTTATATTTTGTTATACATTTTAATAGCTCTTAACTAATTAAAAAGATCAACTTATATTTTTAGTTGTGGAAACCTGGCTAGGTTTAACTAGCTAATTCAACAAATGCTACCTTGTTAATTGGTAACACAATGCTTTGATAGCATTGGCATAGCACTTTCTGAATGAGTACAGCAATATACAACATGTAACATACTGTATATCTGTTCTCAAACCAAGTTCATGCTACACTCATAGCAATAATGGTAAACCCCAACATAACAACATTAACTCTTCTAAACTAACATAACAAAACATTAAATGCTACCAAATCTCCCAATTAACATCAAGCTTGCACACAAAAAAAAAAAACATGATATAACACTTAATTGTAGCATTTACACTCCCTTTTGAGTGTCATGGCAAAGCATGCTGGGAAATAGAAATCTCAGCTCAGTTTCAGTTAAATTTAGGTTAGTCTAAATTAACAATGAAACAATTCGGATCTCTTAAAATGTGTCAGTTTTGTGAACTGAAAAAGAAAAAGAAAGTTGTAAATATTCATACAAGTTCATTTGATTGAACTAATTTGTTTCATTTGAGTTGGCTCTACTCAAACCAATTAATAATTTTGAGGGTTAGGGTTTACAGTCTGGAGGAAAAGGGGCAAAATCCATTGAATAAGACAACAAAATGTCTTGTTGTGCCTTTGGATGTCATAAACGGAATGAAAAAAAGATGGTCTTCATATTTATAGAATACTGTCGTCGAAGACGCTCTGTGAAGCTACACACAGACATATATGGCTGCAAGCCACAGACTGGACTGATGTAACCGGCGATGATTAGTCTACTATTAAAGCATGGATTTGATGTAAACAATCTATCTACATAATATTCACATATGCTGTTCATAGGGGCATAATAGCTTTAGTTACAGCATGAAATAATAGTTAAACCTATAATGTTTTATAGGTTTAGGCCAATTTTACAATTCTGACTTGTAAATGTTTCTTGCAATTGCGTGTTGATATCACAATTCTAAGGAAGAAAAAGTCTGAATTGGGGGATGTAAACCAGCAATTCTGAGGGGAAAAAGACACAATATTGAGTTTATATCTTGCAATTCTGATATTTCTTCCTAGAATTGTGGGCTATACACTCGGAAATGTAAGAAAAAAAATTGTGAGACACTTGAAATGACCTTTTTATTGTTCTATTACGTGGCTACCATAGAGTGCTATTGCAGAACTGTCATTGCCACCAGGTAGGCTCCGCCCACAACACTCCCAAATTGGTCTATAAAGTAAGAGATTCATTGTGTAGTGTAAGAGGGTCATTGTAACAAGAGTTTTGGCAAGTGTCCAGATAAACTCATGCTACGAGGTCGACAGATTCAGCCATTATAAAGAGAGCTTTCTTTGAAGTAAAAATACTAGGATTATTCATTATGAATTTAACTGTCATTACCGTTTAAAAAATGAAATTGATATAATATACGGGGTCCTTACTGTTTTCAGAACAGTTGGGTCATATGCAAATGATTGTGCCCCTGTGACGTCACATGCCACCTCAGATCCAAACAAAGCTTTTTTACAGCTTGATTATATAAATGTTTTTTTATTGATGATGAGGTTGTTTTAAGTTATGGAACTTGCAGGATGTATTAATGATACAAAGACCTATTATGTGCCAAAAGACACATGTGCGTAATATATGCGTAATATCATTGCGCCACTGCACCCATGGTACAGCTCATTACGCAGGAATGAGAGAATAGTTCCTAGTAATAATTCTGAAGTTTTCTCTTCTCCAAATTTCTAAACACTGTCAACACAATCTCTACTCCATGTCTTCGGCATTGCGATGTTCATCACGGCACCGAATGACATCCAGTACGTCCATAAAAATGTATTTGAATTTGATGCGAGTAGATTAACAACAATGGCCGGGAACATGCATACTGTATGCCTATCTGAGTGTGGTATAACCATACTTATTAGCGAATAATCAGAATAATGAAAATTGCATGTAAACTGGAGTGAGGACTCCTCATTGAGGAGTTCTGCTTGTGTCATGTAAACATCTTACTGCGATTAAGACCTTACTCTGATTGTTATAAATAATTGCATTATTGGTGCACATGTAAACATCAGAGTTTAGATGGTATTATAGAGCGCTGCAGATGATGTCTTTTTTTAGGCCAACCCAGAAGTTCGCATCACCCTGGTTCCCTCAACAAAACCCAATAGGATTTTCCATTGGCTATTGGATTATTGCAGAAAATAAGCTTATGATTCTTACATGTTTTGTTCATTGTGATAATCTTCATAAATGAGCACAACTTTTATGATTTCATTTAAGCCTAAATACAATCGTCAGGAGTCAAAAGCAAACCTTAGGCTATAAAACTTCAGCATGTCACCATCACTAAGCCTCCGGCAACTCTTTCAGTCTTTGTTTAAAAAAAATTTCCCTTAAAGTTCGAGTTGTGAAAACGCTGTGAAAGCTATAGTGAGTAGATGACTTTACCTGTCCGGCTTGATGACGATTAATGTCATCGACAACCTCTGTAGTCCCATTTATACGATTTTTCAAGACAAATAAAAGCTTAAAAAAAAAACCCACAAGAGGCTATTACTGATGTATTTTATATCGTAGAATAAAACGTGAAAATATCTTGAGCTTGTGTTCACCACAGACCTTATTTCAATCACTTAACCAAAAGCCCATTGACTTTAGGATGATGGAACAGGAAGAGGTACAATACAAACTCGTCTCCGGATTTTGGCCTACAAAAATACGTCATCCCTGCAGCACTCTATTCTGTAGAAGAGAGTACAAAATCACAAATCTGAAGCGGAAATGATTTACAAGCATCATATCATCATAGACATTTGTCTGGGAACCGCAATTCTCATACATACAATATTTCACTGATTTTTAGGTGGTGTTTATGACTATATCGCTGCAAGAACACAAATGACAGTTGAATATGGCTAAACTGAAACTGACTAGGGTCCAGATTTACTAAACAGGGCAAATTCCACAAAACCACAGATTGGAGTGGAAAGTTATGTTCGTGATCTACTGATGAAACACACATTAAAGAACACAGACGCTGCCGGATCATTTCCATAATGACCTACACAATCTACCAAATGAGCATATGGGGGGGGGGGGGGGATAAATCACATCGCGTGATTCATTTAAATACTCTCCTCCCATAAATCTACAAATGCATATGCAATAAGGTCAGCCGCAAAAATAACTTTGTCCATGCCTTTTCATTGCTAATATATCACTGTCTTTAGTAAATCCTGACTGTATAGTTTTTTAACGCCAAAAGAGGGTTTGCGCTGGCACAAGCTGTTAGTGAATCTGGCCCTAGAATGGAAAAATACTAGAGAAAGAAAACAGATATGCAACAGAATAGCACAGTCAGTCTACAAAATAAATCAATAACTTGAAATAATCTGTGAACACTGACATATTTATCAGGATGGTGAAGAATTTTTATATTATATTAATATCTGACACTAGCAACTTCTCAATGTGTTTCGTTTGTCTTCTGTTTGAATCCATTGCTCGGCTACGGTGCATGCAAAGGTCCAGCCTATATTGTTTTATTAAACTGTGTTTTATTCAACATATGGCAACCAAATAATCCATTAGTAATAGGATTGAAGGCTCACTCAGACTGAAAAGCCTTCTTGTAAACACTTTAGTCGATCCGAATGAAATTTCGATCAGATTGAAAGGGGTGGTTTTATTCCTTTTCTAATTCGATTGAGAGAACATGTAAACACTTGATCGGATTGAAAACCGAAACTGCAGAAGACTGCGCATGTGCAATGGCATAGAAATGGCGTAATGACGTATGACGCGCAGAACAAGCTGCAGTTGTTGTTAAATAAAATGTCATAAATGACTGTTGTGTCATTCTAAAATTATCCTACCACTCATCATCTGTGAAGTGGAGCAGAACAACCTCCCATCAGTCCTCACTTCATACTTTCATCCACAGACACTTTATTTTGGGTGCAAGAAGGGCCGTTTTTACTGTTTGATGAATATAAGCAGCACGGCATAATTATTCATGAGCGAGTCTGACGAGTCTGCTCTTTAAAACAAAGAAAAGAAGCAATGTGGGAGAATAGTATGCACAAACAGCAGAAAACGTCTCGGTTACGTATGTAACCCTCGTTCCCTGAGGAGGGAACGGAGACGTACGTTAGTGACTAACGAATGGGGGTTTCGCCTAGAAGCCAATTACCTTCGAGGTGTTTAACAGCGCCCAATGGCGTGCCAATGCCATGGGCATGCGGAATTTGCATGCGTAACTCCGCCCCACCGCGTGGGTATATAAGGAAGTACGCCGGCAACATCGCATTATGTATCTGCTGCGGAGCCAAGATCTGAACTCCGCGTTCCAGCAGCACAGCTGACGTGGCTGAGGAACGTATGTCTCCGTTCCCTCCTCAGGGATACATACGTAACCGAGACGTTCCCTTTCGTTCAGTCACTACGACGTACGTTAGTGACTAACGAATGGGGGTTCCAGTATAACCGCGCCACTCAGCTGTCATCCAGTGCCCTGCGTAAGTGTGAGATCCCGCCACTAAAGGCCGTAGGACTCCCACTTATCACAGGATTACCAAGGTACACTGGGAAGCATATCCCAGTGAGGGAATCCCAAAGATGCCTACCCGTGGGGAGGACTTAAGAGTACACATATGACCCGCTGTGGGCTGCATATGGGAAACTCTAGGGTACCAGCCGAAGGTGGATTTTTAACCCTAGGGGTGGCAGGGGCTTGCCAAGGGAAAGACACCTGCTCACTGAGGAGGCTTACGGTGGAAATACTCGTGTGGGGGTCGCCGGAGGGAACCATGCACACGGGGCACCTGGCCGGACATGAGGGTCTGGGCTCGAAAGGGCAGACTGAACTGATGTCGGCGTCGACAGTGCTGGAGGAGCTCAGGGCTCTCGGGGAGCTCACTTGAGGAGAATATCGCACGTATCCAGTCCGTGGAGTGGAGTGGCGAGCAAGCGAAGACACCTAGAACCTGGTCCATTACCGGCCCCTCGGGGGGGGGGGGGGCGAGTACATAGTCGGACACTGGCTCCACTCGGAGATTGTAGAATCTGGCGAATGTGTTGGGTGTCGCCCAGCCTGCAGCTCTGCAGATGTCTGTTAGCGAGGCGCCATGCGCTAGAGCCCAAGAGGAGGCCACACTCCGGGTGAGACAACCTCTGCTTTGAGAGAGCTCTTCCCTTCCGCTCTCCACCATAACAAACAAAGAGCTGGTCTGAGGTCCTGAAACACTGCGTCATGTCTACGAAAGCGCGGAGAGCGCGTACTGGACAGAGCAATGCCATGGCTGGGTCTGCCTCCTCCAAAGGCAGCGCTTGCAGGTTCACTACCTGATCTCTGAAGGGAGTGGTAGGAACCTTGGGCACATATCCAGGCCGGGGTCTCAAGATCACGTGAGAGTTAGCCGGCCCGAATACTAGGCACGCTTCGTCAACTGAAAAAGCCTGCAGGTCCCCGACCCTCTTAAGAGAGGCCAATGCGGTCAGCAGAGCCGTCTTCATCGACAGGAACTTAATGTCAACCTACCGCAAAGGCTCAAAGGGAGGCCTCTGCAGAGCACTTAGGACTACTGAGAGGTCCCAAGAGGGAACGAGAGGAGAGCGAGGAGGATTCAGTCTCCTCACTCTCCTCAGAAACCTGATGATCAAGTCGTGCTGACTTACCTTTTTGTCTCCCAAGAGGTCGTGATGGGCAGATATTGCAGCCACATACACTTTGAGGGTGGAGGGAGACAGGGAGACTCTTGGAGAAACTCAAGCACGGACCTGATCGGGCAATTCCAGGGGTCTTCTTGGCGGGAAGAGCACCAGATGACGAAGAGGTTCCACTTCAACGCATAGAGGTGTCGTGTAGACTCTGCCCTAGCGGAAGTGATGGTGGCGGCCACCGTAGGTGGCAGGCCACTCAAACCTGCCGCGTCCCATCCAGAAGCCACACGTGGAGCTTCCAGAGCGCTGGACGCGGGTGCCAAAGGGTGCCCCGTCTCTGAGAGAGGAGGTCCGGTCTCAGAGGGATAGGCCAGGGAGGGGCTGTCGCAAGGAGTAGCAGTTCTGAGAACCAGGTCTGGCCGTGCCAATACGGGGCGACCAACATGACCTGCTCCTTGTCCTCCCTGATCTTGCACAGTACCCGTGCGAGAAGGCTCACTGGGGGAAACGCATATAAGCATAGGCCCTGGGGCCAGCTGTGCGCCAGTGCATCCGTGCCGAGCGTGCCCTCGGACAGGGAATAGTACAGGCTGCAGTGGGAAGAGTCTTGGGAGGCAAACAGATCTACCTGTGCGTCGCCGAACTGTTCCCAAATCAGCTGGACCGTCTGGGGATGGAGTCTCCCTTCTCCAGGAAGTGGCTGAATCCGTGAGAGCTCGTCGGCTGCACGGTTCAGGTCTCCCGGGATGTGGATAGCACGAAGGGACCTCAGGTGCTTCTGACTCCATAAAACGAGATGGCGGGCGAGTTGAGACATACGGCGGGAGCGTAGACCGCCCTGGTGGTTGATGTACGCTACTGTGGCCGTGTTGTCTGTCCGGACAAGTACGTGTTGACCCCTCAGCAACGCTCGGAAGCGGTGCAGGGCAAACCGTACTGCCAGCAACTCGAGGCAATTGACATGCAGAAGACGCTGGGGTCCTGTCCAGGAGCCCGCGGCTGCTTGTCCATTGCACATGGCACCCCAGCCCGTGGAGGAGGCATCCATTGATACAACAACATGCCTGGAAACTCGTTCTAAGGACACGCCGGCCCGTAGAAAACTGAGATTCGACCACGGAGTGAGTGTCTGTAAGCAGGCCCGGGTTATTTGGACCCGGAGCGTGCCAGACCGCCATGCCCATCTCGGGACTCGATCGCAAAGCCAGTGCTGAAGCGGTCTCATATGTAGCAACCCGAGCAGCGTTACCGCGGCTGCAGATGCCATATGCCCCAGGAGCCTCTGAAAATGTTTCAGTGGAACCGCACTCTTGCTCTCGATTTGACGGAGGCAAGTCAGCAGAGACTGCGCGCGTTCGCTCGTAAGCTGCGCGCACATGGCGACCGAGTCGATCTCCATACCGAGAAAAGAGATCCTCTGCACGGGGCAAAGTTTGCTCTTCTCCCAGTTGACCCGAAGGCCCAGACAGGCTAAGTGGTGGAGAACCAGATCTCTGTGTTCGCAAACCTGCTCTCGAGAGTGACTCAGTATGAGCCAGTCGTCGAGGTAGTTCAGGATGCGAACCCCGTGCTGCCGTAGGGGCGCAAGGGCTGCCTCGGCAATCTTCGTAAAGACGCGAGGGGACAGAGATAGCCCGCACTGACATCACCGATCTCTGGGGGCTCAGGGATGGGAGTGTTAATTCTTTCTTTGACCAAATTAGGGTGCTGCTGACCCGGGGGCCAGCAGCTGAACAAAGGATTCTCCCCCGGCCCTCCACCGGGGGAAGGAGTGGTCCTGCTACCATCTCCTCGAAAGAATTTCCCATCCCTGAGCCGTCCGTCTCAGGAGCGCCGCTTGGCCTGGCGTTTAGCGGGGCGCGGGGCGGCCTGAGGGGACTTGGACGCCTTCCTACGTCAACGCGCCTTTCCATTGACTTAACATTGAAATCAAATCACTCGCGCCAGACACTCTATTTGCGTTTGGTGTGAACGCAGCATAACGTTAGCTGTCCGTCGATTATGCTGAATCAACATTGCTTGCGCTATGGTCCAGCCGTCGGCCCCAGCTCTGGGCTACAGACCGCGTAGAGACAGACCCACCTCCTATGAATGTATTTTCTTTTTAACAGTTAACGTTACATGACCTACACTAGTTTTGGGAAAGAAAAAAACGAAAAATCTTTGTCTCAATAGACGCTTATTACAATAAAAAATAGTTTAATTATTGAACATTCGAGAGAAAGAAAATAAAAAGGAAGAGAAAGAGCAATCATTTGACAGTCAAAATCAAAATTAAGTTTAAAATAAAGCGGTTAAATACAAGCTTTTTCTTATGGTCTTAACTGAATAGGCATAATATTAATCTATATACTATTATGAAATATTTTATATATTGTTAAGCTAAATCACCCAGACCATTTAAACCTAAAGAAAACACAGTGTCCTCTATGAAACATTATTGAATGATGATCGATACAAGACACCTAAAAGCAAAATGGATTTGTGGTAAATTTTAGTAAAGAACACTAAAAAAAGCAGGTCCCCAATTGAAAATTTTCTAGTGAGCGATCACATCTAAATTTTTCAGTTGGCCAAATTGAATTAATGTGAATTGATGCAATTTAATTCAATTAAAATTCAAGAAATTAAATTTGGCCAACTGAACATTTTAGATGTGATCGCTCACTAGAAAATTTTCAATTGGGCACCTGATTTTTTTTTACAGTGAATGTATTACTGTATGTAATTATAAAAGGTAAAAAATATCTCACTCCATGCTGTGAAGGTTTAAAATATGAACAGTATGTAAGAGTTAATCAACCAATAATTAAATAATATAATTTAACATTGGATTTCTTTTAATTTACCCTTAACATAATTGTAAAAAACAAAATGTCACTTTCTCAGGAGGAGCCATTCTTAAATATTTTGGTGGTCGTGGAGAAACATTTCAGGAGGCTGACAACAGAGATGACACAAGTAAATATTTCCCACTGCCTTTCTTTTGAATAGTTTTGTGCGCAACTTCAACATAGCTAATTTTCCTCTTGCCAATAAAAAATTTAGTTTTATAATCATAATTCACTATGTTGTCTAATTGTACTTTAATATTAATTTAAAATTAATGTGTTTTATCTACTCTGCATACTGTATTTATTATTAATTATATTGTAATCTCAACAGCTAGAGGAGGTGACTCTACTGCTGCTTCAGTAGAGCATAGTGAGCCGCATACCACTATGGCTAAAGTTGTAAGTTAGCTATATATTGTTAATGCTAAATTATTAATATTTATTTGTTTACAACAAATTGACCTAATGTATGAAAGAAATTTGCAAATCTGTAATCTTTACTTTTACTGTTTCAGTGAGTGTACTTTAATAAGCAGTAAAATAATTGTAGGCAATCATGTTAAAAGATATACAGATGAAATGTGTAAGTGTTAGATTGTATACAGTTGCTGGTTTGCGGTGCAATACTCCATTATTCACTGCAAGGCAGGGCCCCAAAATTATCCTGCTTAGGGCCCCCAGATTTACAGAGCCGGCCCTGATCATGCATAAACATTTGTCTCTCAAAAATACAAGCATGTACATACATGTTGCTTAGATATTATCGTAGCTCAGTTTGTGCTGAATACAGTGTAATTACACTTTTGTGTTTATAAGCAACTGAAAAAAACACAAATGTCAGAGCATGTCAAAACTTCTAAAGGGCCCCAAAACAGCTCAGACTCCTAGAGGTTAAGTTGACTGAAAAAATAAACATTAAGTTAAGCTGAAAATGCTCATTTTTTAGTTGTAACTACTAGTTAAATTAGGTTAATGTAGTTACTTTCGTCTTTAAGTAATGTGAAGTTGATTGAGTGAAACTAGTCAACGTTAATTTTTTTTTAGTGGCCAGCATGTCTTGTTTTTACCTTTGGGTGCAAAGCAGCTGCTTTCATTTCAATTAGGATTTGATTGACTATACCAGTCAATAACATATTACTGAGAGGAGCTTTTTGATTAATTTGCTTAAACAGTTTGATCTGTTCCAGAGATATAAATTTATTTGAGTTTAGTCCAGTTCTTTTGCATTATTTTTCATATTATTTGAATCATTTTTGGTAGTTGCTTATCAGGATGCCAGAGCTGTGTTTCCCAATAAAAAGTTAATTCGTTTCTGAAGGTTTTAAGCAGGGTCAAGCGTCAGACAAACGCACTCAATACTTCAGAGCAGAGTATATGAGCTCAGCTCTGATTGCACAAGCCTTTTTATTGCTTTGTTCTGATGATATTTCTCACAGCTGACACAGTATTGGAGTTTCCAGACAAGGAAAGAGTTGAATCCTCAAGTGATGGTTCGTTTGTCTAGCCTCTGAAAACTGGTTTTCATTCGTCACCAAATAATGAAGCTATCCGCCTGAAGGACAAACTCTAGTTTTCAATAGTTTATTTATATTTGTTCTTGGCCTTCTTTAGCATAAAATATGCCTTAAAGGAATTCGCTGAATAAATTAACTGAATAATTAGACAAAAATCTTCTTTTGTGTTTTACAGAAGAAAGACAAACATGGAATTACATGAACTATGTGGCAACGATGTGGCTCTGTGGGTAGCACTGTCGCCTCATTCGATCCCAAAAGAACACAGTCCAAAGACATACAGGTTATGCCAAGTTCAGACTGCACGGTTTTCAAACTCGTCGGATCACTGCTCTTTTCACACTGCATGACTATCTGGGGTAGCATTCAGTCACTGCTGTGTTCACACTGCACGATGGATCGGCGACAGGGGGTTTCACACTGCGTGACTGTACAAGAGGAAGAATCGCCGACAACTCTGTCTCATTCGTTTCACAAGCAAACACTCGAGAGATGTGACAAGGAAACAACGCGAGATCACACATGTGTCAGACTGGAATTGTTATTAAAAATGATAGACTGCAGAAAGTTTGCGATCCAAATTGTCTGTGCACTGATTTGCAGCTATGACACAAGGCAAGGATTGTGTGTTCTATCATGTTAAAGCTGCTGTCCGTAACTTTTTTTGTGTTCAAGATTTACAAAAATTATATAATGAGATTATACAACATGAATCAATTGTCCAAACCTTGTTTTTGTCTTACCCTGAATCATTATGGTACACTTATGATAAGGGTTTATATAAGGACTATTTCAGACCAGACTGGTAGGAAGTCCCTGCGTGACTCGCCATAGACATAAACAGAGAGAAGTAGCGCCGCCTGCAATGTTCTTCCGTAAGACGCATGCAGTACTGTTTATTAACCGCTAGAGCGCAAAAAGTTATGGACTGCAGCTTTAATCAAAGAAAATCACTCTCTGCTCTTGACTGAATAAGTTTTATAACTTTAACTGTAAGCATTAATCTGGATTACATTGGATTACTTTAATTTCTGTAGTATTTCTTACCTGAATAATAACCTATACTGTTAGTTTTTAATAAAAAGTAAAAGTTTTTTTTTTTATTATTATTTATAGCTCTCTTTATTCTATTGCATTATTTTTTTTACTTTTGTTTGTTATTTGTTTATTTGTTCTTATTTCATTATTTACTTTTTACTTTTGTGTTTTGATGAAAATAAAACTTTGTATTGAAGAAAATCGATTTTTGTCTGTATAATGAAAATCGGAATAGGCCAAGAAAATTGCAATAGGTGAATCTTGTATAAATTATCGGTGTATAATTTATACAAAACTTTTTTGTGCATGTGCTCCCATTCCCGCATACTTTTTCAGTCACAACACAACCTGTTTTATCCTGTTTGTTTTGCACATGTGCTCCCGCTCTCGCATGCTCTTTTGGTCACAACAGAGCAAGCAGACGGCACATAAACTATTTTTCTTAGTTACAAACCCGATGGATCCCGAACCCGAGGCTAATCATGACACATTAACCCGAACCCAACCCGAAACCAGCAAGTTTTTCGGGACCCGTCGGACTTCAGACCCTTAATGTAGAATTCAGAAACCCCTGTTATTAGCGACATCGGTGGCCGCTAAATTAACTGCAGCCAGAAACTCTAACAACTCCTTGTTAGAGCATCCGACTCTCAAGCCGGCGGACCCGGGTTCGAGTCCCGCTTTGAGCGGGTGGTTCGAACAGGAGGGGTTACATTGGTGCCGTGACCCGGATGGGAGTGAGGTTTAGGGGGGTGAGTGTAACGGAGGCCAGCTAGTAGTTGGTGCGAGTAAACCTCACTTCTCTGATCTCAAGAGATGCTCTAGCGACTGAAGCTAGAAGTTGCAGTCTTTAGCCTCCTTGTTAGAGCGTCCGACTTTCATGCTGGCGGACCCGGGTTTGAGTCCCGCTTTGAGCAGGCGGTTTGAACAGGAGGGGTTACACTTACACCGTTCATGCTGCTGAGAGCGACATTTACATGAATATGTAAATATGTGCCATTTTCTAAATAACAAAATAAACACAACAAAAATGATAGCAGTGAGAAAACAGCAGTTCAGAAAGCATCTGATCATAGCGATGTGGATCTGTTGGTCCAGCTCTGTGATTCACCAGTCGACAGATGAGGTCATTCAAATTACACTGTTTTGATAGTTTGATTATAAAGTATAGGCATATTTTGAGACTATAAATCTGGAATTGAGACTATAGTTTGAATTAGTCTCTTTTCTTTGCATGACACATCGACATTACAGTACAGAATGGCTCTTTCGACTTTATCCTAAACATTGTGTAAGCATTCATTTCATGTGAACAGAAGAGAGGCTCTCGGGAAACGTCACATCCTTTTGATTTACCAGAAAAAATGTCCCGATTCCTTCACATAAGGCAATAAAAAAGTAGTTAGTAGTTTTGCTGGGTTTTTGTCATTTTGTAATATTACTTTTAATATGTCTAATATAATATATTTTTATTTAGTTTTAGTTATTTTGAATGTTAAACTGAATGCAAATTATAAAAAATGGACAGAATCTAAAGGTTCAAGGTAGGACGAACCAACCAGTTTGCTTAAAATGTCTCGGGTCTTATGAAGCCTGAAATGGAGTAAAGTTTGTATGCAGTCTTTCCAATCCCTGTCTCACATTATAAATGTATGAAGTGTGGGATTCCGGGATTGGTCAATGCTTTGCTGCATCGTTGTGGTGACAGTTGTCATGCAAACGTTCTCTCCATGGTGATAACTCAGAACACCCGCACATGTCACAATAAGAAAAGATATGAACTATATATATAACCCATAAATAAGTAAACACGTTTCTGCTGCTTGTTTTTTTCCGGGCATGAAATTGGACGTTTTGATTTTTCAGCAGTCATGCGGGAAAATTACATTTCAACCAGACTGTGTGTGTGTGTGTGTGTGTGTGTGTGTTTGTGAATCCACTGAGTCATTGTGAATCATGAAAAATATGCATTAAAAAAATGGTGGCGGGACTATCTGTTTGACTGAGCAATGGAAGACAAGGGAAACCTGCTTGAAAACAGCAGGAATCAGACATTTGAGCTTTGAAAAAAGGACAATAAATACACAACATGCATTCAAATTGGATCATGTGTTCGAATGTTTAGGACTGTCACAGTTTGTGTGTATAAATGGGGAAATTATGAGACAGAGAAAGCGAGCGAGTCATAAAACGTGTTTATGATCTAAACTTTGTTTAATTTCTCTGTTTGTATTAGTGGAGCAGAAAAACGCAGCTCTCAGCAAACAATCGACATCATTTTTAAACCATTTATCCTTTTGATCTGCCTTTTTCACTTGCTCTCTTTCATCCCATGCTGCTAACCCAACTTTCCTCCACCCGAACCCCCTCTCAGGCCGTCGTTCTTAATTAAAGCTGAATTAGAAACACACGCATCAGCAGAGGGAATGCATTAACCACCATGTAGGCCAGAGGCGTTCGTGGTGCTGCATGCGAGCTGCAGGGGTGACATCAAATAAAACCCTCGTCAGTTCTTTTACTAGCACTTTAATGACCAATATTTACCCATCACAGATGAGCTCACGGAAGCACTTAGGATTTAGATTTTGCTGCGTGACGGCAGGCCACAACCCGGAAATGGTTCGCAGACAGACAGCTAAAACAATGCTAAATGCAACTCTATAATCATGCATCAGTACAAGCTTTTTAATGGCTTGGACTTTTGTTCCAATCAAACCCTACAGTATATTTCACTTGGTCGAAATGAATCAATTGATAGGAGTTTTATCATTAGTGGGATGTATTTTATGTACCATTTTAAGATGATCTTGCTTAATTGGAAAAAAAACATAATTTGTATAGTAGGAGTCATGCCCTTTTACAATTGATATTTTCTATTATCGAGTTCCAAAATTATTTCCCACCGAGGGTTATCCATCTCATTTAATGAAATACATTCCTAACTTGTTTATTGCTACATTTTGGGTCATGGATACTTAAACCTTCCATTAAAAACTTGTGTTCAGTCTTCACAACATCTCCAAATGATAAGTGCTTTCTAATTGAACAAGATCATGAGATAACGCCTTCATCATGATAATGAATTCTTTATGAACAAAAGAAAACATTGGTCATAAAGTTTTAAACCCATTTTCAGTGCTGCATGAGAGGCTAATACAATGTTGCAAATTCATGTGACCCTGAACCACAAAACAAGTCTCACGGGTATATTTGTGGCAATAGCCAACAATATTGTGTGGGTCAAAATTATCCATTTTCCTTTTATGCCAAAAATCATTAGGTTAAGTAAAGATCATGTTCCATGAAGATATTTTGTAAATTTCCTACTGCAAATATATAAAAAAATGTATTATTATTAGTAATATGCATTGCTAAGGACTTCATTTGGACAACTTTAACGGCGATATTCTCAATATTTCTTTCTTTTTTTTTTTTTGCACCCTCAGATTCCAGAATTTCAAATAGTTGTATCTCGGCTAAATATTGACCTATCCTAACAAACCATACATCCATGGAAAGCCTATTTATTAAATGTTATATGTTTTTATCTGGTTAATTTCACTGATTTTAATGTGTTATTTAATATGAATACTGGAAAATTATTAATAACCACTTGTACAACCAGAGCATTAGACTCTGAATGATATCAGTGATTCTGCCACTACATGATGATGTCATCATAATCAATTAATAGTCAACATCACCCAATGACATTTTCTCTTGACTTTTTATTCCAGAACAAATGTGTCTCATAAACACACAGTTAAAGCAGCCAGTGAAATACTAATCAGTTACATAATCAAGGGTCAAGAGCCCAACTAAAGCAAACACTTATCTCCATCATGATGACTTCCAACAAAACTTTTATTTTCATCAAAATAGAAATAAAGTCAATCTAGTTACTATAAGTTAGTTGCGATTTTGTGACATCTGAAGTTAATTTTCTACTCAAAATGACACATTCACACTGAAAGCGATCTATCGAATGTTACCGTCATTGTGTATTGTGTACCAAGTACTGAAGTCTCTGTGTTCATATGCTGCATTACTTATTTCTATTATGTAGATGATTTCTGCATGATATCAATTGTATTATCTACTTAGCTGTTTAAAAGTAAAGCTTGCACAAATAAAATCATGGTTTGATTCTATATATATTATTTGAGTTAAAAGTTTGTTAAATTAAAAAAAATAAAAAAAAATACTGTTTCACATACAACAATTAACTTTAAATTGCTCTGCAGTATTATTTTTTTCAAAAACAGAAATGTTTTTGTGGCAGCAGTGGAAACAATAACTTGTAAGTATAGGGAAACTAGTTACCATGGTAAATCTTCTGAAATCTTACATGAGCTATCATCAGTGTTTAATGAGGCGGTTTTCTCAAACATGCTGTGTTTCTGCTGTTTCCTCTTCCTTCTCTGAAGTTCAAAGTTGTTTCTCTTCAGCCTGAAAAGCTTCATAGCAGGCGCGAGTCTGCACGAGATGTTTTGTTTTTTACTGAATTTTTTTTAAATAAATAGGATGCTGATCAGAGCAGGCAAGACCACATGAGCTGCAGCAGGGCGTTAGCATAAAATCACCCAACACCGCTGTCAACACTTCAAGCCAGCAGTGCATGCGAACACTGATCGCTGTCACTGTAATGAACGGAGCGGTGTACACTGCAAGCATGCATAATTATCATTATTTTTAACTGTGCGTCCTGAAGCATTGGTATAATCTCATATACCTTTAGTTTTAAACCCAGTGTATTTAGCGAAAGTCAGGATCCATCCATGAATGAATCAGCATTTTGGAACGAATCGTTTAAATGATTCAGTGACTCATTCATAAACCATATATGTTTTAGAATGAATCAGCATTTTGGAACAAATCAGTTGGGTGCCTTGAATATGTTGCCAATTATTTTATGCAAAAGAAATTGATTCACAAACAAAAATAGAACTGATTCTCATTTATTTAATTTCTTCTTGAATTCAAGTCTCTGATTTCATCCCTCAGATTTACACACAAAAAGTTTACTTACAGGTGCTGTGTGTAAGTTTTTGACTGCTAAAGCTATTTGCATATTTGCAGATATTTGCAGATATTTAGGGAACAATTTCTCTGAAAAACAATGCTACAGCCAGTTATTCTGCATTGAAATGCGGTTCCATGATTTGTTTTGGACTGTGCGATAACGCACGTTGCCAGTTTACCCAATAGTATTTGGACACCACAGGTTGCCAGTTGGCAAAAAACACAGCCGTATTGGAAGCCAGCAAACAAACTGGGTCAGAGATCGCAGATTCTACTCAACCTAAAAAGCCTCAGCATCCATCTAAAAATCTCTATGAACGAGAACACATTAAAACACGGATAAATCAAGGTCACAGCTGCATCTGTCTCTGAGAGAGAGGGGGTTGTTGGGGAATTATCAGCGATTTGATGTTTTTGATCGATTTGATGTTTGAATTCTGAAGACTTTTTTGATTTGAATGATCTGACATGCTTTCTCGGCCACATCAAACCGTGACTGTCTTGACTGCATGTTCAAGGCTTACGTTAAAGATTGTTGCTATCATTTTTCTGTACCAATCTTTTTTATGGATAGTAAAATGGTGCATACATGACAATTGAATTGCTCTGTGTCCACACCCCTGGGCTTCGTCATAAAGGCAGTTACATGAAGTCCTGTCAGACAAACTGTCACACTTCTCCGTGATCTTCTGATTAATATCTCCTAACTTAGTAATAGGCCTATTATTCTAAAAATAGTTAGTACATTTCAATCTTCTCATTACTCTCTGCATTTTACAAATATTTGGGACACGAAACATATGATATAGTTTGTGATATACCCAAAATTGTGTACGGTAACGACTTGAAGGCAGATTTTTTTTTTTTCAATACAACAAAACTTATGACTAAACACCATTTTATCGGTACAAAGCCAATTGGATGAAAACAGGCTGGAGACAGACACTTTTTTTTAACGCATATTCACTTTGTTGATAACAAAAGAGTGGAAAAAGTGGATGGAAACTTGGCTTATGAGACACTTGTGCAGTAAGATAGATCCATTTTAGGCATGGTAAAACATGGTACTCGCAGTAAATCAAGAAAATGAGATTTAAACAATAAGACTAACAGTGTTGAGCTGTATAACAATGATTCATTTTCTGTCGATGAATGTATCCAAGCAGTTGCTCACCTGTCTAATAAAATACATCAAATATTAAAGCGTCTTTGGTGTTTCCATGGTTTCAGTGTCCTGGTTAAAATTGCTTATTTCTCTGGATTTAAACATTATTGGAAACATTTGGGATAATGTAAGTACACAAGTCAACAAACTATATAACAGTGTTCTAGTGGTTGATGGATATTTTAATCTAAACATCTTACATATTGTGCCTTTAAATGTATCCTAACACTATTGATTGTAAATGAATACTAGCTATCCCAGATTGCTCATAGGCACAGGTTAACAGGCATCAGACTGATGTAATGGGCAGGTTATTCTTAGCGGAGTTAGACCTTGTATGGGTTTGTGTTTTTCTTTTAAGGTTGGGGTCTTTTGAGATCCGAAAGAGATGGTGTAAAATATCTAATGACTTTCACAGACCATCCACAGAGACAATCACACGTCTGTCTGTTCCTGAAGTGTGTGTGTGTGTATTTTAACACACGTTCTGACAGTTTCATGTTACCAGACCATGAACGTCTGCACTGGACACTCCATCATTGACATAGAGACAGCTATAAAAATGTGTGTGTGTGTGTGTGTGTGTGTGTGTGTGTGTGTGTGTGTGTGTGTGTGTGTGTGTGTGTGTGTGTGTGTGTGTGTGTGTGTGTGTGTGTGTGTGTGTGTCTGTATGTGTGACTCTCATAATCGAAGTGCAGCTGGAGAAGGAGTTCTCAGTCTTATGTGCTGGATTGGAAAGAGATTAATATTTAATAGCTGGTTATTTTCCCCCTGCTGTGAAAAAGCAATACACCAATCAGCATCAGTGCACTTCTATTAGACAACGACTCGACGCTTACTCTCTCTGACTAATGAGAATGCAAAGGTTATTCACGTCCAGCACAAGCAAACAAAACAGACTGATGGAAAAGGAAAAGAGTCAGAAAGAGAGCGAGAGGGGAGCTGTAGAAAACCGAAAAAAAAGAAAGAAAAAAAAATATGCTGATCATGCACAAAAGTTTCGGGTACAGGATTTATTTTAGAACTCGCACAAATAAAGGGCAGAGCAGGCAACAAATTTGACCCTCGGTTCTGAACTAAATTTGTTTTGTGCTCTAAAACTCTGGCCATTAAAGACGAGATAATTCTCTTCGTGAATTTGCTATTACAGCCATTTCCATGATGACTAAGTCATGCCCCTAGCAACCGGTCACCATCAAAAGCACATAAAGTTACAGTCCGATTTGTGAGTGGTAATCTTTAGCACAATTTGCACACACGCCCACACAAATATATATAAACAGATAGACTAGATAGATACACTCACCTAAAGGATTATTAGGAACACCTGTTCAATTTTTCATTAATGCAATTATCTAATCAACCAATCACATGGCAGTTGCTTCAATGCATTTAGGGGTGTGGTCCTGGTCAAGACAATCTCCTGAACTCCAAACTGAATGTCAGAATGGGAAAGAAAGGTGATTTAAGCAATTTTGAGCGTGGCATGGTTGTTGGTGCCAGACGGGCCGGTCTGAGTATTTCACAATTTGCTCAGTTACTGGGATTTTCACGCACAACCATTTCTAGGGTTTACAAAGAATGGTGTGAAAAGGGAAAAACATCCAGTATGCGGCAGTCCTGTGGGCGAAAATGCCTTGTTGATGCTTGAGGTCAGAGGAGAATGGGCCGACTGATTCAAGCTGATAGAAGAGCAACTTTGACTGAAATAACCACTTGTTACAACCGAGGTATGCAGCAAAGCATTTGTGAAGCCACAACACGCACAACCTTGAGGCGGATGGGCTACAACAGCAGAAGACCCCAGCGGGTACCACTCATCTCCACTACAAATAGGAAAAAGAGGCTACAATTTTCACCAGCTCACCAAAATTTGACAGTTGAAGACTGGAAAAATATTGCCTGGTCTGATGAGTCTCGATTTCTGCTGAGACATTCAGATGGTAGAGTCAGAATTTGGCGTAAACAGAATGAGAACATGGATCCATCATGCCTTGTTACCACTGTGCAGGCTGGTGGTGGTGGTGTAATGGTGTGGGGGATGTTTTCTTGGCACACTTTAGGCCCCTTAGTGCCAATTGGGAATCGTTTAAATGCCACGGCCTAACTGAGCATTGTTTCTGACCATGTCCATCCCTTTATGACCACCATGTCCCCATCCTCTGATGGCTACTTCCAGCAGGATAATGCACCATGTCACAAAGCTCGAATCATTTCAAATTGGTTTCTTGAACATGACAATGAGTTCACTGAACTAAAATGGCCCCCACAGTTACCAGATCTCAACCCAATAGAGCATCTTTGGGATGTGGTGGAACGGGAGCTTCGTGCCCTGGATGTGCATCCCACAAATCTCCATCAACTGCAAGATGCTATCCTATCAATATGGGCCAACATTTCTAAAGAATGCTTTCAGCACCTTGTTGAATCAATGCCACGTAGAATTAAGGCAGTTCTGAAGGCGAAAGGGGGTCAAACACAGTATTAGTATGGTGTTCCTAATAATCCTTTAGGTGAGTGTAGATAGATAGATAGATAGATAGATAGATAGATAGATAGATAGATAGATAGATAGATAGATAGATAGATAGATAGATAGATAGATAGATAGATAGATAGATAGATAGATAGATAGATAGATAGATAGATAGATAGCACAAAGAAAGGTCCATAAAGACATGGATGAGCGAGTTTGGTGTGGAGGAACGTGACTGGCCTGAATGTAAAGGCAGGCGTCCCAAAACTTTTGGCAATATAGTGTAATTTTTAAAAATACCCCACAACATTTACTAAATACATTTCATATTCTAGGAATACGTTGGTCTGCATGTGTGTATCTGTCTTTGGCTGTGGATAAGGTCTCTTCATGTCTCTTCTGTATGTGTCTTAATGTGGTAAAGGGTCAGTTTTTAAGCATATTTTGATATATGTAAGAGGCGCTGATTTCTGTCTGTTAATTTCACACTTGGATGACCACTCAATACGCTTTAACTAGAAGAAAATCCTCTCCTTCACCTTCCCCCTTCTCTCACTCTCTTTTTGCTGACAAAGGCATAAGAAAGAGTGAATAAGAGAGAGAGAGAGTGAGAACAACAAAGACACAGAGCCAGAGGCATAAAACAGAGCGGGTCACTAACCAAATCCCTGCTTGGGATCTCATCCTCTCAGACCTCTTTTACTCGTTCTCATATTCATACCCCTGAGCTCTGGGTTCTGTCAATCCTGCACACCACAACCAGACAGCCTGAGGCGTGAGCCAGCAGGGCATTACCCACAATCCCCTGCTCAGCCTCAGCCCTCCCTACACCAATGTCATAATGAGAAATCATATTTGCAAGAACTTCTCATTTGCACAATGAGAAAGAGAAAACGGTGCATGATCTAAGGTGTGGTTTAGACAACCGCGGCAAGTAGGGCAAAATATTAATTGAAAACATAGACCTCTATATAAACTGAATCAATAATAAACTGTAAATGTGTTCAGAGTTCTGCAACAAATATTTTTCAGATTTTCTAGACTATTTTAAGTTATTTTAAAGTGAGCAGGATATATACAAATGTAACGTATGGCTTTGGCAGGTATGATATTAAGTGGAGGGTGCCTGAGCCCTGCTCAGCTCTACAGCGCCCCAATGTTAATCTCTGGTGAAAAATGGAACCGCAGCGCTGGGGCAGATTTCACACTGCCCTGCTTATTTTCACAAGACCTTACGTAAACCTCGCTCCAGACCAAGACAACATCAATCTGCTTCAGCTATGTCTATCTTAGTCGGCATCAGGTCAGTAACTAGTTGGCATGCCGGTTTTTCCTATGTGGAGTAATCTATCAAATGAACGAAAGTATAAATCCTTTAGTTTAAACTTGCTCATGCGAATAGCCATTATATAGTTCTGTTGTGTTTTATGTTTGCATAGACATTCCTCACTGGAATTCCTACACAACTTGTAATAGTAAAACAGCATTCTGAGGCAATAAATACTACATTAAGGCAATTCTAAGATAGCGTTCTATCCGTGTGTCGTGTGCAGGGGCGTAAATTTCATCTAACAGTTGGGGGGGACGATAAACATGAAATTTCTCAAGAGCAATTTTTGAAGGGGACACAAATAATACAGCCAAAATCGTACTTGTAAGGATATGTGTACCACAAAAAATATATATAATAATATAAAAAAAAATAAAAAAACATTTTGTGCTTATTTGGCGTTTTGGTGCACTGAAAAATTATAATGTCCGTTTTTCTTTTCTCTGTCATTTTATCTGACCAACAACACAAAGCGATAGTTGTTTAAATATGAGTAAGGTTCCCCACGCAGTCATATTATAATTATTAAATTATCTCGTATCTTACACATAGTATTTTATACTATGATATTCATATCTTTAGATATTCAACTGCAGCAAGCCCAACACAGATCTGGCGGAGCGGCCGTCCGCATATACACTGTAAAAATAAAAGGTGCCTGGAGGAACCTTTTGGGGTTCTTCACTTTGCCACACCGGCGGAACCGTCTGTAGATCCTGTAGGCACCCTTTCAAAAGAGGCGGTTCTCTGAGGAACCACCCAGGATTCCTGAGGAACCCTTCCTTTAGGAACCACCTTGGGTGCTTCAAGGCACCATTTCCCAATGTAACCTCCCTACCCCTCCCTCTCCCTCTCCAGCCCCCCCCCCCCCCCCTCTTTATTTACTATTAAATAAAATTGATCTATTTACATTTTATTTTTTTGACAAATGAAAAACTAAAACCAAATGCAGAGCAAACATTTTTTATTAATAAACAACACCAATATTCATAGAAAAGTTCAATAAATATTTACCTTGAATACTGTAGCTACATCAACATCTAATTCTTTGAAGCACATATATAATGTTAATATTGCTATATATTACGAGTTTACATCTTGGCAAAACTGCAAAAGATAAATATGACTTCTTACAACTTTAAAATATAAATAAACAATAATACAATTCAAATCTACTACAGTAAAATGTACAATGCAGTCAATTGTAACATTTTCACTCTGGGAATATTCACACTGGGCATTTTAAGTAATTGATAAGCCTCAACACAACTGTAGGTAGCTTGATGCTCTCCTTCTGAATGCCCAACAGATACTGCAGAAAAGTCAGTGTTTTAATTGGTTTCTTGTACTGTATGTTGAATAGGAAGTAGGCACTCATAGTGAGGCCTACATCCATGGTTACATCAGCAGGTTCATCAGCAAACAGTTCTTCACCATCAAGAAAGACTGCAATGCTGCTTTCACCAAATGGGTTTCCTGTAATCACCAAAGTTGGTGTGAGGTTCTGTGGAGGCTGTTGGTTGAAAAAAGAGGTAGTTAAGATACAATTTAATTTACAAAACCTTTACATTTATTCATTTTCCACATACATTTATCTAAAGTGACTAAAAAATTAGGAACATCAAATGCAACTGATCACAAAGCTACACTGTAAAAAATTGAAAATTTTCTAGTGACTGATCACATCAACATTTTTTAGTTTGCATAAATTCACAGAAATTCAATTTGGCCAACTGAAAAATTTAGATGTGATCGGTCACTAGAAATGTTTCAATTTGAGATCTGAATTTTTTTTTTACTGTGTAACAATATACATAATATACAAGGCCATTTTGTTGTGCCTTTTGTAGTGCCTTTTGTGGTTGTGGAGCAGTTAATTGCATAATATCTCTAGGAATAACTGGCATAATACTGGCAAAACTTTAAGCTGATTATCTGAATCATCAATGACATTACATTTGCATATATACATTAAAATCTGACCTTGTTTATCACGCACAGTCCTGCAGGATCATCATTTAAAAGGTACGGCAATACAAGGATTCCTGCAATGACCATGAGGCCTACAAATTTGAAGAATATAACGGTTTAATAAACTATATATAAAAAAGTTTTTTAAAACGAAAAATATATTCATACACGTTTGGAACAACTTGAGGGTGAGTAAATGATGGCAGAATTATTATTTTTTGGTGAACTGTTCCTTTAATAGTAGTGTTGGTATAAGGGAAAGTTTACACACAAATGAAACTTCTGACATCATTTAATCATTCTCTTATTATCATTCACTTTCACTGTAGCTTTTACCCATATGTGAATGGTGGTTTTGGAAAGGACCTAAGCACAAACTTAGGGCAGTGATACAATTCTAAAAAAAGAATAATACAAAAGTAATCTTACATATCCAACGCCTGTTTGGTCTCTCAAGTTTGGATACATCTTAATGAGTGCAGTACACTTCTTTATACTGCTGCTGTGTAGGATACCTTAGGAATGATACATTTGCTGTTATAAAGTAAATGCAGTGTCATTGTGGACATTCAATAGCAGATGTAACTAATAGTTACACAGATGTCTATTCAAAATGTTATGTTTTCTATTAGTGTGTGTGTGTGTGTGTGTGTGTGTGTGTGTGTGTGTGTGTGCGTGCGTGCGTGCGTGCGTGCGTGCGTGCGTGCGTGCGTGCGTGCGTGCGTGTGTGTGTGCGCGTGTGTGTGTGTGTGTGTGTGTGTGTGTGTGTGTGTGTTTGTGTGACTTACCAAGTTATGGTGCATATATAGTCAAACAGCACCTGCACAATCTGTGACCTCCATTTAGAACGGGATGTTGGCTGGTGCAATTCAGCCATGTTGTTTTCCATTTTTTGCTTTAGCAAAACAGGGAAATCTGGTAATTTGAAAATTGTTGGCCAAGTTTGTCCTGCATTTGTCTCATGATCTATATTAGATGATGGCCCATTTCAACAGTCATTGTTTAACTATTTACACAACTTCAAAAGATGGGGCAAGTGCAGAGAGGTCATTTCTTGTCAGCCAGCAACAGACATTAGAAACTGTCCACAGCCTCACATTAGAGATGTCCCTATAAAAGTCAATTCATGAATCAATTCTTATGCTCATCAATATATATATATATATATATATATATATATATATATATATATATATATATATATATATATATATATATATATATATATATATATATATATATTTATTCCTGTGATCAAAGCTGATTTTTTAGCATCACCACTGAAGGATCATGGCACATGATCCGTCAGAAATCATTCTAATATGATGATTAGAATAAATGAATAAAACAATATAGTCACAAATGGGTAATCATCTGGGTCCAAGCACCAGTGTGAATGATTAGTTCATTCATTCAATTATTTCAATTGAAATGTTTCTTTAAGTACATGAATCGATTGATTTATAAATAATTTTCTGAATTTGTTTCATGAATAAGGCCTGACTGACAAACATCATTTCATTTATACTAAATATATATACTCACATTTGCTGCTGCTCAGTGAACCTTATTTTTCAGAGAAATAATAACAAATGTTCTGAGGAAAGAAAAAAATAAAAGGAAAGGGTTAGGGTAAAAAATATACAGATTGTACTGTAAACAATATCATTATGTCTCATGATTAATAAAAGTTAAGATTTGATAAAACCGGTTACAGCAACAAAACAAACAAACAAATTTTTTTTTTTTTTAAATCACTTACTGTTGAATTAAAAAAAGAAGGAAATGGATAAACAAATAAAATAAAACAAATAAAATTTATTTTTAATGGACAGCAATATATTTTAACGTGTCTGGCAAATAAACATTTTATGATCTATCAGCATTTCACAGATTTTTGTATACACCAATTATATAAAAATATACTGTCAGTACACCAAAGTTATACAAATGAACTAAATCTATGCATTTCTTTCCATTCAAAAGGGATGGAAACTGATAGAAAGGGATTAGGCTCAAAAGTTTCCTTGTCCTGTGGCTCCATCTAGTGGACAACAATATAACAGGCTTTGTTTTTACGTATCTGCTAAAAAATAGCTAAATTGATGAATAAATAATAAAAATTAAAACAATGAACCCCTAATTAATTTAAAATTAAAATGTATTTCATGATTGACTGTTTAAATAATTTTCTGCTTGTGTTTCATGAATAAGGCCTGACTGACAAACACCATTTTATTTGCAAGTCCAGAAATATACGTACATTTGTTGCTGCTCAATGAACCCTGTTTTTCAGAGAAATACTAAATATACTGGATGTTCTGATGAGAGAAAAAGATAAAAGGAAAGGGTTAGAGTTAGGGTAAAAACATAGCAGTTTGTATAGCCTACTACAAAAAAAACGAAGAAAAAACGATTAAAAATGTGTATTATTGTTAAATAACATCATGGTAACATAAAATTAATCATGGTTTTGATACACTAACCATTTTACAATGGTATTTGTAGTAAAACTGGGGTTATACAAATACTAATCAATCAAACGTTACACTTTTACTAAAACCTAAAAAAACTAAAAATAAAATAGGCTACTTTCAACCTAAAAAATACTTTTTTAAATAGCCATACTATTTTAGCATGTAAGTGTGGCCGTGTGTGTTACACATTGTATCTAATTTGTATAATTATTTTGGCGACTTTACTCACCTTGAATGGGAAAGTCATATGAAGCGGTTATTTTAAGGAAATGTCCGTTTGTTTGTTTTTTTCAAATCGCCGCTACTTGCGTTGCGCGCGAGCAGGACGCCAGAGAGCCCTTCGCCGTCTTCTTCTTCTTCGGGTTGTTATTATTATTATTATTAAGAATGTAGCCTAAAATATTTCATTTCATGGTAAACAATATTCACTTATAATGATGCACAGTTTATTTCAATAGGCCTATGAAACATTAAATATATTCAAATTGTGTATACTGTGTGGTAAAATGCCTAAGAACAGCATTTTCAGACTTTTTTTTGTCCACATATTTAAAATAGCTTTAAACACATACTAAACAATGTTTTATTATAAATGCAGAATGTTTTCTGTGATGGATAGGTTTATGAGTAGGGGTAGGCCTACTATATATATACCTATGTATAGGGGGATAGAATATACAAGTTAGTATAAAAAACTGTGTGTGTGTGTGTGTGTGTGTGTGTGACTCACAGTAAATTTGAAATCCGGAAATCAACACCAATTGAGTTAATTTCAACATAAGTCTCTCTCTCTCTCTCTCTCTCTCTCTCTCTCTCTCTCTCTCTCTCTCTCTCTCTCTCTCTCTCTCTCTCACACACACACACACACACACACACACACACACACACACACACACACACACACACACACACACACACACACACACACACACACACACACACACACACACACACACACACACACACTCACACACACACTCACACACACACACACACACACACACACACACACACACACACACACACACACACACACACACACACTGTGTGCGTGTGTGAGTTTGATTTATTAATAATTGTTAACAACAACAACATTATAATAATAATAATGAACAGGCTGTACATCGTAATATGGCCTCACAGAACTTCTGGGTTTCACCAGATGCTGGCTTTTGCAAAAGAGATCTTCTAGGAACCACTGAACTGTTTACAGATCTTACAAGAACCCTTTTATAGAATTTGAGTTCCTCTAAGTTCCCCCAAAGCACTTCAAGGTCTCATGGTAATGAAAAGGTGACTACAGGACCTCAGAACTGAATACAGAGTTCTTAAGGGATCCCATAAGTTCCTGCAAGAACCGTAAAGACTGTCAGTGGTTCCACCAGTAACCCTACTATAGGAGAAAGAGCTTTGAGGCACTTAAAATACATTTTGAAGTTCCTTGAGTATCCGATAGGATATTTGAGGCACCTTTAATTTTTACAGTGTAGGCCTACTTTAGATTTAGAATTAGCGCCAATTCGAGGGCGGGTTCGGGTTGCTTGAATTATGGGTTCATTAGCGTATTATTCTTAATGAAAAACACAGCAAGAAAACAGTACAATGACACACTCCCTTAAATAGGCACTTTTACATGTCGCTTTGAAACCAAATCTTCCGCGATCATCTTGTCTGTCAGCTGTTTGCTCTGGTGATTAATGAAATCTGACTCTCGTTCGGCTCGTGCTGTATTGAGCAGACACATTCAGTTTTTAATTGTTGTGTCTGTTCTCTAACTAAACAAAATTATTGTATTACTATAAAAATGAAAACGACGGTGGCCCGGGGCGGTGCCGCGGTGGGCAAGTGATGTTAACAGTGTTTTGCCTAATCTGTATTAAAGAGAAAAGAGTCCGAAAGAGTTCATCTGATGTTTAAAGTGAATAAAATAGTATTGACAGCTTACTGGAGTTTCATAACTGCTGTCTGAAGGGCTTGTTGTCTCCACAAACTTGTGTTGTAGTTTTTTTTACGTTCTATGGGTAACGTTAAGTTAGTTGAGGTGCGCGGTGGATCAAACCACTGTGGGGCAAGGGGGGAGGGGGGAACTCAACATTTTTCTAAACTTAAACGCATTTTTTTGTCCTGTTTGCTATTGTATTGTTTTACTGCTTACACATGTATTTTAAGTATATATCATTATATTATTTACAATACTCAGCATGGTTTTTAGGGGGGGGGCAGCCCTCAGATTGGGGGGGTCCTGTCCCCCCCGTCCCCCCCGTGATTTACGCCCCTGGTCGTGTGTACTTAAAGCCTGTCAATCAACATTAAAGCATCACCCTCAGGCTGAATAATGCAACCTCTGCCAAAAGTGGTTCTAGTGTAGGCATGTGTTCAGCGATTACAATATAAAGCTTACAAATTGTTTACCATAAACTGCCGCTAAAACCCATAATCTGCCCTACCTAAATTTACATTTAGGATCCTCTACTGGGTTTAAAATCTGATCTCTTTGTAGTTGGCCTATTATGTATGCTGTTTGAGCCTGAAAAAGGTCTGTTAGTCTCCAATGGGGAGTTAGTCTCTATATCAGTAATCACTGTTTCTGAAATCCCTAAAACGCCTCCATTGTAGTCTTGAGTTTTCTTTCGGGAATGAACTCATCATAATATTCCTCATTTAAATAATTCCTGCACAAGATATACACAAAAAAGGGGTCTGGTCTGGTTGAGTCGAGTTAGTAGTGTGTTGAAACTCGCAGTTATGGTAAGGGGCGTAACATTTCTGAAACACGCTTGAAGTGGTTGACCAATCACAACACACTGGTCCAGCCAACCAATCAGAGCACATTGTGCTTTTCAGAAGGAGGGGCTTCATAGAGACAGCAACTAAACTGTGCAATAATGTAAAATATGTGGAAAAATAATGTGTTTTTGAACAGTCAAGAATGAAAACGTATTCTAGTAGAGCTCAAAAACAAGAGTTTTTTGTAAGAGGGCATAATAGGTCCCTCTTTAATATATTAGTTTATCCTATACAAATTAAAAACAAACTGAGATTTATGTTCAAAATATTTTATTAATCTTCCTGTTATGTTGTGCATTTCATCAGACAAATTGTTTTTATCAAAAAGATTTTCTCCGACTCTGAAATTACTTTCCTTTTTGACATGACAATGCCCACTTTTTATGACCCAATCAAAACCTCATGAATAAAAAAAAAATATGGATGTAGTGTCCGTGATGTCACCCCTAGGTTTCTGAAGAGCATTTTTGAATGCCAAAATTGGATGAAGCCGGCCATCACCATCTTGGTAGCGTGCCACCGCACTTCACTCTCGGATAACAGAAAATGGCCACACCCTTAATTATGAACTTTAAGGCTTAATATAATTCAAACAGAATTATAAAAAAAAAAATTAACATTGGGGATATATGGAATTGGCTCTCTTTTCGAGTCTGTCTCTAGTGGCCAGTCGATGAATTGCAGTTTAAGTCACTGCTGTGTTGAATTCAAGGGAGAGACCGCAAGGTTGCCGCTCAGGATAAAATCAAGTCACACCCTACATTTTATTCTTATTATATCCTTTTTCACTCATATGTAACATCATCTATGTAAAATTGTTTGTGAATGCCCTTCCATGTTGACTTTGTCCTCTGCTTCTCAATTTGTTCTCCCGAGGAAAACAAAACCTTAAGTTCTGAAACACCCTCACATGTGTCAAAAAATGACATTTTTCACAAAAAAAGTCATATTATTCAAATAAAATGAGCTTAATTCTAAGTTAAGTTGATACATAAATGAAACAGCTGAGAACTCAATTAAGTCTCCTGAGCTATGAGAGAGCAACAGTGAATTCAAATATCTCTGGGTTTGAACATTGAGTTGGACAGGCTTAAATCCTTCATAATGAAAAAAAAGATAAACCTTATCTATTTGAGATGAAGTAATATTAAACTAATGCATGAGTTCACACATACAGACACACACATATACACAAGGTTCAGTGCCTGGCCAAGCTTATTACGGTAATAAAATCAAATAAATTAAATTAGACCTGTTTCTGAAGCCTTGGTTGTCAAAGTCACCGTGACTTTCATCGGTTACAGAGAGAGAGAGATCTCAGGAGATACAGCCTGTGAGAATGAAAGGAGAGGGGGGAAAGAGGGAGAAAGCGGGAAGGCATACGAAATTGGAGCATGTCAGAGAAAAGCAGGGGATCTGAATTTATAAAACAGTCAGAGATACGGAGAAGGAGTGGGCGGGAAATGGAAAAATAATGAGAATGAAATTGTAATTATCCACAAATAGAGTATGGTGTCCCATTTCTTTTATTTTTACCATTGGAGGCCTATATTAGATAAACTATTATTTAGCATAAAAATGCGCAAGAAAAAAATAGTGTCTAACCAAGTTACCTCATAATTTCTGCCCATTAAAGAAAATGGACAATGAATATATACAAATAAATGACTGAATAAATAATAAATCAGCTCATATATTAATTCAGTAGTTCAATATTTGTGTTATATCTTTTTTAATGTTGTGAAAATAAGTCTCTTATGCTCATCAAGTCTGAATCTATTTGATCAAAATACAGTAATCAGTAATATTATGAAATATTATTAAAATGTAAAATAGCTGTTTTATATTTGATTATTTCAAAATGTAATTTATTCCTGCGTGTGTTCAATGCTGTATTTTCAGCATCATTCCTCCAGTCTTCAGTGTCACATGATGCTTCAGAAATCATTCTAATATGATGATTTGCTGCTCAAGAAACATGTCTGATTATTATCAGTGTTGAAAACAGTTGTGGTGCTTCATAATTTTATTAGAAACAGTGGTACTTTTTTCAGGATTATTTGATGAATATATACAGTACATTCATACATACATATATACTTAATTTTTTTCAGATTTTCTGACCCCTTTTGCACCCTATTCATGGAAAAGGGTGGTAACATGAAATAAGAGTAACAAAGTGAAGGAAAGAGAGGTGAGAGGATATGTACTAGAGTAGGAAATCTAAATGGACAGAAGCATTATGGGAGATCAGATTCATCATTAGGTCAATAAAGATGGTTCACCTACTCATATTCTCTCTCCTGCCTTGAGTAATATTGGGGCCTTCACTAGATCAAAAAGGCATCAGCTTTCTTATCACTTAAACAGGCTCTGAAATGGATGCCTAACGCACACTTGGCTCAGAATTCATTAGGACTGAGCTAGATAAGACCGTAATGCATACTAAACATCTTTGCTCCATATATATTGCATTAGCAGCATACATTAAAGGAAACTAGCATTCTGTTGGTTTTGCTTTAAGAATTTAGTTCCACTCACCCTGGAGGTTCAGAAACCGGCAATTACACAAAAGTAGCTCAGATACTTTACAGAACATATCTACAGTACACACTTTAACTTAAATGTCTCCCGAGAAAAATACATATTGTGGTTATCTAATTATTTTTCTTAAGCTGTAGAGTTATTCTTCTGATCCAAGTCTGGCTGATTAAGCTTTTTCACCCACATTTGATCATTCAAACACAAGCTATTGCAACAATACAGCTGAGATTAAATATTCATAAAGGAAAAATCAAATCATTTGGAGGATTCCAAGCTGATATTTCCACAGTGGTCCCAGTAAATTATTTCTGCATTTCACACTGTGAACCCATAATAAATGCAGAACTTCACACTATTAAATTACTCACATATTTACTAAACACTAAGTCTAAAAAAAAGAAAAAAAGGAATTAAAAGTATATTCATCCAAAAAGTATTAATTTCCAGGTTTAAATGAAAAAAAAAAAAATCCCAATGTGGACTCTTTTTGAAATCGACAATTTATATAATAAACACACACCCACCCACCCACACACACGAGCAAAAAAGTCAATACACGATCTTCAATGTCTGCCTTCGGAGGGATTTTACACTTTATGAACCAAATGTAGCGTTATATTTAGACCATGAAAATATCATTCAACCCAGAACTGTTACAGTATTGAGGAAGAATGTATATAAATGTAAATTTTGCTCTGATTTTGCAAAGCAATCCTTCACAGTACATTTGGGAAGTAGGTAATCCTCGTCCAATAATGCTTATTTAATCTCGCCATAAAAAGCCTTCTAATAATTACTGGTATTTTCTTTTTTTCAGCCATGTGAATGATTGTGTGTAAAATGTAAAATGCCGAGAGCAGGTGAAGGCGGCAGGACTAGGTGATGATGTGTATGTGTTATATCTGCTGTGGTTTGCCATCTGGGCATCTGATTATAAATGAATGATTATTTCATGTCTCGCACCAAGAATCCTAAGTGAGATTGTCACCAGAGAGAGAGAGAGACAGATGTGTAAATGTGCATGTGCTAAAGAGCAAAGCAAATCTCTATAAAACTAAACAGAATGCGGATATTGAGTCTATAACCATCTGGCTTTTAGACCTTCAGCAGCCGGCGGACAGAAATGCATTAATTAAAAACAAAAACAAAGGGGAAGTGAAATACTGTGGTACACTGTGGTACACTGTGTTGAAGCCTGTACATTGCATGTATGTACATTGACAGAAATCTCTCAGACCGGCCTGGTGATTTATATACGAGACTACTGACGTGTTGTCTATCTGCACCAACACATGGTAACCCCTGAACTCTGGGAGAAAGTACTAGAAATACAGCCTTCATCTCCAGGCAATTTATGTGCCATGAGAGATGTTGGCCTTCCCAAATTCCCTAGGTCGGGTGTAATCTGTTGTTACCAACTTCCGACGACAACATGCCACTCAGACACATAGCAAGGGTACGAAGCCCTCTGTGCATATCCCTTATTCTTTTCAGGGGATTGTACAGTGGGTGGAATCCCCTTCTCTTTAGACAAAACTGAAATGGTCTCATGTACAGGAGCCCCAAGGGAATAATGTAGGCGGCTGCTGCCATAAGACCCAAAACCTTTTGAAGCTGTCGGACAGTTACCTCTGACCTAGCCTGAATTCTTTCAGATTGGTTAAAATTAACTTGACACAAGCAGAGGACAGTTGTGTCCGCATAGAAGTCGAGTCCCAGACTACTCCTGGAAAGGTTGTTCTCTGACTCTGAGATAGGACAATTTTGTTTGAGTTCAGTTTCAACCCCAACTTTTCTAATAGGCGAGGACGACATCTCAATGCCAAACTGCCAGATCCTCTGACTTTGCCAGAATAAGTCAGTCATTGATGTAATTCAGAACATGCCCTGGATTCTCAGTGAAGCCAGACTCACATCAATGCACTTTGTGAAAGTGCAGGATGATAAGGCTAGGCCGAAGGGAAGCATACGATATTGGTACACTTCGCCCCCGTAAGCGAACCTGTGAAATGTTCTGTGTTGTGGAAGAATCTCAACATAAAAATAGGCGTCCTTGAGATGAATTGTGACAATCCAATCCTTGGATTACATTTTTTAGACACAATAGCTTTTTGTTTGTTAGCACCTTGAACTTGTATGTCTTCAGAGTATGATTCAACGCTATTAAATCTAAAATTGGAAGTAACCCCACATCCTTTTTGGGTACCATAAAATTACAGCTGTAAAAACCTAATTCCCTCTGGTGAAGGGGTACAACTTCTATGGCCCCTTTCGCCAACGGAGAATGCAACTCCTGGACTAACAATGGAGCTTTGTCTTGTTTTACAAGAGTGGGAACTGTAACCTTTTTCAAGTATGCGAATAACCCGTTAAGATGAAGCCATGACTGTTGAAAAAAGTGACGATAAAAAAATAACACTACTGGATTATTAATAATACAGTATCATCAATGTTTTTGAAAAAGAAACATCTAAAAGGAATATGACTATATCTCAAATAATCATGATCAATAATTTCGGGGATTGCCGTTTGAGCTGAATAGTGAATGAATACCGATAAACTGAAGCACCTTGCTAGTGGGTTAATAAACTCAACCAAATGCATCCTCTATGAGATTAATAATTTATTACATATCATATTACATATTGGGGGTGCATGGGTGGCCACACTGGCTTTTTGCCACTCCCTTCTGGCTCTGGAGGAGCTAGGGCCTGGCTGGCTCGAGAAAGCCTTGCTCAGACGAGGCAAAAACTGCCTCAACAGCGCCAATTGCTTTTTACTTGTTGACTACAGAAATTACAGCATCACCGAACAAAGGTGAAAACCGGGGTGTCCAGGAGAAATATTTTTTCTTTTTCCCTAATGCCAGACAGGTTGAGCCACAGATGCCTCTTTGTGACAAGTATAGCAGTCATAGCACGGCTGATGGTGTAGGCCATCTGCTTAGTGGCATGGAGGGCAAGATCTCTTGCCCGTCAGAGACTGGCTCAGGGTCTAAAGTCTCACCAGAGTCCAGGTCTTTAAGCAGGTCAGCCTGGTACACTTGAAGAATGGCCATAGAGTGCAATGACGCACTAACTTGACCCGCTGTTGCATAAGCTTTGCCCACAAGACCAGATTTACAAAATATATATTTTAAAGATGTGGGTGTTGCAGCGGAGAGATAACTCGCAGGAGTCTTCTCGACAGTGCAGCATACCCATACTCCCCGATTCCACAATAGATAATAATTAGACACAGATAGGATATGACATCAAGTTGAGTATTGGTTTGCCCAGGACCTCAATATCTCGGTATGGAGATCTAGGAAGAAAGGTAAACTTCTATGGGGCTGATTACTTGCATCCACTGGAAAGAAATTGATTGTCCAGTTTACTCTGTTTAATAGATTTTTTTCTCTTCTGGCCAGTTAACTTTTTCTGGCCAGCAAAAAGAGTTTGCACGAGTCACCACATCCAATAACTCATCAAACGCATCTTTTTTAATATTCGTGCATGTGGTGCTTAAAGGAATTGGATCGCAACCGAACTCCTCAGAACCCAAGACAATCGTAAGTAGGTAAGCTTCTGGTTCCAAAACGAAGTCCTCGGATACTAGCGAGTGAGAAAGAGAAAGGGCAGAACCCATCTCCAGCTCATCAGTCAGAACTTAAGACGGCGCCCACCTCAGCAGATGCGGGACCCATGAACGGAGCTTCCTTAAAGTGAACTTCTCGCAATCAGGCTCCCTTGAGAGCTGATCGAGCGTGTCCCGCTCTTAAACAGTGATGTAGCAAGGTCATGGCGGCGCACACTGTTTAACTCTTGGCCATTCTTGGTTTCACACAGACAGTCAGTAGACAAACCTTCTAGTGCAGGATAAAAAAAAAACTCCTGGACTTCCCACACACACTCTCAAACAAATGACTTCTCTGAAGACAAAGAAGCTGGTGACGTGTGTTTCTGGAATCTATTTATGGTCTCGGTGACGTGTATACGCTACATCATATGACCACGTCGTTACCAATCACGATTGGCTATTCCCACACATGTTGCAGAGTGGAGTTTCACTTGAAAGGTCAAACAACATGATTAACGGAACATCCAATTTAACAATGAGATCTGACAAAGAACAACTGAAAATGAGGGTTATATACACAGATAAACACTAGGGACAAATTGACGTAATTCACTAGACACAGGTGTAACACATGAGGGCAAAAACCATGGCAACTAATGAACTAAGACAAAGGAAACATGAACTAACACAGAAAACTGAACTGAAAAAAGTGTGAATCAAACAAGACCAAAACTTAAACCAAACTCAATATAACATACATAACCCCCGCCCCATCAAAAGTATCCAAATGCCTTAACACAACAATAGTCCAACAGATGAGGGTGGTAGGGGACTTAGGAGAAGGATGTGGAGCTGGCAGAAGGGACCAACACAGACGAGGGAGGAGCAGGGAAGAGAAGACTGTGAGAGACGCCAGGGAGGAGACAATAGCGGGAGGAGGCAGGGAGTGACCCTGGGATTGAGCTAATGGTAGAAGAAGCCTTGGTGGGCATGACAGACAGAGGCAGAGCTGATGGAAGTGGAGAACCAGGTGGAGCTGAAAAGACCAGATGACACCCAAGGACCTGGAGACCGAGGGGATGGGAGACGAGCGACCTCCAAAATTAGCCTACATGCATTTTGCTGAATTGTACTGCGCACTTTAAAAAATGCACAATGCCATCTGGCTATTCCGTGGATACAGAAATCACATGCCATGCATTCTATACATATTGCATACATCAGAAATAGTAAGACTAGTGGCATGCAATTCCAAATATAGTCTTGATTCACAATCCAACAGCTGCGCACAAATGTGGGAATCTACAAGCACACTTGCACTGCAGTCTGAAGAACATATCACCACATAAACCCACCAGACCTGCACGAATACATGGAGCGATGGGGAGGGAGGGGGTTGAGAGAAAAAAGTACATTTGCATATTATGCAAAACATAGAAAGTATGATAGTATATTATTCGAAATAAACTTGCCCGGGTGTGAGTCAACATTCACATGAAAATATACATTCTCTCTGACAAGGTACAAAAGATCAATAATGGCTGATCACAATAAGAATGTATGAAGAAAATGGGACAGAAACTAGACACCCCCCCCCCTCGCTCTCTCTGCCTCAGACAGATGATGTAATGTCCTGTAACTCCTCAGGATCTTGTACAACCAAACTTGAGGCAAGAGCAGACGTCTCTAATGTTTGTTTTATGCTGAACTTATATCGCTTTTATATCCTCGCCATATACCAGCATTCTAACTTTGTGTAAAAAAGTTGTCAAAGATATGAGACAGCCATGTTAAAACAGTGGCTATGTATATACAGAGTATTTTTGTAAGTATGTTTCTCTTAAAAACCGTGGTTTTCTGGACACGGTATTGTGGTAATACCTTGTGTTTGGCTGGGTAAAAGCATGGTATTCTTTGACGTACCTAACTTTGCAAATAATTTACTCAATTTATAAAATTAATTCTGAAAGAGATTTGAAAATGGCACTGCACACAGTAAAACGTCTCGGTTACGTATGTAACCCTCGTTCCCTGAAGGAAGGAATGGAGACGTATGTCGGACGTCACCGACTGAAGGGGAACATTGTGGACTTGACTCTTTGATTCATTGATAATAATCAGAAACGTTTCTTGAGCATGAAATCATCATATTAGAATGATTTCTGAAGGATCATGTGATACTGGAGACTGGAGTAATGATACTGAAAATGCAGCTTTGACATAAACGTTTTCTTTTTGAATATATTTTGAAAACATTTTAAAAATCTTATTGACCTCGAAGTTTTGACCGTTAGTGTATATTTGATCATACATGATCTTTAATTGAACAAATTGAACAGTGGTGGTGCCAAATATATATCAACATGTCAAAAAAAGTCTTGCACAATTGTCCATCTACATACATCAGTCCCTATAAGAAAGAAAAATAAGAACAAAAGGGCCTGAAATCATTTCATAAACTATGACAGGACCATAAAGCTGACCTTTCGATCCTGTTTCCTCCATTTTGCCCCTGATAAGAGACATTACAGCCCTGATGAGGACTGTTCTCAGATCAGCGTGTACATGATGTCTGATGGCAGAGATTATTGGAGGATTAGTGCGACCCAAAACAGGTAAATGGTGTCGGTGACTGGCGACTCGTCAATACTATCGACCAGCTGATACCGCCGCGCCATCAGAGGCTCTTGAAGCCATTAGTGTCAGCCGATAACACTGTGCGTATGGCCATGAGAAAGATAGAGGCTCAGGTGGCAGTGGGATTCTGATCATGTGTTTCCTCAAGCATTAGTCATTCCTAAGAGTTTGAGAGTTTAAAACAGTGTTTCAGTGCACTTACTGTACTGTCCAATATTAACTGGTTACAGTCAAGCATACATTTCTAAAGCATTTGTGCACGCACACACGTACAGTGGCATGTTATTCGTTACTGATAAATTGCTTTGACCTTCTGGACTCCAGAGCCGTGTTCCTGAATTTGTTGATGAATGGCGTGATGACATGGTCGTGTGGCGTGTGTGTGTCTGACAGATGATAGCACTTTATATCTCCACATCATTTTCTCCGTCCTCATTTCGGCGGTACTACATTCCCTACAGACCGAGCATGAGAGAGAGAGAGTGAAGGGAAATGAGAAAGTGGAAGGAAAACTGAACAAGATTAGCACTGATCCGTGAAGTTTTTGCAGAGGTGGATGTTGTAGGTGTGTTGTGTTTGCCTCAAACTAACAAGCGACTTAGAAATTGCCTATTTATGCAAATAATTCAAAACAACAAACTTTTAGCCGGGAAGGATTCCACAACTGTCACCGGCTCATAATTAGCGGTGTGACGATATGAGGGAGAGTGGGAGCGTCTAATGAGTGAAGTGCAGACGGCTGATACTTTCCTAACGACTCTGAGCTAAAATAAAACGTGCACGACTGCATATGCGTGCGGTATTGGACATGTTTGGTACTAAATTAAGTGCCAAGACTCAAATTTTTAGCTTTAAAGTGAAAGACGATTTATGTGCACCCTAATAAAAGTATCATGGTATTATCAAAGTAGATGTTATTTTTAATGAAAAGCAAATGTTAATAATGGTGTGTTTAAGTCATGTCAGAAAGATTGTATTTACGTGTTGAACATTATGAGTGGGAAATATAGTTTGCGCTGTGCATACCAAGGTATTACATATAAAGTATCTTTGTATTTAAATGTCATGGTACATTTAAAGTAATCATAGATCACCAAAGTAAACATGTAGCCTAATTTAACTACATATTATTTTAATATTGTTTTTTTTTCTAATTCCTGCATTCCCTTGTATGATGTGGCATATGGGTTACACTTTATTTGGTGTATACATGTACTTATCATAGTAATAACAGTATATTATGCTATCCCTTAACCAAACCCTATAGTAAGTACATGTTGTTAATTAATATTACTCAGTACTTAAATATATAATTACACTGTAACAATGACACCTTCAAATAAAGTGTAATGCATGTAACACGGTGCATTTGCATGTGTGTGAATGTTTTGAATTGTAGCTACTACGGTATGTAGGTCTGTGTGAGATGGAGTGTAAATTGTTAGTCCGCTAGCATTAACTGGATGGACAGAGGTTATGCAGAGCTCCCATTCTGAGCTCAGGGCCTGAGGGCACTTCAGCCTTCACTGCCAGAGAAACGCTCATATCAACACTCTCCAAGATTATTCAGGCTGGTGTATCAGCAAATCTCTTGCAGCTGATTTTGTCTGAAGTACTTAACCACATTCAGAAAATCTAACTGTACTGGCATCAATGCTTACCATTCAAGTTATTTAATTTGGGAAAAATAGCAATTCAAAATTAGATTTTTACATTTCTTGAATAAAATGTGAATGGTGCAAAACCCATCACCATGAATTCACTATAGTGGCTTTCGCACCGGATAGTTCTATGAACTAGAGTTATAGGAACTAACCACCAGGGTGGATCCCAGAGAACTAAAAGTTCCCCTAGGGCCATTTTCCTGGTTGCATTCGCACCGCCAGTTGGAACTCTGAAGTGACATAAAGCCACACTTGTTGTTGTGACGTTTATTTTGACTCCGTGGCAGACCTTTATTTTGACAGCTCTGAGAACGCCAGAGCCTGAGCACACAGTGCTCACATTCACAGTCTTTTTTAGTTTACAATCTGTTTAACAGCCCTGTCTTATACATTATTAGATAGAACTGTTATACAAAGAAAGTAGACAGTATATGAAAAAGTATTAGCATTTTGCAGTGTTTGATGTCCAATGTCGCTAGCTGAGCAGAAATACATAATCATGCACTCAAAAAAAATAATGTCTAAACATAAGATTTATGTATTTTAATTGCATATAAATTTTCCATGCATTTGGATTACCTAATTTTAATATAAACAAATTAATAAACGTAATGTGATGCATATATGTAAGTCATACATAAATGTAACAGGTAAGATTTATGTAATTGTATTGATAAACTGAACGTGATTCATATATGTCAGATTTACATAAATGAAACAGGTAAGATTTATGTAATAGTACACAGAAAAACACCCATGTTAAATTAACACTGCCTAGTGTTCATGAGTGTGCTCACTACTGAGTTAAAGTACCAACGAAGCAGTGTTGATGTTAATGAGACAATTAAGAGATGATTGAGCATTAATGATGAACACCTGATGATAATGAGCAGAATCAATGAAGGAAAGAGAAACACAAGAACTACAACTGACTTCAGTCACAGCCTTAGATGAAATCAACTGAAGATAAACGAAGAAATTAAATCTCCGAAGATCTCAGCAGAGGAGGATTAAACAACTCATCACTGAATCACATTAAGTTTATACATTTTGTTTATGTTAAAATTATGTAATCCAAATGCATGGAAAGTGTATATGCAATTCAAATACATAAATCTTATGTTTAGGCATACTTTTTTTTGAGTGTGTTTTGCTTGGTACCCTCAAAGTTGCATTGGATTTTCTCCTAAGCGTAAAGGTTGAGAGTTCCATCTATCACTCTTTTCCATGTTCATAGAGTTACTTTCTTGAGTAAATATATAGGCTATAATATGTGTGTGTATACTGCTTTTTAAAAAATGTCTGCTTTTCTGGTGCTGGTGTTTCGCGTGCGTTCGGCCAATCAGCGTACACTTACATCATTGATAGTTGCTATTGTGCTGGGTTAGGCCCTACTCTGAAGTAGGAGCTAAATTAGTTCCCTCAAAAGTAGTTCCTAGAACTAAAATCGTTCCCAGTTCCTGTCAAAATCTGGGCACTTTCGCCAATAGTTCTAGAAACTATGAAAAGGTTCCTCCGGTGCAAAAGCCCCTTCTTATGGAAACGGTAGCCTATATACTTTAAAATAATAGTTTGAACTGAATGAAATGTTTTTGGACTCTTAATTGTATGTTATTTGCAATTAAATGAAAATGTACTATATATTAAATATTAACCAAAACGCATTTTAATACCAGATGTATAGGCCTACTTGTGATCCGATCGATCGTAGGCTAAACACCTGCTATTAAGATGCGTTTTGGTCGATTGGATCACAAGTGGACGGTGCTAAATACAGTTTTGAGCTTGTCCAATTTTGACCACTTCCAGAGGTAGTCGACCAGATTGTTTCGTAGTAAACGCTTATGTGGTCGAATGCATTCGAACAGCCACAAAAGAACGCCTATTGTCCACCAAACATGTAAACATTATGGGAATCACACTAGCCAGATGGGATTTAAACTTTGTCGGCTGAAGACCCAAGTTTGGTTTGAACACCAAAAACGTACCATTCCTGATTTCTAACACACACTCACCATATTTGGCGTGGACTTACAAAACCGCTGCTCTCCGTATGTTTTTCCGCTGTCTCCGTCGTCACGTTTTGTGTGAGCTTTTCGAAAGATCTGAAAAAGCCCATACATTTACCCCATAGACCCTCCCCTCGAAGAAATCAGGACAGAAGTGATCAGAAGTAGACAATTAGACACGGATTCAAACACCAGGCGATCGACCTAAACGCATCTTAAGGCAAATCATGTCCTGAATGTAATTTCTAAAATTATATTTAAATATATTTGTAATGCTGCTGTTATGGCAAAGTTGCAAAGTGTTTTTTTTAGCACATTTAAAACATACCTTCAATGTAATATTGAATAACACTGCAGTTAAAATTAAAATCAAGTACTTTACATGGTTTTAGTTTGTTGGTCAACACATAAATAAGTGTACTTCTTTAAAGCATGACAAAAAGATGATTAAAACAATGATTTAAAATGTACTTTAAAGTAAAGCTTTTGATTTGACATGTTACAAAGTGCGCTTTTAACATGTACTTTTAAATTGTACTCTTTTTAAGTGCACTTAGGTACAATTATTTCATTAATATATTATCTGCAGGCACAGTTTTTTAAAATATACTTTTAAGATTTGAATTACACTACAAAGTGTACATTCAATACAATTAAGTCCAGTAGAATTTTTTTTTTTTTTTTTTCAAAGTAGGGTAAGCAATGCAAGGCGAGTTAAAAAAATAATGTGTATATTGTTATTGTTCAAATCACAAACCCCAAATATGGGCAATATTAATACTTGCCTTAGCAAATCACTGACATCTGAAAATGAGCTGGTGTTAAATTGTTTGTGTGGAGGAAAATAAATATTATCTCCTACCAATTTTCAATCATTCACTGATTAATTGAGCTAAAATAAATGATTTTCTGCTCTTTACCCAGAAACTAAAATTACTATATGGACAATAAATATTGCTTTTAATAAGAGAAATGTTTGAATAAATGCACTGGTGGTTAACTCTAGCCTGGAACAAAATGCTTTTTAGCATGATTTCAGCAACATTTATTATAGGCCTACTATTGTTGCCAGATTTATTGCTGATGCAAGACATTAAATTTAATCAAGTAAATGTTTTTCGAGATTTCAAGAACATACTGCATGCATATTGCTGAGAAACAAAACAGCCAAGATGGCGCAAAGCAAAATTAATCTTATTCAACAGTATGCATAATAAATATTGCATTTAACGAGAGAAACGTTTACAAATGCACTGCTAGTTAATGCACAACTTCCAATAGAGGTTAGCTGGAGCCGTTGAGACTGCAGAACTGACGTTAGTATTAACGACAGTGCTGCAGAAGTTAATCAGTTATTCTAATAGCAGATGCTAATCACATGTGCTGATCACGAGGCCCTGGGCTCATTGTTAGGACCTCTCTCTCTTTCTTTCTCTCTTTCTCTGCCTCTGTCTCTCTAATTAGCCCACAGTGCTGACTGCTGAATTTACCTGACCTACTCCAGTCACTCTCTATTACAGGCTCTGTCCTCAACAAAAACTTATGCGCACAATCTCTCTCGCTGTCTAATGCTCGCACACACATTACAATGTGTGTGAGGAAACACTTCTACTGTCACACTGCGTTCCAGTCAGAAAATCGCTGATGGAGAGAGGCACTAATTAGCACAACTGACACAGGAAGGGAATAATAAAGAAAGCCCTGAGTCTGTGCAACTGTAGGAAAGTAGCAAAATGCCCACTTTGTGCTTTGACCCTTGCGATTCCTTTTAAAGCTTTTCTCTTAGCATGCACACGGTATAATTACAGTCTACCTATTTATTGACCTATTCATAGACTTAATTAAGTCTATGAATGTGACTTCCTTTGCACTCAATAAGGGCCCAGAGGAACACGGTCGATCTGTGATCTGTCATCAGCCTTTTCTGGTTAAAGCTACTGGAAGTATGGTACAATTATTGATATAATATCATACAAATTTTGATACATAATTCAAGGTTATTCAAAGAATACTGTGATATTACCATTGTGACACCGCCACATTAGGGCAGTGTATGTTAGTGAAGAAACCCGGGACTCTTATTTTGTCAGTCGGGTTACCTTGAGGAAGTAGGCCTAAGCTCCTCAAAGTCAAAACCACTTGAAGGCAACAACGCCTGCTAATGATGAAGTACGCAGGGAAAGAGACAAGAGGCAGTTTTTTCACTATGCTGAACAAACCACTTTTGTGAGGAAATAGCTTGTCATTTAATTAGTCAACAGCCCATCGGCTAATCTTCAACATGTTTGCTCCTAAACATTCGTTTTGGATTGATCTATGTTTAGAGTTTCCGCCGAAAAAATACTGTTTTAGAAGAGAAGTCACGGACAATTGCGCGATAGGTATGATTCACTTCTCATTCGTATCTATGGGATCCATCCACTAACAGTTATTAACTGTCGCACAAGTTAGCCGTTACGCTTTCTCCAATGGTAGAGCCACGGACACTTGTATCTCCCGATAATAAGACCATCTCTGCTCAAACTGGTAGTTCATGGAAGTTTCATAGATCATAAAAGTAAGGCCTAGGGTGCACCCACTTTTAAGGGATCTCATAGCTACTTGGATCTATGGACCTTGAAGTGAACTACATTTTTGTTTGGACTTCTCTATTGGATTCCCTTGGGTGGACTTTCAGACAGGTTTGTGTTTATAGTCTTTTTGTTTATTGGGCGATACCTCTGATGCCTGTTTTCTTTACCATTTAGCTGCACTGATTTGTTGTTATTGAGCATTTGTTTATTTTCCCTATGAGTCCCTTGATTTTCTCTGAACTGTGGTAATAAAGAGGGTTTATTCAATTAATGTAAGCTCTTTTTTTACACCATGAAAAAGTTATTTAAGAAGGATTTTTATTAGCATAAAAAGCATTTAAATAATCTAAAGAAACTTTTGTGCAGGTTCCAGGGATGCTAAAGGCTTTGTGTTGAGCTGTAGATGCCAATAAAGAAACTTTCTTTTTAGGAGCATGCCAAAATAACAGAAAAGACACTGCAAAAGTTTTCCCATGTGACATTAAATTAGTTTTTTTTCAGATCTTAAACTTGTGTAGTCCTCCTCCTATGCTATTTGTACCGAAACGGTGGAAACAAAATGCACAGATTATATTATTTTAACTCTTTCCTGCCATTGTGTTAGCACTGTTATAAGGTAGGGGGTGCTATTATGCATCTCCTTCTTAGAAAGTACAGTTTTTTCAGATCAGAACAGGCAAAGAAGAAGTACCTTGGGATCATCAACATTAAACGGCAAGTACATCAAAATGACCTAATGTTACTAAATGAAATGTGGACCCAGGAAGTGCTGTAAGACTGTGAAGTTGATGGTGTTGATGGATGGATGGATCCAGATGTAGTTTTTGACAAAAAAAATATTTTCTCAGCTTTTTACACAAAATGTTTTTTTTTTTTTTTTATGAAACTTACCCACATTCAAGTGTTGTTTAAAAAAAAAATCTAGAAGCTTGAAGCTAGAATAAAACAGTGTGTTTAAAAGCAGAGGGTCTGTTCTTTCTTTTGATATATTGTAGGTTTAGATATTCATACAACAAATTATTCTGGGGGTTATGACATTTTTCTGGGGGTTATGGCCGGTGCAGAGAAGATCGGGCAGCAGTCGAAGGCAGGAGCCTAGACAACCCGATCCCTGGACACGGAAACTGGCTCTTGGGACATGGAATGTCACCTCACTGGCGGGGAAGGAGCCTGAGATTGTGCGTGAGGTTGAGAGGTTCCGACTAGAGATAGTCGGAATCACCTCTACGCACGGCTTGGGCTCTGGAACCACACTCCTCGAGAGGGGATGGACTCTTCACCACTCCGGAGTTGCCCATGGTGAGAGGCGGCGGGCTGGTGTGGGTTTGCTTATAGCCCCCCAGCTCTGCCGCCATGTGTTGGAGTTTACCACGGTGAACGAAAGGGTCGTTTCCCTGCGGCTTCGGCTCAGGGATAGGTCTCTCACTGTTGTGTGTGCCTACGGGCCGAACGGCAGTGCAGAGTACCCGGCCTTCTTGGGGTCTCTGGGAGGGGTGCTGGAAAGTGCTCCGACTGGGGACTCCGTCGTTCTACTGGGGGACTTCAACGCCCACGTGGGCAATGACAGTGACACCTGGAGGGGCGTGATTGGGAGGAACGGCCCCCCTGATCTGAACCCGAGTGGTGTTCAGTTATTGGACTTCTGTGCTAGTTACGGTTTTTTTTCCATAACGAACACCATGTTCAGGCATGAGAGTGTCCATCAGTGCACATGGCACCAGGACACTCTAGGTCGTAGGTCAATGATCGACTTTGTGGTCGTTTCATCTGACCTGCGGCCGTATGTCTTGGACACTCGTGTGAAGAGAGGGGCGGAGCTGTCAACTGATCACCACCTGGTGGTGAGTTGGATCCGATGGCGGGGGAGGAAGCTGGACAGACCCGGCAGACCCAAACGTACTGTAAGGGTCTGCTGGGAACGTTTGGCCGAGCCCCCTGTCAGAGAGATCTTCAACTCCCACCTCCGGCAGAACTTCGACCGGATCCCGAGGGAGGCTGGAGATATTGAGTCCGAATGGACCATGTTCTCCACCTCCATTGTCAAAGTGGCCGCTCGAGGCTGTGGCCGTAAGGTCTCCGGTGCATGTTGAGGAGGCAATCCCCGAACCCGGTGGTGGACACCGGAAGTAAGGGATGTTGTCAAGCTGAAGAAGGAGTCCTATCGGGCCTGGTTGGCTTGTGGGACTCCTGAGGCAGCTGACATGTACCGGCAGGCTAAGCAGACTGCAGCCCGGGTGGTTGTGGAGGCAAAAACTCGGGCCTGGGAGGAGTTCGGTGAGGCCATGGAAAAGGACTATCGGCTGGCCTCGAAGAGATTCTGGCAAACCGTCCGGCGCCTCAGGAGGGGGAAGCAGTGCCCTACCAACGCTGTTTACAGTGGCGATGGGCGGCTGTTGACCTCAACTGGGGATGTCGTCGGACGGTGGAAGGAATACTTCGAGGATCTCCTCAATCCCGCCATCACGCCTTCCATTGAGGAAGCAGAGGCTGGGGGCTCAGAGGAGGACTCGTCTATCAACCAAGCTGAAGTCACTGAGGTGGTCAAGAAACTCCTCGGTGGCAAGGCACCGGGGGTGGATGAGATCCGCCCTGAGTACCTCAAGTCTCTGGATGTTGTGGGGCTGTCTTGGCTGACACGCCTCTGCAGCATCGCGTGGCGGTCGGGGACAGTGCCTCTGGGATGGCAGACCGGGGTGGTGGTCCCTCTTTTTAAGAAGGGGGACCGGAGGGTGTGTTCCAACTACAGGGGGATCACACTTCTCAGCCTCCCCGGGAAAGTCTATGCCAGGGTACTGGAGAGGAGAATACGGCCGATAGTAGAACCTCGGATTCAGGAGGAACAGTCTGGTTTTCGTCCGGGCCGTGGTACACTGGACCAGCTCTATACCCTCTACAGGGTGCTGGAGGGTTCATGGGAGTTTGCCCAACCAGTCCACATGTGTTTTGTGGATTTGGAGAAGGCATTCAACTGTGTCCCTCGCGGCATCCTGTGGAGGGTGCTCGGGGAGTATGGGGTCCGGGGTCCTTTGCTAAGGGCTGTCCGGTTCCTGTACGACAGGGGTCATCAACTATATTTGTCCAAGGGCCAGAATTTTTCTCTGCAGACACTGTAAGGGCCAGATACTCGTAATATAAAATAAAACTGAGGCCTTTCGCTTTTATTTGTCATTAGAACTATTTGTGGATGTGCAAGGCTTGCAATTACCATGTTCTTCTCTGTTATGTTGATGGTTGTTATTGAGACACCGCAATTGTGCGCAAATCCCAGGCAAGGAAAATTTTGACATTTGTGAAAAAATGAGCATGTGAAACAATAAAAGATGTTCAATGAGAGCAACGCGTTTATCGTCATTCTTGACTGAAGCCAGGCTTTGGCACAAGCTACTTTTCAGAAGGCTTTTTTTCCTGTTCGATTTAAAATGAATAAACATGGAACGGACCCGAATATTCGAATATTCGTTCAGTTGGTATTCGATTTGAAAGTTTGACATTCGAATATTTGTTTGTTTGTTTTTTGCACACCTGATCCCCCGCGAAACGGTTCTCATTCCCGCTTGAATAAGGCCGGCGTGAGCGTCTCAGCTGCTTGGTGTCCATTATTTCGGCTCCCATATTTAACAGGTTGGAGTTTGCACACTGACACAGGCGTCTCAGGCGCGCTCGAGCCAAGCGGAAAAGGCGTGTATGCTAGAAATTGAACCAATGCAAACGGGAGTGTTCTCTGGCTAGAGCGCAGAACAGCAGAGTTTGTATGGACCGAAGTGCATGTCTGAGCTTGTGTTTTGTTGCTTTGACATTGTGGAAAATAGAATAATAGAAACAAAATGTACTAGCATTTTTACCCGTTATTATCAATCTAAATTAATCTCGTTTTTAATTTAACTTAATTTCGTTTTTCTTTATTAAAATTTCGTTTTTCTTTATTTAAATTTAGTTTTTTCTTTATTTAAATTTCTAGTTGACGTTGCATGCTGTACGACCAAAGCAGGAGTTTGGTCCGCATTGCCGGCAGTAAGTCAGACTTGTTCCCGGTGCATGTTGGACTCCGGCAGGGCTGCCCTTTGTCGCCGGTTCTGTTCATAATTTGTATGGACAGAATTTCTAGGCGCAGCCAGGGGCCGGAGGGTGTCAGGTTTGGGGACCACGCGGTTTCGTCTCTGCTCTTTGCGGATGACGTTGTCGTGTTGGCCCCTTCTAACCAGGACCTTCAGCGTGCACTGGGACGGTTTGCAGCCGAGTGTGAAGCGGCTGGGATGAGGATCAGCACCTCCAAATCCGAGGCCATGGTCCTCAGTCGGAAAAGGGTGGTTTGCCCACTTCAGGTTGGTGGAGAGTTCCTGCCTGGAGGAGTTCAAGTATCTAGTGGAGGAGTTCAAGTATCTAGGGGTCTTGTTCACGAGTGAGGGGAGGATGGAACGGGAGATTGACAGATGGATCGGTGCAGCTTCTGCAGTAATGTGGTCGATGTACCGGTCTGTTGTGGTGAAGAAAGAGCTAAGCCGTAAGGCGAAGCTCTCGATTTACCGGTCAATCTACGTTCCTACTCTCACCTATGGTCATGAGCTTTGGGTCATGACCGAAAGGACAAGATCCCGGATACAGGCGGCCGAAATGAGCTTTCTCCGCAGGGTGGCTGGGCGCTCCCTTAGAGATAGGGTGAGAAGCTCAGTCACTCGGGAGGAACTCGGAGTAGAGCCACTGCTCCTCCACATCGAGAGGGGTCAGCTGAGGTGGCTCGGGCATCTGTTCTGGATGCCTCCTGAACGCCTTCCCGGGAAGGTGTTTCGGGCATGTCCAACCGGGAGGAGGCCCCGGGGAAGACCAAGGACACGCTGGAGGGACTATGTCTTCCGGCTGGCCTGGGAACGCCTCGGTGTCCCCCCAGAAGAGCTAGAGGAAGTGTCTAGGGAGAGGGAAGTCTGGGCATCTCTGCTTAGACTGCTGCCCCCGCGACCCAGCCCTGGATAAAGCGGAAGAAGATGGATGGATGGATGGATGGTTATGACATTTTTGTGACATTTTTTTTTACGCTGCCGGGGAAAGAGTTAAAGGGTAACTAAACCCTAAACCAACCCTAAACCTAACCCTAACCCTAACCCTTTTTTAGTTAATGATCTGTAATACTGGGGCTTTATTAATGCTGTTCATTGATTCGAGTAAATGTTTTGACATTTGAGTATAAAGTGTTTTAATTCTATAAAATATGGTGTAAAACCGCCAAAGTGCTGCCCTCTTAAGGTTGAACGGTGGCTACTGCAGTTGAATTTTCCTATTGGACGTTGTGGTACATCGTGATGTAGGATGGTACCTCCAACGGCTCACTATCCGCACCCCTGGCACGAGCTCACCACGCCCTCAGAAATGTTTCCCCCAATCACATGATGAGAACGGCTTCACTCCAGTATGAACTGTCATATTACATGAAGTAGAAACATTATGAATGAAACTGACTTGACACTTGCTTTAAAATTGTATTGAAGAAAATACGGTTAAATAATGCAGTTGTCAGTACACGTCAGGCTTTTCTTGCGATATTATTGCCGCCCGTCATGTGTACAGATCATGAGACGCGCTTTCAAACCCTGACACGCAAGTGGTTGCCGCGGACGCAGATAGATTAGGTCAGTTCTCTTGCGCGGCTGCTTCACTAGCATCGTCGGCATCGGGAATTAACGCAGTTTGAGCAGCGGCTCGCATTGATAAGGCTCCGGGTTTGTGTCTACAGACAATCCACCCTCCTCCACTTCAGGTGAAGGTAGGAGAAATGACCGCTCTGTTGCAAAGCTGGTGTCACTCCAGTCATTCTCCATCTTTGCGACTCGCGAGTCTGACAGCTGTCAATCAACCCGTCACTGCGGGTCTCAGGTGCACGCCCTCCGCTCAGCCCCGCCTCGGTTAATCCCCTCTGTCTCCGCTGGGCTCTGCCCACTTTTCCAGCATTTTTCAAAATTTGCCAGTGGGTGGAGTTAAGCTCTGAGCAGGGGTTTAGTTACCCTATAAGTATATTAACTGACACAGATATACACTCAAAGTTCCTCAAAGTTGATGTGTTAGTAGCAGGAAAAATAGGCAAGCGTAACAATTTGAGTGAGTTTGACAAGGGCCAAACTGTGATGGCTAGACGACTGGGTCAGAGCATTTCCAAAACTGCAGCTCTTGTTCCCGGTCTGCAGTGGTCAGGATCTATCAAAAGTGGTCCAAGGAAGGAACAGTGGTGAACCGGCGACAGGGTCACGGCTCATTGATGCACGTGGGGAGCGAAGGCTGGCCCGTGTGGTCCGATCAAACAGACGAGCTACTGTAGCTCAAATTGCTCAAGAAGTTAATGCTGGTTCTGATGGAAAGGTGTCAGAATACACAGTGCATCGCAGTGTGGGCCAGGGTGCCGATGCTGACCATGCTTTCAGTGACTTATCCAAGTAATCAGACTTTAGCCATGAAAATGTTACAAGTAACAGAAATACGCACAAATGTCAGGGCATGTCAAAACACCTCCAGGGCCTAGAAAACACCTCGGGGTTCAGAGGGTTAAAGGACCTGCTGCTAACATCTTGGTTCCAGATACCACAGCACACCTTCAGGGGTCTAGTGGAGTCCATGCATCGATGGGTCAGGGCTGTTTTGGCAGCAAAAGGCGGACCAACACAATATTAGTCCATAATGTTATGCCTGATTGGTTTAATACTTGATATTTAATACCTAATTAACTCAGGAAGAGTTTGCTTTCTTTACTCTCTTTACAAACGGTTTCCAAACATTTGCAGACATAGCCTAAGCTTCTTATCATTTACAGTGTATGTCAGGTTAATCAATCAATCAACCAAACAACTAATCAATCATTTAAGCAGAAATGCCAAAATATATGTAATTAAAATTTGGATTTAATTTCAAACTTGAACGGGCATTGTAACTGCTTTAATAAAATAGATAGTTGCAACTCTTAATCAAATTATTAACATGCAACTGTGACCACATGTTCTGTTTTTATGCTGAATTGTTAGCCTGAATGCCTCATGAAGTGCTATATTGTTTGTTTTGATTATTAGTATTAATGTTTTTAAATTTCACTACTCAGCTTCACATTGCAACTAAGAACACACCCGTCACGAAGGCGCTGCAGCGCATGGCCTCTCGTATCTCATTTCTTTAATTAAATGTCAACAGGATCATATTATTTTTCTGGCTTAGTGATTTTAAACTAGAACATGTAGGTTTCTGTTATTGTGTTGTTCATTTGCACGCTGAATTCATAATGCCAGAGAAACATTGCAGAATGTGGTGTAAATTGTAAATGTACAGGCTCACGGCTAGTTTTTAGGTGTAATATCCTCTGGAAAGGGAAGAAGTGGTTTATAAAATTTATATGAACTTGTATTTTGTATTATTTATTTATTATCCAGTGGGAAATACACTTTAACACACACTGCCACACAAAATATGCCATCAGGAGTGAATTGCAAAAACCCTTGTCTTATTTACTAGCCACCCACAATGCATTTAAAACCGGTGCTAAATGCACTGAAATATTGTTAGGACATTATCATTCTTTTCAGCGTAAACAGACCTCCTTTATATGTAAATAAGGTTCATTAGATCACAAAACTCCTGCCGCAATTAACATTGAGCCATTACTGCCCACGTAAAGCAGCTTTGTGTACATTTTATATTGATCATGACAGGAATAATTCATCAAACGCTGAAGAGCGGCATGCACATAAGCACAATATAGGCAGCACATGCAACTAAAGACCTTCACCGTGGGTGAGATTCATTCTTAGGTATTTCCCACTACTTTGTCTAAACAGCTAATTAATCAATTTATCAGTCATGCAAAGTAAGTGCATTTAGTTTGTCCATAGTGTGTGTGAGTGCAGCAGAAATCATTGCATGTGCATCCAAGTCTACACGAGCCGGTTTTCTATTCCACAGCATAGCTTAAAGTGCATGACGTTTGGTTGCCCTTGGTTACCATAAAATGTGCACAAAGTGGGAAACCACTGCAGTAGTGAAAACCCAACTAATGTCAGTTAATCTGGGTTGATAAATGCCAAACTGGCTCCTATGTGGCATCATCCCTGAAGCTTTATTTTACCAGATTAGACTCTTCAGGTTAACAATTCAAGATTGTCCTGGTCAAAATGGCAGCATAAAACATTACCAAAACACAAACAGTAACTGTACATTAAAGGGCCCATGAAATGAAACCAAATTTGCCTTGATCTTTTGACATTCAATTCAATTCAATTCAAATTTATTTGTATAGCGCTTTTCACACATTGTTTCAAAGCAGCTTTACAGAAAGTGCATTTCATAAATGTACATTGAAAAATGTTAGAAAGAGAATGTTAAAGAAAAATGTTAGAATAAGTTAATCAATCATGTATTAATTTAGGCCATAACAACGCTGGCGTTGAGTCGTCTCTTCACAGGCGTCGAGTCGTCTCTTCACAGGTGTTGGGGCATCTGAAGTCTCCATGAGAGGCTGGATACAAACTGGAGCTGACGAACTAGTTACCTCGGGACTAGTGTCCCGAGATAACAACAGAAAAGCAGATAGGAAATAATTAGCATAGCCGCTGTTCAGAATATTAATGCTTTTGATCCGATTTAACTGTAGTATAAAACGTATTTATAATGTGAATGCTTGGCTAAAGAGATGCGTCTTTAATCTAGTTTTAAACTGGGACAGCGAGTCTGAACCTCGAACAATATCAGGAAGACTATTCCAAAGTTTAGGAGCTAAATGTGAAAATGCCCTCCCTCCTTTAGTGGATTTAGATATCCTATGAATGACCAGAAGCCTCGAGTTTAGAGATCTTAAAGAGCGCGATGGATTGTAGGGCGATAGAAGATCCGTTAAATACACTGGAGCTAAACCATTTAGGGCTTTATAGGACATACATAAGGTCTTTCTACCATTAAAACATCTTGCAAGTTTCATAGCTTAAAACATCCTCATCATTATAAACATAGCATTTATTTAACCCTTAAACGCATACTTTGGGTCATTGGTGTCACGGGATGTCATTCACTACCCTCCTCCTCATTCATTTTTTAAAGTTAGACATCAACCTTCTTCGTATTCCTCAATCATTTCATTATAAACAATATAACTATTTAACTAAACAGAAAAACTATTTAATTATAAAAGAATGCCTGTTTTCCCATTCATTTTTTGCAAAAATTGTATAGGGTCTCTAACGACCCGAGGTGTGTAACAGTGTAAGTATATTTTTTTCTGCACAACAATTATTGAATCTTTGATGACTGAATAAGTGCAAATCACCTTTATTCCACAAGGTGGCAATGTTTGATACACAATGATGAAGTGACATTTCACTCACAGTCACCGCAGGCAGAAAACAAAAGAATAGGAAGAATCATCAGCAACACTTGAAATGTTATTATTACTGCAAATATTACTGTCACTGTCACTTGATGGTGGATCTGGTGAAGAAGCTGTCAGCAATCAAAATATTGATATGATAGTATATGTTTGAGCCAGATGTACTGGGAAATGAGCTCTGACAAGGAAAGTGATGATAGCACATGAACAGCCCTTTTTCCTGATATTAATTCCATCCATCCATCTTCTTCCGCTTATCCGGGGCCGGGTCGCGGGGGCAGCAGTCTAAGCCGAGATGCCCAGACTTCCCTCTCCCTAGACACTTCCTCTAGCTCTTCCGGGGGGACACCGAGGCGTTCCAAGGCCAGCCGGGAGACATAGTCCCTCCAGCGTGTCCTCGGTCTTCCCCGGGGCCTCCTCCCGGTTGGACATGCCCGAAACACCTTCCCGGGAAGGCGTTCAGGAGGCATCCGGAACAGATGCCCGAGCCACCTCAGCTGTCCCCTCTCGATGTGGAGGAGCAGCGGCTCTACTCCGAGTTCCTCCCGAGTGACTAAGCTCCTCACCCTATCTCTAAGGGAGCGCCCAGCCACCCTGCGGAGAAAGCTCATTTCGGCCGCCTGTATCCGGGATCTTGTCCTTTCGGTCATGACCCAAAGCTCATGACCATAGGTGAGAGTAGGAACGTAGATTGACCGGTAAATCGAGAGCTTCGCCTTACGGCTTAGCTCTTTCTTCACCACGACAGACCGGTACATCGACCGCATTACTGCAGAAGCTGCACCGATCCGTCTGTCAATCTCCCGTTCCATCCTCCCCTCACTCGTGAACAAGACCCCTAGATACTTAAACTCCTCCACTTGGGGCAGGAACTCTCCACCAACCTGGAGTGGGCAAGCCACCCTTTTCCAACTGAGGACCATGGCCTCGGATTTGGAGGTGCTGATCCCCATCCCAGCCGCTTCACACTCGGCTGCAAACCGTCCCAATGCATGCTGAAGGTCCTGGTTAGAAGGGGCCAACACGACAACGTCATCCGCAAAGAGCAGAGACGAAACCGTGTGGTTCCCAAACCTGACACCCTCCGGCCCTTGGCTGCGCCTAGAAATTCTGTCCATAAAAATTATGAACAGAACCGGCGACAAAGGGCAGCCCTGCCGGAGTCCAACATGCACCGGGAACAAGTCTGACTTACTGCCGGCAATGCGGACCAAACTCCTGCTTCGGTCATACAGGGACCGGACAGCCCTCAACAAAGGACCCCGGACCCCATATTCCCCCAGCACCCTCCACAGGATGCCGCGAGGGACACAGTCGAATGCCTTCTCCAAATCCACAAAACAAATGTGGACTGGTTGGGCAAACTCCCATGAACCCTCCAGCACCCTGTAGAGGGTATAGAGCTGGTCCAGTGTTCCGCGACCAGGACGAAAACCACACTGTTCCTCCTGAATCCGAGGTTCCACTATCGGCCGGATTCTCCTCTCCAGTACCCTGGCATAGACTTTCCCGGGGAGGCTGAGAAGTGTGATCCCCCTATAGTTGGAACACACCCTCCGGTCCCCCTTCTTAAAAAGAGGGACCACCACCCCGGTCTGCCATCCCAGAGGCACTGTCCCCGACCGCCACGCGATGCTGCAGAGGCGTGTCAGCCAAGACAGCCCCACAACATCCAGAGACTTGAGGTACTCAGGGCGGATCTCATCCACCCCCGGTGCCTTGCCACCGAGGAGTTTCTTGACCACCTCGGTGACTTCAGCCCGGGTGATGGACGAGTCCTCCTCTGAGCCCCCAGCCTCTGCTTCCTCAATGGAAGACGTGACGGCGGGATTGAGGAGATCCTCGAAGTATTCCTTCCACCGTCCGACAACATCCCCAGTCGAGGTCAACAGCCGCCCATCGCCACTGTAAACAGCGTTGGTAGGGCACTGCTTCCCCCTCCTGAGGCGCCGGACGGTTTGCCGGACGGTTTGCCATATTAATTGTTACTCTAATATCAAGAGATATTATCGTGACAGGTAGAGATCCGTCCGTGTTATGTACCCGTATATATGTAATAATGATTGATCAAGCTCTAAAAATGGCTTGAGGAATCTGTGACGTCACATGGGCAAATCAATAGCGTTACTTCTGGCAGGTCACATCAGTCAAGATCACATTAGCTGACTCTCAGCTGATCAACGTCTACCAACAGGAATACAATTCCTATCACAGCATTTACATATATGATGTCCATTCAGTATTATCGGCAGCTTTATCCCTTTGTTCAGGAGCTAATTACCCTCCTCCGTCCCCAGCTCCTCTTGTCCAGTCAGGACTTGGCCTTCTGATATTCCTCTTCGACTCATTTTTCTTTTATTATGTTGTACATTAAATTATTGAATATTAATAATATCTGCAATACATTTATGTTTGTTCTGTTCACCCTAGGGGGTTATCACTGCTCTCCCTGCTCTTATCAATGCTAGGCTGCATGGATGTGCAGGGAGTTCTTGCCCAGAACAGAAAAATACCGCCAATCTAAACTGTATGCTAATTGTCAATCATCTCTGACGATAGTGGTCCTGACATAAATACATAATGCATATGACTGCATCCAGAACAAGATATCGAAGAAAAAATATACATCACACCAAGTGGATTGCATCATGGAACCTGTCATTATATGTTTGTTCAGATAATTTGACTGCAGATTGTTTTGTGAATAAGGTACAGTGTAATGGAGAGTTCACAAAGACACATTGAAAGATGAAGCAACAACTGTATTTGATCTGACAACAGCAGCATCACAAACTGTAAGTAAATTATGGTTTTATATGGATAATGTTTTCAAAACACTTACTTGCGTGCAATAGCGAGCGGGCGTTGATACTGTTTCCTATGCAATGATTTTAGCCAATCATAACAGTGGCGGTTTACTGACAAACCTTAAAGGAGTGTGAAAAAACTGATTCCTTAAACATGGATAATTCAGACAGAGATTCAGAATTAGGGTTTAAACTAAATGCTTCTGCATATATACTTGTTTTCGTTTTGTTTTTTGTATACAAAACTTTATTAACGTTATAAGTGACTCTCAAGGAACATTTTGAAATGATAAAAACAAAACAAAAAAACATCATGACTCCTTTAACATAATGACACTGGCCAATGTCTGTTTAAAAAGGCTTTGATCTGAGTCCTAAAACAATTTAAAGACAAAGGAGTTTGTAATTTCGGACAAAAAATTTGTTTTATGCAATGATGCTCATAATGCATCAGCCGATCACAAGCTGTATCTTGAACAGCTGAATTTTTCTGTGAAAAAACTTATTGATGCCGTAAAATAGCTTGAATGTAACTCTACACCCTTGCTTTATTTCGAATATGAGGTTTCATGAATATGTAAATGAGCCCCGCCTCCACTCACTGACACCAGCTCATAGATCCACTCGCTCAACTTTACTCAAGTTACTGCAGTAAACGCTGCACAAAGCTATCGCTCTTTACAACATCGGACACATAACGGTAATTAATATGATTAGCCTTTTGCTTGGTCAAGTTATCAAACAGCTAATAATGTGTTGCTAATGTTACACAAACCATGTTCCCGTTCCACCATTTCAGTCTGCCTTCTAAAATCAACATGCTTAGAAACGCTTTGAACATCATAGAATATCAGTGGAGAAAGGCATAGTTCATCATAACATCGTAATATACATAATTTACTGATATATTGCAGTATAATGTGCAGCATCCAGCTGGATGATGCGATGGCAGCCATATTGGGCCAGAACGCCCACCACACACCAGCTGATTGGTGGAGAGGAGACAGTGTGATGAAGCCAATCGTATATGAGGATGATTAGGAACTAACACCTCTACCAGCAGCAACCTAGCTTTTCCAAGAGGTCTCCCATCCAGGTACTGACCAGGCTCAACCCTGCTTAGCTTCAGTAGGAAACCAGTCTTTGGCTACAGGGTGATATGGGTGAATTTGCACATGGGTTGTCTTATTAAAACACCACGACACATAAACAACATTAAAAACTTGATTTTCACCACAGGGGGTCTGTAAGAATCCTGGTTGAAATCACAGAAATATGAATCTAGACACACAGATACATCTCATGTGATCTTCCTCCCTCTTTCTCAGAACCCGAAGAACGCCCAGAGGAGAAGTTTGCTCTGAGGTTGCTTTTTCATAGCTCAAGAGAGCTAATAGAGTACTATAGTCATATTTCATTTATGTGTTACTTTCAGAAGTTTCTCATAAGATTCCGTTGGAGTAATAAAACCAGACACAACAGACACAGTAAAAGACACAGAGCTTTAAATTAAATGTGGATAGTATACTGTAACTTAATGATACTACCATTATGCATGTGCAAAAAATATGTAATCACCATGGTAACCACTCTTAAAAATTGAGTTTCAAATGAGCAGTTCTTAAAGAACCATTTTCTCTTAGTGTGAAGAACATTTTAATAATCGAAATAACCTTTTGTGCTAAGGGAAGTTTCCATGGATGTTAAAGGTTCTTGATGGACCTGTAGATGTCAATAAAATACTTTATTTTTAAGAGAGTATGCTAAAAAAAATTATACAAATAAAACACTCATTAACACAGACCACAATTTGAGACTTTTCTCAAGATATTAGTGTCTTTAAACTTTAGAGCAAAAGTCTCTATTTATTCTCATTGCTGTTTAAAAGAAACAATAAAGAAACTGAAGAGATCTCATTTGTGATTTTCTTTCCCGCGGGCAGGTCATCCATCTTCAGCTGAATCATTATAAGAATTGATGCTTAGTCTTTGTTGTGTCTTTCTAAATGCAGATACGCATCAGCACATAGAGGGACAGCAAATGCACATGGCTCCCAGGCGGATCAGAGGAGTCATTGAAGGGAATAAAAGAGACGTGGCCGACCCAGTTCAGCGAAGAGAAGTGCACACTCTTCCTTTTTGCTCGTATGCCTTAAAGACACAGACGAAAAGACTGAAATGGGCCGCCCCGGCACTTTGTGATGGCCTGTTCTGCAACCTGAACCAGCTTTCTGTGCCACCACACCTCTTTTCTAAAGGACGCCTGCACTTCCTCTTTCAGTCAAAAACATTTAACGGATTAGTTCACTTCAAAATGAAAACTGTGTGATATTTTACTCACCGCCATCTCATCCAAGGTGTTTGTGTCTTTCTTTCTTCAGTCGAAAAGAAATAATTTTTTTTGAGGAAAACATTCCAGGATTTTTCTCCACATAATAGACTTCAATGGTAACTAAAATTTTGAAGGTCCAAATCAATGCAGTTTTCAAAGCGCTTCGAAGGGCTTCAGAGGCTATGCATGATCCCAGATGAGGAATAGGGTCTTATCTAGCTAAACCATCGGCCATTTTCAAAAAAATAAAATAATATATATATACTTTTTAACCTATTGCTCATCCTTAATTGCTCATCTTGCGCTGCTATGCGACACACCACGGATTTCGTGATCACATCGGAAAGGTCGCACTAGACGTAGGCGGAAGTACTGCACCAAGCGAACGTGCGAGAACTAATACAAACGCCCTTTAAACACTCCATCTTCAACTTCAAAATCGTCCGACATCGTTGTTTTACCTTTTTTTTGCTAAAGGGCGTTTGTATTAGTCTTCGCACGAGCACTTTGAAATCATGGGGGCAGTACTTCTGCCTACGTCTAGCGTGACCTTTCCGACGTGATTGCGCAATCACTGGGGCTGGAACTTTACTTTATAAAGTTTTAAATATGGATATTTTTCTTACACAAACGCATCGATTAGCTTCAGAAGGCCTTTATTAACCCCCCCCCCCACACACACACACACACACACACACACACACACACACAGCCGTGTGGAGCCGTGTGGAGCAGTTATTTGACAGACAGATGCATCTTTTATGGACTTCAAAAACAGAGCAACTATTACTGCCATTATAAAGCTTGGAAGAGCCAGGACATTTTTAATATAACTCCGATTTTATTCGTCTGAAAGAAGAATGTCATATACACCTCGGATGACTTAAGGGTGAGTAAATCATGGGCTAATTTTCAATTGTGGGTGAACTATCCTTTTAATTTGTCTTCAGGTATATGTAAGTATCTTCTGTTGCTTCCAAAGGGAGAAAAAAAGAAAAAGAAAAGATATTTAAACAAATAAGAATAATGTGGATCCTGTTAAAAAGTGACAGAGACTAAGTAAAACAGTGCTGCCCCACAAAGTCAAATAAAGTGACCTGTATGAGTAGTGATTCAGCACTTGAGGCTGTTTTATTAGAATTAAATAAAAGGTTAATTTAAGTGATCAAACGCAACTGTAACAAAGTTCAAGGAATAAGGATGCGTTAAACATAACTTTAATTGTAAAATAAACATAAACAACAAAGCGAAAGGAGCGTCACTGGCCGACAGCAACAGCTGTCCTGATTTATACTGTAATGTTAATAAAACTTAATACATTAGCTCATCCATGAACATGATTTCGACCTGAGCTCCGTCGGATTGCTTTCCATCTGTGGAGGTGAAGACAACTCCCATGATTCCACGCTCATTCATGGCATTGCTTACGCCTTTGTAATTATTTTGAATAAGCGACCTCTAGTGGTGAAACTTACATATGTGCTTTTAAACTCATTTAATACTCACAGAGACTCAGGGGCCTTTACACAACAACATTTTCAACTAAAAATGGAAAACTTTTATGCGTTTTGGCTGTTCATTTAATTCGACAACGTTTTGGGGGCTTGAAATGTTTAACTTTTGAGAACGTTTCAAAGTTTTTGAAAAAGATACCATTATCTTCTTCATATAAACTACACACGAATTTGTGAAAACGGTAACATCATGCGCATGCGTATTACATGTTTACCATAGGTGTGTAGTGTTTCCTTACAGTGCATTCGCCAACTACTGGCCTGACATACATAATACGTTTTTGCCGTTTTCGTGGATCTGTGTGTACTGAGATCGTTTTGACAATGTGGTCATCTGTATGCGCAAAAACGCAAACGTTTTTAGTACATTGTCGTGTCAACCTCAATACCTTTAGAATTGGCCAGTATGTGAGTTTCCACCTTGCTGAGAGTCTGAACTAAAGCTGTATCAGGCAAAAGTGTTTGTTTTGTGCATTATGTGAGTGTTTTACAATTAATTATGCCAGGTTTTGGTTGTCACACTACATGATGATTTTCTAGTCACAGTTAAACATGATTGGCAGGTTTAGAGTGAGCGTTAAATCCGATTGGTTAAGGCTTGGCACTTTCACTGATCTAAGGTCAGCTTTAAAAGGCTGATGACTTTACAGACTGTTTGTCTTGATCTCATTGGCTCTTCCTGTCACACACACAGGCACACACACACACACACACACACACACACACACACACACACACACACACACACACACACACACACACACACACACACACACACACACACACACACACACACACACACACACACACACACACACACACATTACAGCCACATAGCTAGTTGGAAAATGGCTGAGGGTGGTGTAATTGCTTATTGTTTGTCTTTTTGCAAAGGTCACTGGAGAGATTTTTAAATGTCCCTGCTGCACATAAAAGGAATATTAGGCCTATAGTGCAGACTTCTGCACTTGTATATATAGCCCTTATATACATATATATTGAGTGGTGCTTGAGCAAACACCGCTATTGCTCATATTTGAACAAACCCCAAAGCAGCAACTCATTGCACTCATTTATTAAGTTTGAATTACATACCCCACAGGAATTCACTAAATTGCAAGGTAAATACATTTACCAAACAAGAAAAAAAAAGAGAGGGGGAAAAAAATCTATTTTAATTCTATAAAAATTCACAAAAATATTATTGAATTTAAAATTGTGATTGTTCTTCAGTTAACTTTTTTTTCTTATCTGGAAACCAAAACACCTGTTGCCTATTGTAAAGGTAAATGCAATTCTCTGTTTGCCTGAGAAACACTTGATGTCTGATGAAGGCATTGAAGTTGGAAGAAATTGTTTTAAAGAAATAAACTTTTTTCTAGAAAGTAAGAAATTCAACAGCACCACAGCAGAGGAATTAAATTAGTCGGACACAAGATTTGTGCCAAAAAAAATTTAAACATTAAAATGTAGAAAATTATACATTTTTATTCTATTTTGAAGACTTTGGGGTAAATTAGTATTGTGGGTTTTGGGAAAATGTATATATATACACCTAAAGGATTATTAGGAACACCTGTTCAATTTCTCATTAATGCAATTATCTAATCAACCAATCACATGGCAGTCGCTTCAATGCATTTAGGGGTGTGGTCCTGGTCAAGACAATCTCCTGAACTCCAAACTGAATGTCAGAATGGGAAAGAAAGGTGATTTAAGCAATTTTGAACGTGGCATGGTTGTTGGTGCCAGACGGGCCGGTCTGAGTATTTCACAATCTGCTCAGTTACTGAGATTTTCACGCACAACCATTTCAAGGGTTTACAAAGAATGGTGTGAAAAGGGAAAAACATACAGTATGCGGCAGTCCTGTGGCCGAAAATGCCTTGTTGATGCTAGAGGTCAGAGGAGAATGGGCCGACTGATTCAAGCTGATAGAAGAGCAACTTTGACTGAAATAACCACTCGTTACAACCGAGGTATGCAGCAAAGCATTTGTGAAGCCACAACACACACAACCTTGAGGCGGATGGGCTACAAAAGCAGAAGACCACATCGGGTACCACTCATCTCCACTACAAATAGGAAAAAGAGGCTACAATTTGCACGAGCTCACCAAAATTGGACATTTGAAGACTGGAAAAATGTTGCCTGGTCTGATGAGTCTCGATTTCTGTTGAGACATTCAGATGGTAGAGTCAGAATTTGGCGTAAACAGAATGAGAACATGGATCCATCATGCCTTGTTACCACTGTGCAGGCTGGTGGTGGTGGTGTAATGGTGTGGGGGATGTTTTCTTGGCACACTTTAGGCCCCTCAGTGCCAATTGGGCATCGTTTAAATGCCACGGCCTACCTGAGCATTGTTTCTGACCTTGTCCATCCCTTTATGACCACCATGTACCCATCCTCTGATGGCTACTTCCAGCAGGATAATGCACCATGTCACAAAGCTTGAATCATTTCAAATTGGTTTCTTGAACATGACAATGAGTTCACTGTACTAAAATGGCCCCCACAGTCACCAGATCTCAACCCAATAGAGCATCTTTGGGACGTGGTGGAACGGGAGCTTCGTGCCCTGGATGTGCATCCCACAAATCTCCATCAACTGCAAGATGCTATCCTATCAATATGGGCCAACATTTCTAAAGAATGCTTTCAGCACCTTGTTGAATCAATGCCACGTAGAATTAAGGCAGTTCTGAAGGCGAAAGGGGGTCAAACACAGTATTAGTATGGTGTTCCTAATAATCCTTTAGGTGAGTGTATATATAATGTAATACCTCAAATGTAATTTCTTTTTTTTTTTTTTTGAACATTTTAATTGAAGTTTAAAAATGTTTTCCAGTTGGATTCTAAATGATGCACAACCCTGAAACACACATGTACACACATGTTGGGTTTTTATGTTTTATGGGGACTCTCCAATTTTTTTTTTACATTTTCTAAAAACACCATTAAGTATTATTTATAAGCCGTTTTCCTCATGGGGACCAAAAAACGTGGACATTTAGTCCCTATAATGTAGAGTTTACCAGGACCACACACGCACGCACGCACGCACTCACGCACACACACACACACACACACACACACACACACACACACACACACACACACACACACACACACACACACACACACACACACACACACACACACACACACACACACACACACACACACACACACACACACACACACACACACACACACACACACACACACACACACAGTGACTCCAACCTGTTTGAAAGATTAATAGCTGACTCCAGTTAAGCGGACATGAACAGAATAAAATAACTGATGTAGCAAACATGATATGCAAACTGTCTATAAATAGGACAGGACTCTGATGTACTGTATATATCATACTAGGATTCATGCACATTTAACATTTCCATATCCATCCATATCCATATCCATATCTATTGTATGTATCAGTGTGTGTTTTTCCATAGACAGGGCTATCATACTGGCATAATATTTATGTGTATGTGTGCACGTGCATGTGGATTGTCCCAGGACTTTTGAGTTTCCATGGCAACCACAAGGGATTAAAGATGTGATAACACTTGCCATTTAAGAAAACCCATCCTGCTGTGGAAAATGAGGTGAGAAAAGAAAAACTAGTAGTGAGATCATACTGCCAGTCTCATGAAATAGCAAACTGAAAACATTCACTAAAAAACAAAAGTGACATATTATGCACTTTTACCAAGTCTTTTGTTTTTGGCCTCTACTAGAATAGGTTCCCTTTCTGTTTGTCACTTTTATATTCAGAAAAGGCCAATGGGTGTGTGGAATTTGCATGACAGGCCATGCCCCCAGACATACGGGTATATAAGGAGAGCCGGATGCACACACATTTCAGCTTTGTTCTTTGAAGCCTAAGCCAGCATCTCTTGCTACTAGAGAATCAATTTTTCATTCACCTCAGAAGAAGTGTTTGCTGCTGGATCATCAACTTACAACAGCGGTCTCTCCTTTCAGTGTGCACTCTCCTCTCTCTTCAATGTGCACAGACAAGTGCAGAGAGCTCCCCTGGGTGCATCAAAAGTGTTCTGAAGGAGGCAATTTCCTGCACGGCAGATTGCGTCTTTTTACCTGGATGTGGACAATTTATCTGTCCCTCCGATGGGCACGATCGCTGTCTGCATTGTTTGGGTCATGCGCGTATTGGGCCGTGCCCGTTGTGGATGTGTCAGGCTCTCACTGCGAGAGCATGCCCATTGGGATGTACTTCGTCAAGTGGCCGAGAGTATCCTCAGCTGACTCCCGTCCTGGTCCTTCTACCTCCAGGTTAGGGGTGTCAAAATGAATAGTTTCTTCGATGCATCGCGATGCAGACGAGGACGATTCGGGATCGGTTCAGTAATAGACCATAACCGATTATAATGTACTGACGCTTTTCCTGCCGTCATTTTTCACGCACGTGCGTTGTCGCGGTAGCATACAATGGCAGAGCGAGGCGAGATGCGAGTAATTCAAAATGCTCCAACTACTTTAAAAGCAGTCATCTGGGCACATTTCGGCTTTTATGAACAACCTGGTAAGCACGACCTGGAGAAGACATGTGCTGTGTGTAAATCATGTCACGCATAAATAAAATGTGCATGGGGTAATGCCATTAACTTGAAAAACCGCGTCAGCCGTTTTCATCGTAAGCTATTAACGCCTGTCAGTGCCAAGGTGGACCCAGCTCAGCCAAAAATGGATCAAATTACGTATATCAACGTTAGAGTTGTTAAAGGGCCTGTTTACACCTGGTCACTTCATTTTTTTTTACAGATCAGATATCTATCTGATTTATCAAAACAATTTAATTTACATTTGGTCACATAAATGTATCTCCACAAAACGGATATGAATCCGATCTCCAATTCCCGCACTATATGCAGATTTAATGGAGTTAACGTCACCGAAAACAACAGATATGAGCGCGGCAACAGCACTGGTAAGATGTAATTCGGTTTCTTTACTTTTAATGAATATGACTGTATGTTGAGCACCTGTAGAGAGAGCATTTTCTTGTGATGCCTCCCTGAGCACTTGGTGCCCTACGTGTTGTGGGAGCAGCGGCACTGTAAATGCTCCGGTTGTCTTCTGTGTCCAGACATGAGTTATGTTTGATGTTTGATACATTCAAGAAGCGTGTTTTTTTTGAGCAGGTAAAATTAAAGGTTCAGTTCATATAATTTACTGACAAAATGATATATATGAGAATGCAATGCATTGTCAATGCATTGTGATATCAAACCGAACCGAATCGATGGCATGAAAATCGTAATCGAACCGAACCGTGAGACCAGTGTAGGTTCACATCCTTACTCTGGGTATGAGGCAACGGCGGTGAGCACTGAGGGCAATCTAAGGGCTACAATGAGAGAGCTGTGGCTGGGTCAATCCTCCATGCTTTCCTGGGTTGCTTCCTCAATCCTCCATGCATTGGGCTTGAGTGGTATCCTCCACCCTCTCCCCAGCGCTCACGACTGGATGATTAGTTCTGGGTGCAGAGCATGACATTGCGCCACGCTCTGCCTCAGTGCCTCAGTTTTTCCCAGAAGTGCATGAGGAGATTTCAAAGTCGTGGAAGGCCCTTTTCTCTGCCAGATTACGCTCCACAGGATTGTCCATCCTCACTAGCCTTTGGAGCAGGGCGGTGTGGGGTACCCCTACATTCCACAGGGGGACCTTGCGATAGTGGTGCACCGCCACCTGGCAGAATTGGCTGAGGCTCCCGTCCAAGGCTGTTAAGTTTTCCTCATTTCTCATGGTGGGGGCTTACAATGTTATTGCCAGGCCATTTCCGCCTTGCACGCTATGGCTATTCTGCAAGTCTACCAGGCCAAAGCGTTGCATGTGGCCACCAGCTATGCCTTTCTGGCTATGCCCTGGGTTGGGCGATGTCCACAATAGTGGTCCAGGAGTGCCACCTTTGGCTCAACATTGCAGAGAAAGTGTGCTTTCTTGATGCCCCCATCTCCCAAGGTGGCTTGTTCGGCGACCCTGTTGAGGACTTCTCACAGCAGTTCTTGGCATTGAAGAAGCAGATGGAGGCAATGAAACCCATCTCCTCCTCTGGAGTCAGCAGCGACTGAAGTCACTGCATGTCAGCCACAGTCCAGGAATCCTCAATTGCACAGCTGACACACTCTCGTGAGATGTTATGCTCCACGGAAAGTGGAGGCTCTATCCCCAGGTGGTCCAGCTGATATGGAGTTGATTTGGCGAAGCACAGATAGACTTATTTGCTTCTGGCCCAACCAGATTCTCAAAGCTCACACTGATGGTGGCGGCCCCTCCCTGGCAAATTCCCCTGAGGAAGAACCTTCTCTATCAGGCGGCTCTACGACTTGAAGTGGCACCTCTTCACTAAGACAAGGTAAAAACCCAGAAAGTTGTGGTGTCAGGTTTGTGTTTTCATTACTTTAGCACGCCTCCACCCTTAAAGTGTACATGGGAGCTAATCATGACACAGTAGGTGGCAGATCCTTAGGAAAGCATGACCTGATAGTTAGGTTCCTGAGAGGTGCATGGAGGTTAAACCCTCCTAGACCTCACGTCATCCCCTCTTGGGATCACTCTCTGGTCCTTCAGCACTGCAGAGAGATCTGTGTGAGCCCTTGCTGTCAGTCAAGCTTAGCGCCCTCTCTATGAAGATGGCCCTTCTGATTGCGCTCACTTCCATCAGGAGGGTGTGGAACCAACAAGTCTTTGCCATTAGTAAATCGTGCCTGGAATTCAGGCCGGCTTACTCTCATGTTGTCTTGAGACCTCAGTCTGGATATGTGCCTAAGGTTCCCATTACTTCCTTCAGGTACCAAATGGTGAACTTGTAAGCAATCCCTCCTTATCTACACATGATAACAGTTTCGTCTTGAGTCTAAGGTAATAATGTGTAAAACACGGACAAACTGGTTGAGTGTAGAACTTGCATTAGTGCCTTTCTCCTCTCTGATTTGATAATGTGTGTTTTTTAGGTTCAGTTAGAGTTTCCCTTTGAATAGTGAACCCTGAGCCACCATTCTGCATCACTTATGCATTAATGCAATAGATGAGTTCGGTGGAGGAACTCACTACCAGTCAAATTACTCATGGTATCCCCCTTTCAGGTGAGCCCTTTTGATTTGCCTAGTGCTCCATATATATAGTGGTTCCCTACGGTGACCCCACATGATGTATTCTTCTACTGTTCAGTTCCCTCTAGGTAAACCCAGTGTCTTCCTCTGGATGGAGCCAGCTCCTTCACCAGTCCACCAGAAACCAGTAGTCCTGTCTCGCCTCCTCAGAACAAATGTGTAGCTGGCTTGCCTTATATACCCTATTGTCCGGAGGCGCTAGAGACAGCGCAGTCATGGTAGCCACAGCACCTGGGGGTAAGGACAGATGATGTGAGAGAAAAGAAGATGGAAGGATGAGGATAGACAGAGACGAGGAAAAACAATTCTGGTCCGGTTCTCAAAACGTACGGCTGCTCGGTTCTTAACCAGCCGGGAGAATTACTTTGCGACGCCTGGCTGTGGCACTGTATGCCCCAGCTGGACTACCTTATTCTCCACCCATCCCCTGAGGGCCGTCAGTGGTTCCTCCTCATCAGCGTCTGGGAGCGAGGCCCCGTGTCCGTGGTACCTGCTCCTCCACATGGTGGCGGCTGAATGCATGGCCGAACATCGGCAAATGGCGAGACCTGCAGCCGCCTTTTCCATGCCCCTCCATGCAGGCTCTGTGTGCTCTGGAGATCGATAGCTTGGTGGTTGTATCTGGACCTTGGAGTATGAAAATGTTGACCAGAAGGAAGTTGTTCGAATTCTGGATAAAGCACCTTCTCTAAGCACTAAAGGATACCTTCTCTTTGGGTCCTCCATGCTCTGTTCAGGCTCAGGCAGACTTTGGAGACTCTAGTACAGCTGTTTACTAGTGTCCTCTAGTGGGTGTAGTTGAACCTTCCCTTATGGGGTTTCTTTATTAGGGTCTATCGCCACTGGTTCGAGCCTAGTCAAAGATGGGGATCACAGTCTTGGGTGAGCATTGGACTCACCTTACTCTGGGGGTAGTCCTCAACTCCCCAGAGGAACCTTTCTCTGGGCCCTGGTGAGAAGTGGTTTTAAGTGGCCCAAATTAGCATCCCTCCTCAAAGTTGATGACATCTAATGCAGGTGTCCTTTTATACTCAAAGTCGCACCAGTATTGACGTTGTCGGTCATAGACATTGTCGCATTTATACATGTGCTTCAGACACTGGTCACGCTGTAGGCATTCCCCATAGTGTCCTCTAGAGCAGTGGTTCTCAAACTTTTTTGGTCGTGCACCCCTTTAAACCTTTTTTTTTTTACTCACTAATTTCACTAAAAATGATAAAAACGGATAGATTTTTTAAATTGAAAGAAGTGCAATTAAAAATTAAACAAATTAATAAACAAATTAAACAAAATGTAAAAAAACATGTCCAATTTAAAATGTCATCAAATCATTGAAAAATATAACACTAAGAGAGAATAATAGACCAGAACTTCTTGTACATCTTCTCACTGGAACACGTACAGCAGCGGAGCAGCACGTTCACATTAGGAGCTTGTGATTCCACCCGCTGAAGAAAACCACTATCCATGCACTTGAATGCCGTTGGAACGTTCTTTTTTTGTTTTGTTTTCAACATTTCGAAAAAAACATTAGTTTTTTTTTCTCAGCAGACCGCCCCCCCACCCCCACCCCCCTCCCCGCCCCTCGGATGACCATGTTTCATTGATATATTGACATTATTGTGTTTACATACCCTATAAACCTTTGTCGTGGTACTTTTGTGACAATTTAAGTGTGATATAAAATAAACACATCGTATGCCTGTGAACACCGTTTGAGTGAATGTAAATGACAGCCGCTCAGCCACCTATGAAAACAAACATGGCTGCACGCATCGGATGACCGTGTTTCATTGATATATTGACATTATTGTGCTTATATGGCCTATAAACTTTTGTTGTGGACAGCCACTTATCCAGCCCGCTTCTCTTTGTGTTGCCGCAAAGGTCGATTTCAATCTGGCTGTATGAGATGTCACTGTACATTCTAAAATCCCATATGTACTCCCAGAGTCACAGAAATAATGATCCCACTTGTAGGACTGTATGGTTCAAGCGGTTAAACAAGGAATATTGTAACATGTTTGTTCCCAGAAGAAAATTCAAGACTACAATTAAGGTGTTTCAGGGAGAGCATACTGATATAATAACTCCCTCTGGAGTGACTATGCTTTGTAACTTTGCAGACCTTTTTCATGCTCAAGCAGCAACATTACACACAAGTTGAACATGTGAAAAAAAGCATAATAGGACCCATTTAAGACACTTTCTAAAAATATGGAGCCCTTTCTTCAAAGTATGAAAAAATGCAGTTTTTTGCTGTAAGGAGTTTTAATAACCTTATAACAACCAGATCATCCAGATCATCATCATTTTGACAATTTTTTGAATTTATATTTCTATTTATTACTTTTTTTTTGCTGAAACACTAAACCCAACCAAATTCTCAAAGGCCTAAACCCATTTGTTGAATAAATCACTCTTTCTGAAAAACCGTATGCAGTTAGACACCATTTTCTAATCTTATTCACTCTTTTTGCAAAACTCTAAACACATTCTCACTCACTAAAACACATTTTGCACAGTGATGTATTTGTGTTGCAAAATGCTAAACAGAGGCAGGCAAAAGTTACAACTACAACACGGTTTTCATCGTTTCCACACAACGACTCAAAAATGTTCACACTTTTTTCTAATGATGTGATCAAACCAACTGTACAAAATAAGCCATTTCAGAGTGCACAGGTGGCACAGATGCACTGAATGTTGATACCAACAAAAGATGGAAACAATCTGAGAGGGAGAGGAGGAAGTGTATGTGTAAGATGTGAAAGAGGATGAAGAAGAGCAAGATGTGGAGTCTTGTGAAGATTGGGTCCGTCCCAGTTTTTTTTTTATTTGCCTGGCAAGAAACAACATTGCTGGTGATGTTGACCCAACACGAAGATGTGATTCTGAATGAATAGCTCATTGACCTTGATTTTCTAGTTAGGGTTAACTTTTTTTGAGGGTACTGTAACATGATTTTCAGCTTTCTTTGACATTTTGGGCCTTTGCAGTGTGCAAGTGGTGAATATACAAGCATTCGATACTGTACAGTATTCAATACTATACTTGAGGTATACATACAGTATACAATATATAATGTTATATATATATATATATATATATATATATATATATATATATATATATATATATATATATATATATATATATATATATATATATATATATATATTTTATATGAACTGTTTCTTTATATATATATATATATATATATATATATATATATATATATATATATATATATATATATATATATATATATATATATATATATATATATATATATATATATATATATATATATATAAAGAAACAGTTCATATAAAATTTAGTTTTACCTCCTGAGGGTGACATTTAACATTTTCTGAAAGTTAAGAAAGTCACTGAACAGATGCAACCTGTCTGTTCACTGACATTTGTTAAAAAAGATTTCTATTTTTCATAAAAAATGCTTTAACCACTCTCACTTTCTCAGCGAGAAAGAGAGAGAGAGAGAGAGAGAGAGAGAGAGAGAGAGAGAGAGAGAGAGAGAGGCTTAAGACAACTTTATTACAACATTAACTTTTTTCAGATTCCAGATTAATTAACTGACCCTATAATCCATTAACAAAATTCACCTACAATAATACAATCAAATACATACAAACACACTTCATATACTTATATGTACACACCTCTTTAAAACTTTAAAACTAACACATCATTTTCCAAAACCTCACACCACAAAACTCCTCCCACAGACCATATTTCTGAAAACATCATTAATTAATTTAAAATATGTATATTCAATTTTAATTCTTGCATTCACCGTTCCTTTAAAAGCATTATCTGCATCTACTGTTCCTATACCTAATAACTTATTTTTTCTAGTCTTCCAAATTTCCATTTTAGCCATACCCAACAAAAAATGTATTATGCATACTTTTCTATTCTTATTAAATGAATATTTGGGACCACTAATAAAACACTGATTGGAAAAATCTTCACCTAAAACCTCAAAACAATTCTTCATGTGTATTCACTTGCACTTCAGTTTCGATTCGACTCGGGCCTGCCTCTAACAGGACAGGATAACCTTACGTGCCCGACAGCACCACATTCAAAACAACGCATCTCACCTGTGCTGGCATATAACATATATACGACTTGCCTTCATACATGCATCGAAACGACACATTAATAATCTGTGAGAACATAAAAACTTGTCGCCTAAATGACAGTACATGTTTCAAATTTGTGTCTTTACAGCCCAGTGGAACCATTCTGATTCCACTAGCACACTCAATATTAGCATCAGAAATGAACGGCGGAACATTTGAAATTGTCACTTTACTTGTTGGAGTCCTTAACGGTTGAACGTGAACAAAAGCACCACTTAGCGAATACCATGTTGTCATGTCCTACACGTTCGGCCACCTCCAACAACACGTCTTCCACAGCATTCGTGACACACCTGATGCCATGAAGGAGCGACAGAGACGATGCCTGCACACTCACGTGTGACGCCGTAAAAAAGACTCCCAAAAGAGATCTCACTGTGATCCCCCTCCCACACTACCACTTCCCAGCATGCACTGAGAGAGAGAGAGAGGGAGAGAGAGAGAGAGAGCACAGATAGCACAGAGAGAGCTGAGGAATAAACAGAATACGAAATGTTAAAGTGAGGATAAAAAGGGATGAGTGCAAAGCGATATCAAAGTAGTTGTATAGTAAAGTGAAGTGTATGATTTTAGCAGCGACATGAGAGGAGAGAGAGATAAAGAAAGAACGTGTTGAGGGGAAAATAATTCTTATGTAGAGAGTTGAGTGGGACTTGCAGTAATGCAATGACCTCAGGCTGCAACAGACCTCAAAACCTTCACTTCAACACCCCCCCCCCCACACACACACACACACACACACACTATACAAAGCGCTGGAGGAGACTGTGTGTTGACTGCTGATATTACAGCCCTGATGGAGGCAAAAAAAGAAGAAAGGGTTAGGGTGGGGGCATAAAATAAATAATTTAAAAAAGTTAAACCTGCTGTATAGTTTTTTCAATAATAACACAATTTCTTCTCTCCAACTTTAATATAAAAGGATGATTTTCCTGCCTGAAATGTGCAACACTGACTCATGAGCATGAGTTTGGGGAGCGGGACTATGTCTTTCTGACCAATGAAAGACAAGTGTGTTAACAATTGCACTTGAATGAAGCAGTTTGCATTTAATAACTTGATGGATAGTCACCCAGAAGTGATAAATCTGTCATCATTTACTCTCCCGGTTGTTGACTGAACCACATTATTTTCTGTGGAATGGTTAGTATAGACTGTCTAACAAAAGTACAAAAATGAATAAATAAAAAACTGCCTATGGCATTCACATATGGCTTTAAAAAAATAGGCTCATCAAATAAAGCGTTTGCTCATGTGTTTTGTGAACTCATTTTATGGTGCTTTGTTATGGAGCTTAACAGCTGTAGTCAACATCCACTTTCATTTCATTTCAATGAATTTTCATTTTAGTTTTCTCCAGAGTCTTAAACTGTATTCAACTGCATCTTCTAATAAGAAATGTAGAAGCATTATTGTCCTCTGCTTGTTCAAACACAGACTGGTTTCCTCTCTCTCTATCTAACATCAGACGGCTTCTGCAACGGCTCCATGACCAGATTCTAATCAGTGTTTGTGTGACAGAGTGGAAAAATCGGCCTGTCAGTAACACACACATACACTTCACATAAACTAAACACACGAGCACGTTCCTGCTCTAACACGCAGATATAACATCAGCTACTGAGACAGATTTCCTTCCCTCTTTTCTTTTGTTTGTTTGCTATATATCTTTCCCCTTCATCTCTCTTCCTTCCATTTCCTCATCTTTTCCCCTTTCCTGTCTTTTTCATTTAATTTCCTTTCCCCCTTCTCATTCCCTTTCTTTTCCTTTTTTTTCCCTTCCTGTCCTTATTTTTACCCCTTCCCTCTTTTTCATGCCACTTCCTATTTCCCTTCTTCCTTATATTCCTCACTTTTTAATTTCTATAAATTTTTCCCTTTTGTCTTTTCCTTTCACTTCCCTTCTCTTCTTTACTTTTCACTTCCCCTTTCACAAATTTTCCCCCTTTAAATATCTTTCCACTTCCCTTTCTTTTCCATTTGCCCAGATTTCCCCCCTTTGTTTGTTTCTTTACTGTTCACTTCTCCATTTGTTTCTTTTCCCCTTCCCTTTCCTTTTCTGTCTTTTTTCCAATTCACTTCCATTTTCCCCCTTTCCGTAACCATTTCCCCTTCCTTTCAACATCTTCCCTCTTTCCCTTTTTTCCCCTTTCTCCATATTTTCCACCCGTTCCTTTGCCTCCCTTTCTTTACCACTTCTATTTCTTTTTCCCTTTTGATATCTCCCATTTCCATGTATCTTTTCCCATTTCCTTTTTTTCATGTCACTTCCTATTTCCTTTCCTTATATTTCCCCCCTCACTTTTTAATTTCTATTAATTTCACTTCCATTTCCCCCCTTTCCGTAACCCTTTTCCCTTCCTTTCAAAATCTTCCCTCTTTCCCCTTTCTCCATATTACCCACCCCTTCCTTTGCCTTCCTTCCTTTACCACTTATATTTATTTTTCCCTTTTGATATCTCCCATTTCCATTTGTTCTTTCTTGTCCTTATCTTTTCCCATTTCCTCTTTTTCACATCACTTCCCATTTCCCTTGCTTCCTTATATTTTCCCCTTCACTTTTTAATGTCCTTTCATTTTTTTGCCTTTCCCAATCCATTTCCTCCCTCCTGTCAGGGTTGGTGAAGGGAAAGGAGCGAGGACTCAGATGCAGAGAAAATATGGGCTTTTAATGATAAAAATAAAACAAAAAACAAGACAAAACAAACTACCCGGAGGGGGAAAAACAGACTTGACTAGGCTTGGCTTGACTTGAAGGGAGCAGGGAAACAGGAGGTACATACGACGACGATTCAGCCCTGGACTGCAAACACAAGGAGATTAAATAGGGAACAAACAAAGGAGGGTAACGAGGGAAGACAGGTGGGGCAAATTAACCAATAATCAGGAAACAAGGTGGGCGGGGTTAGACAATGGACACGAGCACATGGCACAAAGAAACACTTAACAAGACATGTGCTCACACCAAACATGACATGAACATGCAGCTAATGAGAACTCACCAGCTGCATGTTCACACAAAACATGACAACATGACAACATGACGTAGCACGTAGCCAGTGAAAAACACCAACCACGTGCTACACAACATAAGACAAAACATGAAAGCACACGGCCGATGTAAACATGAACCGTGTGCTACACAGAACACACAGACAGAAGAGCACACGCTCACATGACAAAACAAACACGCGGAGCATGAATGTCCGAATCCCAACACAAAACTGAAACCCAAACTAGACCGAAGTGCTGGGATCCGAACACCACGCCCGCACACAAAACACAAGGACAGAAGAGCACGCAGCTTGAGCATGCTCAAAGCTGCGCGCTCACACAAGACAAGACAAAATACAGGAGTGTCAGGGCTCTGTCACAAAACCATGAATAAACTAGACAGAAGTGACAGAACCCTGACACTACCCCCCATCAAAAGGGACGCCACCTGGCGTCCCTAACGAGGGACACCAAAAACAAGACAGGAACAAGATAACACGACAGATACACAGACGAAACACAAGACAGGAAAATCAAAACACAGAGACAAAGAGGGGAGGGAGGGAGGGGAGCCAAGTCAGAGCCAGCAGGACAGTCCAGAGAGTCTCCAGCGTGGACCAGGGAGGGACGGGTGGGTTGAGCCAGGGAGGCTCAGGCAGGCCTGGAACCCCAGCAGAAGACCAGGGCGGAGCTGGAGGGACAGACCAGGGTGGCTCCGGCCAATCAAGAGCCCCTGCAGACAACCAGGGTGGTGCTGGAGGGACGGACCATGCAGGCTCCAGCGGGTCAGGAGTCCTGGCTGAAGGCCAGGGTGGTGCTGGAGGGATGGACCAGGCAGCCACCAGTGGTTCAGGAGTCCTGGCTGAAGGCCAGGGTGGTGCCGGACGGACGGGCCAGGCGGGCTCTGGCGGGTCTGGAAGGCTGACTGGGCCCCTCACAGGAATCAGGACGGGAGCCAGAGGCATGACCGGATGCAGGACAGGAGACAGAGTCAATACCAGACATTGATCAGGGGCCGGAGACCTCACCGGCCTCGGGTCAGGGGCTGTGGCTGGCAGGGCAAGGCGAATGGGTGGTGCGGGCAGCGCAAGACGCCTGGGTGGCTCGGGCAGGGCAAGACGCCTGGGTGGCTCGGGCAGGGCAAGACGCCTGGGTGGCTCGGGCAGGGCAAGAAGCCTGGGTGGCTCGGGCAGGGCAAGACGCCTGGGTGGCTCGGGCAGGGCAAGACGCCTGGGTGGCGCCTCTGGGCCGGCAGCAAGCTCTGGGATGGCCTCTGGGCCATGTAGGATGGAGGAAGCCTTCTTCCTCCTCCTCCTCCCCCTCCTCCGAGAACGAGGCGGTGGTCGGGTGCTTACCACCTCCGGGGGAGCTGCAGCCTCTTCGGCCATCTCTGGGGGAACTGCAGTGCTGACGGACGCCTCTGGGGGTGCTGCAGCTTCTACGGCCGCCTCTGGGGGTGCTGCAGCTTCTACGGCCGCCTCCGGGGGTGCTGCAGCTTCTACGGCTGCCTCCGGGGAAGCTGCAGCCTCTTCGGCTGCCTCCGGGGGCGCTGCAGTGTCTACAGCCGCCTCTGTGGATGCTGCAGAGTCTTCGGCCAACTCTTGCAAACCTGCAGCGGACACACACAACATGGGCAAACCTGCAGGGTGTGTTGCCCCCACTGGATTGGAGACAGTTGAGTCGGGCCGGTTCTTTTTCCTCCTCCTACTCCGTTTCCGGGTCATCGGAGGACTGGGGCTTCCACTGACTGCCGCCTCTGGGGGAGCTGCAGTGCTGACAGCCACCGCTGGAGGAGCTGCAGCATCAATGGCTGGCTTAGTCACCTGGTGAAAGAGAAACTCCACAAATTCCCCAAATGTCAGGTGATCCAGCGCTCTCATAACCCACCAGTCACGGGGCTCATCAAGGGCGTAGTTGAAAAGGTCCTTGAGAGCAGCGTCGTTGAACCCCAGACCCTCAGCAGCGCTGCTGAATTCCAGGGCAAACCTTCTTAGATCAGCCCCCTCTTGGTGAAGGGAGCTCAAGGCCGTGAACTGGAGCATGCGCTGGTAGAGAGGGCTGGAGACAGTGGAGGCTGGTGGATGGGGTGAGCCCTTCTTCTGCTGAGTCCTCATTTAGGCTGAATCGTTCTGTCAGGGTTGGTGAATGGAAAGGAGCGAGGACTCAGATGCAGAGAAAATATGGGCTTTTAATGATAAAAATAAAACAAAAAACAAGACAAAACAAACTACCCCGTGGGGGAAAAACAGACTTGACTAGGCTTGGCTTGACTTGAAGGGAGCAGGGAAACAGGAGGTACATACGACGACGATTCAGCCCTGGACTGCAAACACAAGGAGATTAAATAGGGAACAAACAAAGGAGGGTAACGAGGGAAGACAGGTGGGGCAAATTAACCAATAATCAGGAAACAAGGTGGGCGGGGTTAGACAATGGACACGAGCACATGGCACAAAGAAACACTTAACAAGACATGTGCTCACACCAAACATGACATGAACATGCAGCTAATGAGAACTCACCAGCTGCATGTTCACACAAAACATGACAACATGACAACATGACGTAGCACGTAGCCAGTGAAAAACACCAACCACGTGCTACACAACATAAGACAAAACATGAAAGCACACGGCCGATGTAAACATGAACCGTGTGCTACACAGAACACACAGACAGAAGAGCACACGCTCACATGACAAAACAAACACGCGGAGCATGAATGTCCGAATCCCAACACAAAACTGAAACCCAAACTAGACCGAAGTGCTGGGATCCGAACACCACGCCCGCACACAAAACACAAGGACAGAAGAGCACGCAGCTTGAGCATGCTCAAAGCTGCGCGCTCACACAAGACAAGACAAAATACAGGAGTGTCAGGGCTCTGTCACAAAACCATGAATAAACTAGACAGAAGTGACAGAACCCTGACACCTCCTTTCTTTTAATGGCTTCCCATTTTCCTTTCCCCCTTCTCATTCCCTTTCTTTTCCTTTTTGTTTTCCCTTCCTGTCCTTATATTTACCCCTTCCCTCTTTTTCATGTAACTTCCTATTTCCCTTCCTCATATTTCCCCCCTCACTTTTTAATTTCTATTAATTTCACTTCCATTTTCCCCCTTTCCGAAACCCTTTTCCCTTCCTTTCAACATCTTCCCTCTTTCCCTTTTTTCCCCTTTCTCCATATTTTCCACCCGTTCCTTTGCCTCCCTTTCTTTACCACTTTTATTTCTTTTTCCCTTTTGATATCTCCCATTTCCATGTATCTTTTCCCATTTCCTCTTTTTCATGTCACTCCCCATTTCCCTTGCTTCCTTATATTTCCCCCTTCACTTTTTAATGTCCTTTCATTTTTTTGCCTTTCCTAATCCATTTCCTCCCTCCTTTCTTTTGATGGCTTCCCACTTTCCTTTTTCCCCACATCTTTCTTTTTTCATTTCCACTAAACCTTTTTCATTCCTCATATGTTCCCTTTCCCTTTTCCTTTCCTTTCCTTTTCACTCTCTCTTTTCCCGCTTCAGTCCATTTCTTTCCATTCTTTTTTATTTCCTTTCTTCCTTTTCCTTCCCACTTTGTCTCCCCTTAGGTGTCTTCCTCTACCCTTTCTGTTTTTTTTCCTTCCTGTCCTTATCTGTTGTCCTTCTCTTTCTTTTTTCATTTCACTTTATGTCCTTTAATTCTTTGCTTTTTCCTTCCTTTCAATGTCTTTATATCTAATGCTCACTTTCTATCTTTCTTTAACCTCTTCCTATCCCATTTCATTTTAGTTTCAGGTCTCTCTTTGTCTCTTTCTTTAATCCTTTCCTTCCATATATTTTCCCCTGCTTTCTCCCTCTCTAAATTCGTTCCTTTCACTTTCCTCTGGTCCTCTCTCTGCTCTTCTGTGGGAGCTGGTCTCTGTGGTGATGGAGAGTGTTGTGGATTGTTCGGTTAAGAGCAGCTCTTGTCTCAAGAGGAAGTAGAGAGGCCCACACGCATCACGGCAACCGTTGTGGCACATCTGCTATCAAAAAGTCACTCTCACACTTGTGTACTTCTGAAACTCATAACTTTTGTAACTTTTAATTAGTTCCAGATTGTGTGTCAGAGGGTGTGGCAAATCATAAACACAAGATAAGAGCACATGCAAGCATAAAACGCGAGCAAGAAATGCACCTCCAATTCACAACGTCCATCCAAAGTTTTCCCAAGAGGCCTGCTCTGAAAAGACAGAAGAAAAACAGAAGAACCGGTTCAGAAACTCACATTTTTAACCCTGTCTAACCTTTTGTGTCAAATTAAAACGAAGAGACTTGTTCTGCTCAGAGAGATAACTAAACCAGGCTTCAACTACGCTAATAAAACACACAGCTGTTGATCAGCCACAATAGATGTCTTTGTTCACCTCTGTCTGTCATCCTCGTTTGAATAAAGACGGTATTTTAAAGCTTCTCAGATTGTTTCCACATGTGTTTTGCACAGTTAACAAAATAAACTATTATTAATCACCAGTTCTAATTGCACATGTAACCTGGGAATAATGCAGAGCGTGTGCTTCTTGTAAACATCTGACTGCTGATTGATTCTTGTTCCATCCTCCTGTTAAGCTTTTACACATGCCAGTATTCACTGAATTGTGTCTGTGGTGTGACGCTCATTTCTAAAGACATCAAAAAGACATTAAAAATGCAATTTTGATATTTCTTGTTTGGTTTAAAAAGGACTTATCACGTACAAGAAAAATTATACTTTAATACTTTGCAATATGCTGTTCTCTTGACCTATCTATTCATCAAAGAATCCTGGAAAAAAATTATCACAGTTTACACATAAACCTTAAGCAGCAAAATCTGTTGATAAAAATCATTGATAATAAGATCTGTTTCTTAAACAGGAAATCATATCACATTTTTCAATTCAAGAAATTTTCAATGTTAAACTGTAATATTCCACACAATAAAATACTTTACTGTATTTTGATCAAATAATTGCATTTATGCACAGAGGAGACTAAATATAAAACCCCAAACGTTTAACACTAAAAAGTGTTAAATGACACATAGGGCCCTATTTTAACGATCTGAAACGCAAGTGTCAAAGCGCGAAGCGCAAGTAACTTTGTGGGCAGGTCTCGGCGCTGTTGCTATTTTCCCGGCGGGATAAATGGCCCTTGCGCCCGGCGCAAATCTAAAATGGGTTGGTCTGAAGTAGCTTCATTATTCATAGGTGTGGTTTGGGCGTAACGTGAATAAACCAATCCGAGCGTCATCCAACATTCCCTTTAAAAGCAGGTGCGCAAGTTCCATTATGGATTGCTATTATTATGGCGTATTTACCAGGCGCACTCCAGGAGCGGTTCACAGCCGAGGAGACTGATGTGCTTGTAAGAGCAGTGAAAGACAGAGAAGTGAAGTTGTAATGTTGTACATTATGGTAAAGGTGATTTCACAGTCTTTTTTTTTCAGTCTTTCAGTTTTTTCAGTTTTCAGTCGATTTTTTTTCCTGGTTCTTGACGGACAAACCAATTTGTCAGATGTCCTTATATACATATATGTCTTGCCACTATTGGGCAAACAGGTCTTATCCTTAATTATTACAATTAGCCTGAATCATTTGTAAGCTAGATTTATGCCTATTTTTTCACATCTTCGTGGCACACCACAATGATTTCCGTCATCTCATGTGTTAATATTTTTTTAGTGTAACAATTTATGATTTGCAAAAATAACTGTTGCATCTGTGTAGATTACATGAGCAAAGTGTATGCGCGTTGTGCACGCTATACATTATGGTCAAGCATGCGCCCTTAAAATAGCATAATGAACAACGCGCAACGCGCCACTGACTTTAGACTAGGTTTTTTCTGGTCAGTGGCGCAATTGTTTAATGGAACAGCAAAATAGCACCAGGGATTGTTTGCGCCGGAACACGCCTCCTTTTTTGCGCTGAACCGCCCAGGTAGCGCAAGTTCATTCACTAGTTTAGCGACGTGCTTCTGTGGAGGGAAAAGCGCGCTTTGCGCGGGTGCAAAATAGGAATGACACATGCGTCGGTGTACAAAGTCAATTGCGCTGGGTGCAAGATAGGGCCCTTATTGTCATATAAAAGCAAAAAAACTTTTTTTCTTACATTCAGTTTATCACAATCTTGCGATATCCAACTTTGATATTGTAGTGATGTTATGCCTGATACCAAGGCTTCGAAGCGTGCGTCGAGAACGTCAGGCACCTCCCATCGGAGCTCCGTATCGAGGCTTGTATTGTTTCAGTGAAGTGACGTCACCGATGACGTTCGAAGCCTCGTTTGAGTGCAGCGCTTCGAGAAAGGGTTCACTTTTGGTGGGATGCTTCGACTATATGACGTGTCAAACTACAACCCCAAATCAGAAAAAGTTGGGACAGTATGGAAAACGCAAAAAAAAAAAAAAAGAAGTGATTTCTAAATTTACTTTGACTTGTATTTCATTGCAGACAATATGAACACAAAATATTTCATGTTTTGTCTGGTCAACTTCATGTCATTTGTAAATATGCATCCTTTCCTGTCATTCAGACCTGCAACACATTTCAAAAAAAGTTGGGACAGTAAAGCATTTACCACTTTGTAATGTTGCCATTCCTTTTCACAACACTTAAAAGACGTTTAGGGACTGAAGATACCAAGTGATGAAGTGTTTCAGGTGTAATTTTGTCCCATTCTTCCTGTAAACAAGTCTTAAGGTGGGCAACAGTACGGGGTCTTCGTTGTCGCATTTTGCGCTTCAAAATGCGCCACACATTCTCTATTGGAGACAGATGCAGTGCCGCCTGAGGGATCGGAGATCACGGTTGTTCAGCTTAGGCTTGCGCCCTTGTCCTTTACGCACTGAAATTCCTCCAGATTCCTTGAATCTTTTAATTATGTTATGCACTGTTGAATGTGAAATATCCAAATCTCTTCCTATCTTTCTTTGTGGAACATTGTTTTTAAACATTTCAATAATTTTCTCACGTATTTGTTGGCAAACTGGCGATCCTTCGGCCCATCTTTGCTCCTAAAGGATTAGACCTTTCTTGGATGCTGCTTTTGTACCAAATCATAATTACAATCACCTGTTGACATCACCTGTTTCAAATCACATCATTAGTTTACCATTTTACCTCATAACTAGCCCTAAATTGCTCCTGTCCCAACTTTTTTTCAAATGTGTTGCAGGTCTGAATGAGAGGAAAGGATGCATATTTACAAATTACATGAAGTTGACCAGACAAAACATGAAATATTTTGTGTTCATATTGTCTGCAATGAAATACAAGTCAAAGTAAATTTAGAAATCACTTCTTTTTTTTTGCGTTTTCCATACTGTCCCAACGTTTTCTGATTTGGGGTTGTACACAAGCACTTCCACTGCCCTCTCTCAAGTCCACCTCAATCACTTTCACTTTGTTTCATCCAATCTAAAGAACTAGAGTTCAACAAAAGCACTCCCCAGTTACAAAATTATGAAACACTGAGCATAAATACTTGAATGATTAATAATTTTTGTTGTGTGTGTGTGTGTGTCTCAAGCCTTAACCACGATCTTGACCAGCAGGTGTCTCTAGTGTGCATTCGAAGCCTCAAGAAATTAACCACTTTTCAACACATTTGGCTGTAAAGCTTCAAAATTTCATGAAGCTTCATTTTGCCACCACTACTTGTATGTGTCTGATCCACAACGAGAAGAGAGAACTGTCCGTCTTGCACTTTTTTCACTCCTTCCCTCGCTGCAGCCGCCTACTCTCGCCTACATTTCAGGCAAGGCGCATCTCAAATGAGCCTATTGTTACTACAGTCAACAGGTGTGTGGTCTCGCGGTCCGGACAAATCTTCTAGTGTGTGTGTGAATTCTGAGGATTATAATGCTAAAAATCTGTTGAATCTAATGATGGCAATTTCAAAACTGCTTCATGAAGCTTCAAAGCTTTACAAATATTCTGTTTCGAAGCTTCGACACAATACGGCACATTTCATCTGTTTCAGTGTTTCACAAAGCCTCGGTCTGCCCATCACTAGATGAAACTGTCCTCACTACGGTCTCCCAAAGTTTTAAGATCAATTAAGATTTGAAAATCATCTAACATGTCTCAGGCCTTACACAAACAAAGCTAGACAAGATACAATGGTAACATGAGGGCTATTTATACAACAAGAATAATTACTAACAAGAAACACTTGTGAACAATCAAGACGATCAACCAATCAGTACATGGCTGGCACAAGACATGGGCTGCGTGGCGGTAATACTCCAAAGGAGTGAACGGCCATAGAAGAAGAAAAAGAAGAAGAAGAAGAAGAAGAAGAAGAAGAAGAAGAAGAACATGGGCTGCGTCCAAAAACCTAGGCAGTGACTTGTTGCCTTGCTGCCTTATCAGGCAATGACTTGTAAAGCAGTGCAAGCGCACAAAGGTATCTCACGGAACTGATTTGGGACAGACTTCTGAGGCAGCGTAACAGTTTAATGATCTACAGCAAAATAGAGCGAGTTTTGCTGAGAACCAAACAAATTTTTAATTACTACAGTAATTTCTTGCTAGAAATGACATAAGAAGTGGAAAACGTTGGTCAAAAACTTACATTTACACACAAACTGATCAGCAACCGCAATTTTCAGATGCCATATTTCTTTTTCTAGCTCAAGTGTCACCAAATGGAACGCATATGATTGTGGGATATCAAAGACACATCTAAGCTGCCTTCAAAAATCGATCAGATGAAGGTATCTCAGGAGACAGGAAGTAAAGCTAACATTGGATTTGGATGTGCCTTGAGGCCTACCTACCTTGAAATGTGTCATCCGAAGGCAGCATTTTTCAGTTTTCAAACGCAGCCACGATCACATGAGATCAAGGAAGTCACATGACAACATGGAAACATGTTTCTGTAAGAATTTCAAAATAAAAGCAATTGTGACAAATGGTAGTAAAATATTAATTGATGTGCACACCTATAAATATATTCACTTCTCTTTGTCTTTCTATTTTTTATCAACATTGAATTGAAAATGGTACGTTTAAAAAAAAAATGGTTAAAATGCAAACTTGGCACATGGATTTGTTTCAAAAACATTTCTCCTTTTCATCATCTCCTTATTTGTCTCAGGCCCATTAACCAACAGGACATGGAATGATTAAAATCCTCAACCTTATTTACTTGACTTTGGCCTAATGCTTTTATCAGTGTTAAACAAGGGTAAAACTGTATTCTGCTTGCACAGGACTGTTTCTCCACAGCTCCTTGTAAGCTGCAATTATTTTGCTTCTGTTCAAAACCAAATCATGTCTCCAATTAGCTAACGACCAATGAAAATCTCTCAAATGCTTGGTGACTGCTGCCAGCTGTGGCATCGTAAAGGCTCTGGCAATGCCGTATGTGTTTATCTTTGCAGTGGGATTCTCAATTTCCTACGTCTGCTTGCATTTCATTCTACAAGTAGCTCGTTCTAACTATTTATGTTGCTCCTGGTGATGTTTAAGTTCTTTAGGTGCTTTCTGAACATAACTTTACTAGCTGTTTCATTTCCTATGGTGTGTAATGGGCTACGTGGGATCAGTTACAATCCTGTTGAGTCTCAGCACGTGGACCATTTACAACTGACTATCTGATGCACACTGACATATTAACACATATAACCAACATGGGGTGTGTTCTCAAAAGCATCGTTAGCCAACTAATGTCGCAAGTTCCATCTTTACCAACATAGTTCAATGATTCGACATTTACTGAAACCATAGATCCAACGAACATTCGCAAACAGCATCGCAAACTTCTGTGGTTGGAACTACAGCTCTCAAGGTGTGGTTAGAAGCATAGTTTCTAGCTAAAGGTTTCATTCACCCAAAAATAAAAAAGACATCAATTACTCAACCACATGTCATTCAAAACCTGTAAGAATTTTGTTCATCTTCGAAACATAAATGAAGATGTTTTAAATCAAATCGGAGAGATTTCTGTCCCTCCATTGACAGTTCACGCAGCTACCACTTTAACCCTCTGAACCAGACGAACATGCCGGCGCGTTTTGCTGGATTTTTCCTCATGCCAGTGTAAAACAACTCAATTTCGCCCTCACAGACAAGACAGATATGTCTTTACAAAGCTTAAAGTGTCTACTTTTATTTATGTACACTCAAAATAAAAAAATGTTTGTGCTTTTCGCTAATTAAAGAAAACAAACAGGATGTGCGTTCTCCCGTATGTCTCCCTGTGAAGTCCACTCTGAAATGAACTGTAACTCAGCGAATACTTGCCACACAGACACGACAGATATATCTTTATAAAGCTTGGAATGTCTACGTTTAAATTAAGTAATTTAAATAAAAAACAAATATTCTCTGTTTATGTAATCCCTATGAAAACAGCGAGAGGTACAGTTCCTCCAGAGGAGCCTCATTATCTTTAATGTGATGACACCCACACGCGCAAAGCGATTCACGTGCTAATAAATAATAGTACAAGACCATGTGAAAAATATCCAAAAATGTTATATCTTTCATAATCGTCTATTTCTATATCTCTCATTCAAACCATTGTTATGCTTTCTATGGAGTTTATGAATCCTAACATTGTATGACATGCACATGAATAATTATTTATGAAGTAAACATAAGAATCCATCAATACTTCAAATAAATGTTTATTTTCACACAGCAGTTAATAAACTATCGCTTCAACTGATATCTAACTTCTTAGTCTCATTAAACACATACATGAGCCGATCAAGCTGCAAGCTTCAAGGTTGAACTTGCAAATTTTAAACATTAAGCAGCACGTTTGAGCTTCTGGAAGAACCAATGAGGTTCATTCTTGTGTGTTACATATCATGTTTGAGCATCACGTTTGAGCTTCCGCAAGAACTAATGAGGTTCATTCTTGAGTGATCTCGTGACACCCCTGATTGGTTAACCTCACACAACTTGCACAAGTAAACAGGGAAACCCTAACCCATTTTAATAGGATGCAAAAAACTACAGGATTTCCTGAATTGTCCATGTTAGTAGCACCAAATATATATTTTTTGATGCAATAAGTCTTAGGTTAACTAAATATCCATTCATTCTGTCTTCTTAGATATATCTATAAAATAATCAACATATAGTCTATTACTTTTGTATGGACATAAATTCTGATGAAATTTTCCATTATTTTGTCTGTGTTTTCTGCACAGCTGTTCACATACATTTTCTATCATTTAAAAGTCATACTTTTTTAGATGACAATCTATTGCAGTAATTTGTATTTAGATAAATCCTGCTTTCCATTGCACTAAAGGTTCTTTATAGTGGAAAAGGGTTCTTTGGATTATTAAAATGTTCACAAAGGAAGAAAATTATTCTTGCTAGAACTGTCCACTAAAAGGTTCTTTGGGCAACCCAAAATCTTCATCAATAGCAATGCTGCACAATACCCCCTTTTGGAACCTTTGTGGCGTGTGCGTGTGTGGATTATACACAGTTTATTATCCAACAGGTGTTTTTCTGATTATTTATTTGTTTCTTATAAGTGTTTTTGTTTTTTTATACCTACTGCTTTTGAGGATGAGTTTGGCCTTTTCCACCCTCCCACTCCTGGTGCTGATTTCTCACTATGGAAATGCTCATCGCCAGCTGTGCCATATTATGGCACATTAAAACGTCCGTTTGCTGCTCATTTCAATAAGAGCGGTTTTAATGAGGAAACATCGATTCTCTCTGGTCTGAGCGAGGCCATAATGAAATAAGAGAGAGAGATGGCAAAGAGCGGTAATCACTGATGAATGTGCTGTCTCATTGAAGTTGACGTGGTGAAAAGGCGCAAACCCCCCTCACCAATCAGGCCTCATTAGCGGTGACACAAACAACTTCATGCTGTTTTCCTACAGGTCATCCGGAAATTAACGATGAGACAGACCTGTGCACTCGCGCTCATAAGGGTCACCGGTGATTTTAACAACAGCAATCAGCTTCTAGACTAGCTCATCAGAGAGTTTGTGCCGAGTTCAACTGCAGGACTTTGATGTGCTGCAGGTGGACGGGAGGTCAGTTTTGGCAGCTTCCTCTGCAGGAGGTCATGGAGATCCATGGTTACAGGATGGCTGTGTTTGGAATTGCGTATACTAGCATACTACACTTGCAAATGCTACAGTATATATATACACTGCTAAAAAAAATGAAGGGAAAACTTAAATCACACATTGGATCTCAATGAATTAAATATTCAATTTGAAAATCTTAATTTACATACATTCTACACTCACCTAAAAGATTATTAGGAACACCATACTAATACTGTGTTTGACCCCCTTTCGCCTTCAGAACTGCCTTAATTCTACATGGCATTGATTCAACAAGGTGCTGAAAGCATTCTTTAGAAATGTTGGCCCATATTGATAGGATAGCATCTTGCAGTTGATGGAGATTTGTGGGATGCACATCCAGGGCACGAAGCTCCCGTTCCACCACATCCCAAAGATGCTCTATTGGGTTGAGATCTGGTGACTGTGGGGGCCATTTTAGTTCAGGGAACTCATTGCCATGTTCAAGAAACCAATTTGAAATGATTCGAGCTTTGTGACATGGTGCATTATCCTGCTGGAAGTAGCCATCAGAGGATGGGTACATGGTGGTCATAAAGAGATGGACATGGTCAGAAACAATGCTCAGGTAGGCCGTGGCATTTAAATGATGCCCAATTGGCACTAAGGGGCCTAAAGTGTGCCAAGAAAACATCTCCCTCACCATTACACCACCACCACCAGCCTGCACAGTGGTAACAAGGCATGATGGATCCATGTTCTCATTCTGTTTACGCCAAATTCTGACTCTACCATCTGAATGTCTCAACAGAAATCGAGACTCATCAGACCAGGCAACATTTTTCCAGTCTTGAACTGTCCAATTTTGGTGAGTTTGTGCAAATTGTAGCCTCTTTTTCCTATTTGTAGTGGAGATGAGTGGTACCCGGTGGGGTCTTCTGCTGTTGTAGCCCATCCGCCTCAAGGTTGTGCGTGTTGTGGCTTCACAAATGCTTTGCTGCATACCTCGGTTGTAACAAGTGGTTATTTCAGTCAAAGTTGCTCTTCTATCAGCTTGAATCAGTCGGCCCATTCTCCTCTGACCTCTAGCATCAACAAGGCATTTTCGCCCACAGGACTGCCGCATACTGGATGTTTTTCCCTTTTCACACCATTCTTTGTAAACCCTAGAAATGGTTGTGTGTGAGAATCCCAGTAACTGAGCAGATTGTGAAATACTCAGACCGGCCCGTCTGGCACCAACAACCATGCCATGCTCAAAATTGCTTAAATCACCTTTCTTTCCCATTCTGACATTCAGTTTGGAGTTCAGGAGATTGTCTTGACCAGGACCACACCCCTAAATGCATTGAAGCAACTGCCATGTGATTGGTTGATTAGATAATTGCATTAATGAGAAATTGAACAGGTGTTCCTAATAATCCTTTAGGTGAGTGTATAATTTGTTAAGAACAAAAGCATGTGACAACAGTCAATGGAAACCAAAGTCATCAACACACAGAGGGCTGGATATAAAATCATACCAAAAATCAGTGAAAAAAAAGTTACAGGCTGATCCAACTTGCATGAAGTTCATCACAGCAGCTCATAATGAAAGTCGGCAGTGTGCATGGCCCCCTGTAAGCACTCACAACAACGTCTGCTCCTGATGAGATGGTGGATGGTGTCCTGGGGGATCTCCTCCCAGATCTGGATCAGGGCATCAGTGAGCTCCTGGACAGTCTGTGGTGCTACTTGGCGGCTTTGAATGCTCCGATACATTATGTTCCAGAGGTTCTCAATTGGATTCAGGTCTGGGGACTGTGAGGGCCAGTCAATGGCATCAATGCCTTCGTCATCTAAAAACTGCCTACACACTCTAGCCACATGAGGCCTGGCATTATCATGCACCAGGAGGAACCCAGTGCCCACTGCACCAGGTCTGACAATGGCTCTGAGGATTTCATCCCGGTACCTAACAGCAGTAAGGGAAGCATTGGCTAACACATGGAGGTCTGTGTGACCCTCCAGGGATATTCCTCCCCAGACCATTACTGACCCACCACCAAACCGGTCATGCTGGATGATGTTGCACGCAGCATAATGTTCCCCACGAAATCTCCAGACTCTTTCATGTCTGTCACGTGCTCAGTGTGAACCTGCTTTCATCCGTGAAGAGAACAGGGCGCCAATTAGGACTTGCCAATTCTGGTGTTCTCTGGCAAATTTCAATAGAGCTGCATGATGCTTAGCTGCAAGCACAGGTCCCACTAGAGGATGTCGGGCCCCCATGCCACCCTCATGAAGTCTGTTTCTGACAGTTTGGTCAGAAACATGCACACCATTAGCCTGCTGGAAGTCGTTTTGTAGGGCTCTGGCAGTGCTCCTCCTGTTCCTCCTCACACAAAGGAGAAGATACTGGCCCTGCTGATGGATTGTTGCAGTGCAAAATATGATCAATACAAATACAGCAATACCAAAATGATCACTGTTTCCACAAAAATATGAAGCAGTACAACTGTTTTCAACATTGATAATAAGAAATGTTTCTTAAGCATCAAATCATCATATTAGAATGATTTCTGAAGGATCATGTGACACCGAAGACTGGAGTAATGAGGCTGAAAATTCAGCTTTGACATCACAGAAATGAATTACATTTTAAAATATAGTAAAATAGAAAATTGTAATAATATTTGATGACTTAAGATGGTAGAATTTCTGGTTCCTCTGTCACAAAGATCAAGTTAAGTGCATTGCATTGTGATACACTCAGTGTTCTCTATAGCAGACTGCACATTTTGGCAATGTTGTAGCTCATCCATGTATTCTGTACATACAGAACATGTACATACTGTGAATAGTATACATACTGAAGTACGAGTAGCATGGTTCAAGTCATCCTGTGCAGTCCTATTGATCAGACAGAGATCAGCAACAATAAAACAACTGACACCTCTCCTGTGAGCCACCAAAGGATCAGTGGCAACTTTAACAAAAGGTCAGTGCTTTACTGCAAGTCAGATGAGGGCCATGGATAACTTTAAACTTGTTGCCGTAAACAACACAGGAAGCAATAAAGATCAAGACAAAAACAAGATAAACAGCATAAGATCTAGTAGTGTCCCCGGGCCACACACACATACTATGTTTTCAAGGTAAATCAGGTCTGTTTAATGGCCATGTGTCTCTGCGGGAAAGAGAGTGTTATATTTAATTTATCTCAGAGATTTATCCCTCTATTTTAGCAGTGCACACGAGAAAGAGTGAGAGAGATAGTGCTCACATTGATCATTGCAGCGTGGGTGTCTGGTTGTGATAGAAAGTCAGTGACTAAGTGTGTGTGTGTTACAGAGAGAGAGAGAGAGAGAGAAGCCAAACTAAAAAGAAAAAGAACAATCGAATGACAATCCCTCTTGCAGCTCATCTCTTCTCTTCTCTGGTGACGTGAGGGCGGGGCAACCTGTCACTCACATGAGATCCACCAATAGCAAGCCACAACCATCCAATCAATTCTTAACAGACAAAATCAAGTCTACATTTGTTCTTGTACGAGAAGCCATTTCACTCGGATATACGTCACAATAGGGAAGAAAAACGTGTATGTTTTCATGTTTCATGCAGACTTTACAAGTGCAAACATACATGCATAGAAGCTTGTTTCTACCACAGAATAAAAAATAAAAAAGCTAATTACAACTTTTTATCTCACAATTCTGACTTTATAATATAAAGTCGCAATTTCTCAGAATCTTGCAATTCGGACTTTAAAACACGCAATTGCAAGATTTAAAGTCAGAATTAAGGGATATAAAGTCACAATTTCTCAAAATCTTGCAATTCTGACTTTAAAACACGCAATTGCAAGATATAAAGTCAGAATTGTGAGATATAAAGTCGCAATTTCTCAGAAACTTGCAATTCTGACTTTAAAACACGTAATTGCAAGATTTAAAGTCAGAATTAAGGGATATAAAGTTGCAATTTCTCAGAAAATTGCAATTCTGACTTTAAAACACGTAATTGCAAGATTTAAAGTCAGAATTAAGGGATATAAAGTTGCAATTTCTCAGAAACTTGCAATTCTGACTTTAAAACACGCAATTGCAAGATTTAAAGTCAGAATTAAGGGATTCTGACTTTATATCTCACAATTCTGACTTTATATCTCACAATTCTGACTTTATATCTCACAATTCTGACTTTATATATGACAATTCTGACTTTAAATCTCGCAATTCTGACTTTATAACTCGCAATTCTGACTTTATATCTCACAATTCTGACTTTAATAACTCACAATTCTGACATTATATCTCGCAACTCTGACTTTATATCTCGCAATTCTGACTTTATATCTCACAATTCTGACTTTATATCTCACAATTCTGACTTTAAATCTCGCAATTCTGACTTTAAATCTCGCAATTCTGACTTTATAACTCGCAATTCTGACTTTATATCTCACAATTCTGACTTTAATAACTCACAATTCTGACATTATATCTCGCAACTCTGACTTTATATCTCGCAACTCTGACTTTATATCTCGCAATTCTGACTTTATTACTCGCAATTCTGACTTTAATAACTCACAATTCTGACTTTATAACTCGCAATTCTGACTTTATATCTTGCAATTCTGACTTTATATCTCACAATTCTGACTTTATATCTCACAATTCTGACTCTATAACTCGCAATTCTGACTTTATATCTCGCAACTCTGACTTTATATCTCACAATTCTGACTTTATATCTTGAAATTCTGACTTTATATCTCGCAATTCTGACTTTATATCACTCAATTCTGACTTTATAACTCGCAATTCTGACTTTATATATCGCAATTCTGACTTTATTACTCGCAATTCTGACTTTAATAACTCACAATTCTGACTTTATATCTCACAATTCTGACTTTATATCTCGCAATTCTGACTTTAATAACTCACAACTCTGACTTTATATCTCACAATTCTGACTTTATATCTCACAATTCTGACTTTATAACTCGCAATTCTGAATTTATAGCTCGCAATTCTGACTTTATATCTCTCAATTGTGAGATAAAAAGTCACAATTGTCTTTTAAAATGTTTTATTCTGTGGCGGAAACAAGCTTCCATATACAGTACATGTGTGTTTCTAAGCTATCGATAAAATAATATACAGTGAGTGTAGTTAATTCTGGTTACCACACATATCTTTTAGGAAGAAAAAAACATATGCCTAAAAGACGTTGTGGTTGTTTTTTGCATTTAATATAAAGCAAAAGTACACACAACAACAGCATGTCAGACATTTCTCTTGATTTGCCCATACAAATCGTAAATTGGTAAATATAGTAACCAGGATTTGTTTTTCCCTACACTCCCTCCTTCTCTACGTTTCAACAACTGTCTCAGCACTGTTTATTTTTATTCTTCTAAGGAATTTTAGGAGAAAAATCTGAGATGAGGAAAACAAAATGGTTACACATTAAGGTTTTATTTAACATTAGTTAATATGAACTTACAATGAGCCATACTTCTACAGCAATTATTAAGATTAGTTCATGTTGATCTCATGATTTATTAATACATTTTTGAGATCAAATGTAATGCACTGTGAACTGACATGAACATTTTTTATTAACTAACATTAACAAAGGTTAATAAATGTTGTAAAAATAAATTGCTCGTTGTTAGTTCATGTTAGTTTTGCTTTAACTAATGTTAACAAATGAGACCTTGTTGTAAAGTTTTACGAACAGAGTCAACATTTGAGCAATAACATTTTCTCAGGAGGAAGTTAAAATACTAAACTCACTTTAAATGTGATTTTTACTTTTAGTGTGTGTTTGTAAGTGTGCTATACATGAGCAACAATTCAGAGACTGTAACACAACATACCGCTATTGGGCACCTTGAAACCCAATGCAGGCCTACACATGTGTGTGTGTGTGTGTGTGTGTGTGTGTGTGTGTGTGTGTGTGTGTGTGTGTGTGTGTGTGTGTGTGTGTGTGTGTCCATTTGTATATATAACCATACGATGAGTAGTCTGACCAAATTTAGACATGTCTTGTCGGCTACCAGAATTTTATCTCCAAGTTCATCCGTCATTATTGAAGTATGTTTTACACTGTTTATATATTCCCAGAGAGTGAACCTGGAGCAAGTGTGTGTGCCTATAAAGATACAACACAAAGAGTGCTGACCTCCAGCTACAAGAATAGGACCACACACACACACACACACATACTGCGTTCTTTTTATTTGTGGGTAGAAAGCTAAAGCGAAAAGAAAAGTGTCAAACCCCCCTGTAAAACCAGCCAACAGACCAGCAAGACCAGGCTGGGAGACCTGCAAACCAGTTTAGACTGGTTTATTCTGGATTTTTCAGCAGTAGTGTTTGTGTGTGTGCTCATCGTGTGTTTGTCCACACGCATGCATGTCATTAAATGATGTAACTATTCTGAAACTTTAGTAAAAATCTTTCTAACTATACAGAACATCAGCACATTCACCTGTCTGGAGTTTTTGAGCACAAACTTGAGATATTTATAAACAAATAGAAACATCTCAATCGGTTCAATATAATAAATAATTCTGACTTTATATCACTCAATTCTGACTTTATATCTCACAATTCTGACTTTAAATCTCACAATTCTGACTTTATATCTCACAATTCTGACTTTATATCTTGCGATTCTGACTTAATAACATGCAATTCTGACTTTATATCTCACGATTCTGACTTTATATCTCACAATTCTGACTTTATATCTCACGATTCTGACTTTATATCTCACGATTCTGACTTTATATCTTGCGATTCTGACTTAATAACATGCAATTCTGACTTAATATCTCACGATTCTGACTTTATATCTCACAATTCTGACTTTATATCTCACGATTCTGACTTTATATATCACGATTCTGACTTTATATCTCGCAATTCTGACTTAATAACCTGCAATTCTGACTTTATATCTCACGATTCTGACTTTATATCTCACAATTCTGACTTTATATCTCACAATTCTGACTTTATATCTCACGATTCTGACTTTATATATCACAATTCTGACTTTATATCTCGCAATTCTGACTTAATAACCTGCAATTCTGACTTTATATCTCACGATTCTGACTTTATATCTCATGATTCTGACTTTATATCTCACGATTCTGACTTTATATCTCACGATTCTGACTTTATATCTCACAATTCTGACTTTATAACTCACGATTCTGACTTTATATCTCACGATTCTGACTTAATATCTCACAATTCTGACTTTATATCTCACAATTCTGACTTTATATCTCACGATTCTGACTTTATATCTCACAATTCTGACTTTATATCTCGCAATTCTGACTTTATATCTCACAATTCTGACTTTATATCACGATTCTGACTTTATATCTCACAATTCTGACTTTATATCTCGCAATTCTGACTTTATATCTCACAATTCTGACTTTATATCTCACAATTATGACTTTAAATCTCGCAATTCTGACTTTATATCTCACGATTCTGACTTTATATCTCACGATTCTGACTTTATATCTCGCAATTCTGACTTAATAACCTGCAATTCTGACTTTATATCTCACGATTCTGACTTTATATCTCACGATTCTGACTTAATAACATGCAATTCTGACTTTATATCTCACAATTCTGACTTTATATCTCGCAATTCTGACTTAATAACCTGCAATTCTGACTTTATATCTCACGATTCTGACTTAATAACATGCAATTCTGACTTTATATCTCAAGATTCTGACTTAATAACATGCAATTCTGACTTTATATCTCACGATTCTGACTTTATATCTCACGATTCTGACTTTATATCTCACGATTCTGACTTTATATCTCACAATTCTGACTTTATAACTCACGATTCTGACTTTATATCTCACGATTCTGACTTTATATCTCACAATTCTGACTTTATATCTCACGATTCTGACTTTATATCTCACAATTCTGACTTTATATCTCGCAATTCTGACTTTATATCTCACAATTATGACTTTATATCTCACAATTATGACTTTAAATCTCGCAATTCTGACTTTATATCTCACGATTCTGACTTTATATCTCACGATTCTGACTTTATATCTCGCAATTCTGACTTAATAACCTGCAATTCTGACTTTATATCTCACAATTCTGACTTTATATCTCGCAATTCTGACTTAATAACATGCAATTCTGACTTTATATCTCAAGATTCTGACTTTATATCTCACGATTCTGACTTTATATCTCACAATTCTGACTTTATATCTCGCAATTCTGACTTAATAACATGCAATTCTGACTTTATATCTCAAGATTCTGACTTTATATCTCACGATTCTGACTTTATATCTCACAATTCTGACTTTATATCTCGCAATTCTGACTTAATAACATGCAATTATGACTTTAAATCTCGCAATTCTGACTTTATATCTCACGATTCTGACTTTATATCTCACGATTCTGACTTTATATCTCGCAATTCTGACTTAATAACCTGCAATTCTGACTTTATATCTCACGATTCTGACTTTATATCTCCCAATTCTGACTTTATATCTCACGATTCTGACTTTATATCTCACAATTCTGACTTAATAACATGCAATTCTGACTTTATATCTCACGATTCTGACTTAATAACTCACAATTCTGACTTAATAACATGCAATTCTGACTTTATATCTCCCAATTCTGACTTAATAACTCACAATTCTGACTTTATATCTCACGATTCTGACTTAATAACATGCAATTCTGACTTTATATCTCACAATTATGACTTTAAATCTCATAATTCTGACTTTATATCTCACGATTCTGACTTAATAACATGCAATTCTGACTTTATATCTCACAATTATGACTTTAAATCTCATAATTCTGACTTTATATCTCACGATTCTGACTTTATATCTCACGATTCTGACTTTATATCTCGCAATTCTGACTTAATAACCTGCAATTCTGACTTTATATCTCACGATTCTGACTTTATATCTCACGATTCTGACTTAATAACATGCAATTCTGACTTTTTATCTCACAATTCTGACTTTATATCTCGCAATTCTGACTTAATAACCTGCAATTCTGACTTTATATCTCACGATTTTGACTTTATATCTCACGATTCTGACTTAATAACATGCAATTCTGACTTTATATCTCAAGATTCTGACTTAATAACATGCAATTCTGACTTTATATCTCAAGATTCTGACTTTATATCTCACGATTCTGACTTTATATCTCACAATTCTGACTTTATATCTTGCGATTCTGACTTAATAACATGCAATTCTGACTTTATATCTCACAATTCTGACTTTAAATCTCACGATTCTGACTTTATTTCTCACGATTCTGACTTTATATCTCGCAATTCTGACTTAATAACCTGCAATTCTGACTTTATATCTCACGATTCTGACTTTATATCTCCCAATTCTGACTTTATATCTCACGATTCTGACTTTATATCTCACAATTCTGACTTTATATCTCGCAATTCTGACTTAATAACCTGCAATTCTGACTTTATATCTCACGATTCTGACTTAATAACATGCAATTCTGACTTTATATCTCACGATTCTGACTTAATGACATGCAATTCTGACTTTATATCTCACGATTCTGACTTAATAACATGCAATTCTGACTTTATATCTCACGATTCTGACTTAATAACATGCAATTCTGACTTTATATCTCAAGATTCTGACTTTATATCTCACGATTCTGACTTTATATCTCACGATTCTGACTTAATAACATGCAATTCTGACTTTATATCTCACAATTATGACTTTAAATCTCATAATTCTGACTTTATATCTCACGATTCTGACTTTATATCTCACGATTCTGACTTTATATTTCGCAATTCTGACTTAATAACCTGCAATTCTGACTTTATATCTCACAATTCTGACTTTATATCTCGCAATTCTGACTTAATAACCTGCAATTCTGACTTTATATCTCACGATTTTGACTTTATATCTCACGATTCTGACTTAATAACATGCAATTCTGACTTTATATCTCAAGATTCTGACTTAATAACATGCAATTCTGACTTTATATCTCAAGATTCTGACTTTATATCTCACGATTCTGACTTTATATCTCACAATTCTGACTTTATATCTTGCGATTCTGACTTAATAACATGCAATTCTGACTTTATATCTCACAATTATGACTTTAAATCTCGCAATTCTGACTTTATATCTCACGATTCTGACTTTATTTCTCACGATTCTGACTTTATATCTCGCAATTCTGACTTAATAACCTGCAATTCTGACTTTATATCTCACGATTCTGACTTTATATCTCCCAATTCTGACTTTATATCTCACGATTCTGACTTTATATCTCACAATTCTGACTTTATATCTCGCAATTCTGACTTAATAACCTGCAATTCTGACTTTATATCTCACGATTCTGACTTAATAACATGCAATTCTGACTTTATATCTCACGATTCTGACTTAATAACATGCAATTCTGACTTTATATCTCACGATTCTGACTTAATGACATGCAATTCTGACTTTATATCTCACGATTCTGACTTAATAACATGCAATTCTGACTTTATATCTCACGATTCTGACTTAATAACATGCAATTCTGACTTTATATCTCAAGATTCTGACTTTATATCTCACGATTCTGACTTTATATCTCACGATTCTGACTTAATAACATGCAATTCTGACTTTATATCTCACAATTATGACTTTAAATCTCATAATTCTGACTTTATATCTCACGATTCTGACTTTATATCTCACGATTCTGACTTTATATCTCGCAATTCTGACTTAATAACCTGCAATTCTGACTTTATATCTCGCAATTCTGACTTAATAACCTGCAATTCTGACTTTATATCTCACAATTCTGACTTTATATCTCGCAATTCTGACTTAATAACCTGCAATTCTGACTTTATATCTCACGATTTTGACTTTATATCTCAAGATTCTGACTTAATAATATGCAATTCTGACTTTATATCTCAAGATTCTGACTTTATATCTCACGATTCTGACTTTATATCTCACAATTCTGACTTTATATCTTGCGATTCTGACTTAATAACATGCAATTCTGACTTTATATCTCACAATTATGACTTTAAATCTCGCAATTCTGACTTTATATCTCACGATTCTGACTTTATTTCTCACGATTCTGACTTTATATCTCGCAATTCTGACTTAATAACCTGCAATTCTGACTTTATATCTCACGATTCTGACTTTATATCTCCCAATTCTGACTTTATATCTCACGATTCTGACTTTATATCTCACAATTCTGACTTTATATCTCGCAATTCTGACTTAATAACCTGCAATTCTGACTTTATATCTCACGATTCTGACTTAATAACATGCAATTCTGACTTTATATCTCACGATTCTGACTTAATGACATGCAATTCTGACTTTATATCTCACGATTCTGACTTAATAACATGCAATTCTGACTTTATATCTCACGATTCTGACTTAATAACATGCAATTCTGACTTTATATCTCAAGATTCTGACTTTATATCTCACGATTCTGACTTTATATCTCACGATTCTGACTATATATCTCGCAATTCTGACTTTATTTCTCGCAATTCTGACTTTATATATCACAGTTCTGACCTTATATCATGCAATTCTGACTTTAAATCTCACAATTCTGACTTAATAACCTGCAATTCTGACTTTATATCTCACGATTCTGACTTAATAACATGCAATTCTGACTTTATATCTCACAATTCTGACTTTATATCTCGCAATTCTGATTTAATAACCTGCAATTCGGACTTTATATCTCACGATTCTGACTTTATATCTCACGATTCTGACTTAATAACATGCAATTCTGACTTTATATCTCAAGATTCTGACTTAATAACATGCAATTCTGACTTTATATCTCAAGATTCTGACTTTATATCTCACGATTCTGACTTTATATCTCACAATTCTGACTTTATATCTTGCGATTCTGACTTAATAACATGCAATTCTGACTTTATATCTCACAATTATGACTTTAAATCTCGCAATTCTGACTTTATATCTCACGATTCTGACTTTATATCTCACGAATCTGACTTTATATCTCGCAATTCTGACTTAATAACCTGCAATTCTGACTTTATATCTCACGATTCTGACTTTATATCTCCCAATTCTGACTTTATATCTCACGATTCTGACTTTATATCTCACAATTCTGACTTTATATCTCGCAATTCTGACTTAATAACCTGCAATTCTGACTTTATATCTCACGATTCTGACTTTATATCTCACGATTCTGACTTAACATGCAATTCTGACTTTATATCTCACAATTATGACTTTAAATCTCGCAATTCTGACTTTATATCTCACGATTCTGACTTTATATCTCACGATTCTGACTTTATATCTCACGATTCTGACTTAATAACATGCAATTCTGACTTTATATCTCAAGATTCTGACTTTATATCTCACGATTCTGACTTTATATCTCACGATTCTGACTATATATCTCGCAATTCTGACTTTATATATCACAGTTCTGACTTTATATATCACAGTTCTGACCTTATATCATGCAATTCTGACTTTATATCTGTCCCATGTCAGTCTGTTTAGTTTAGCTTTCAGTTGTGTTTTGATTCTGTCATATGTTCCTTTGTCTTAGTTTCCCACCACTTGTCTGTTTCCTTGGTTACCCTGTGTTTAGTGAATTATCTCGTTTCTGTTTACTATTTAAGTTCTTCCCTGTTCATTCATTCTTGGTCCGGTAACCATGATGGTTAAATGTGTTTTCTGTGTCGTTCTTCCATGTTCCTGAGAGTTTTCATTAAAGTTTATGTTTATTTATGGATCTCCTGAGTCTACTGCCTGTTCCTGTGCAAATAACCGTGACCAAGTTACAGACTGCAGTATGGGCCATCTCCTCATTCCCCAAGACTCAGCTGAGCTACTGCTTTCCATCTCCAAAGACCAGCGGCCGATCCTGGAATATGTTGAGAAATTTATCCAGCTCGTCCCCCAGGTACCCTGGAATGATGGGACATTAAAAACTATCTTCTGGAGTGGTTTTGACAACCCGTTATTCCTCCAAGTACCTGCGTGTTCTACACCAGGTACTTTGGTGCAATACCTGGATTTTGTGCTGTGACTGAGTGGTTATTCCCTCACTGTTTGTGAGGTGGATGAGGACACCACCACCGCTCAGCCAGAGTCACCATTAACAACCCCTGTCTCCGTCCAGAGCCCAGTGACGTCCCCTGTCTCCATCCAGAGCCCAGTGACGTCCCCTGTCTCCATCCAGAGCCCAGTGACGTCCCCTGTCTCCATCCAGAGCCCAGTGACGTCCCCTGTCTCCGTCCAGAGCCCAGTGACGTCCCCTGTCTCCATCCAGAGCCCAGTGACGTCCCCTGTCTCCATCCAGAGCCCAGTGACGTCCCCTGTCTCCATCGAGAGAAGGGGGTGGGGTGGGCCCTGAAGGGTCTGAACTACCATGGCCACCTGAACTTCCTAAGACGCCGTGGCTCCCGAGCTTCTGGCACCTCGGTGGTCCCCTGAGCTGCCGGAGCCACCATGGTCTCCTGTAACACTGGCACCACCCTGGAGGCTTCCTAGCCAGTCGGCAGCGCCTGGATCACCTGTCTCTGTCCTCAAGGATCCCCCCCCACCCCACGGTTTGACTCCATTTGGCGCGAGGCCGCACCTTCAGGAAGGGGGAGGTAATGTCACATGTCTGTCTAGTTTAGCTTTTTTTAGCGTTGTGTTTTGATTCTGTCACATGTTCCTTTGTCTTAGTTTCCCGCCACTTGTCTGTTTCCTGTTAATTATCTTTTTTCTTTTTGCTATTTACGTTCTTCCCTGTTCATTCATTCTTGGTCCGGTAACCATGATGGTTAAATGCGTTTTCTGTGTCGTTCTTCCATGTTCCTGAGAGTTTTCATTAAAGTTTGTTTATATTTGGATCTCCTGGCTATCTATCTGGCTATTTATGCTGTTTGTTCTCTCATCAAATCTGAACGATATGCTTCAGTTTTTGTCCTAAATCTACTCATTTCAGATCTCATCCAGATTGTTTGCATGTTACTCCTCACAATTTGGTTCAACTTCTACTGGATGATGACCTTAGCCATCACAATATTCTGGGCTGGTTTGACAGGTTTGTATTTCATGACATATATAGCCGTAGAGAGATATGTTCTGATCACTCATCCCATTTGGCACAGGTCTCATCGCTCAGTCAAATGTCTTGTTTGTACTTCACTGACTGGTTGGCTTATATCTTCTATCGTTATTCCAGTTTGTATTATGATAAATGCCCTGGCATATATCATGCCCTTCATCCCCTAAGTAGTGATTATTTTGTGTTTTGTAGGTAAATGTCTCAATCAATATCACTCAATATCTCTCTCTCCTCTAAAGAAGCAGTTAGTTCTGGCTCCTCTGTTCTTTGTGGTGATCAGTTACACCTTTTTAATCCTTCCCTTGCATATTTTTCTTTTTCTGAATGTAACATTTTGTAAATACCCACTTAGTCCATGTATGCTTACTGTTATTCTTTTTTCTGTTAAACCCACTTGTGTACTATTTGCTGTATGTTTTCATGAGGAGTGAACATCATCAGGACGTCTCACTGCTGCAGCAGCCTGAAGAGTGAAACGGGACACACAACATTTACTGATGTGCAGCTTGATCATGTGTGAGAGATTCACACCAGACTGCTGATGTCAAAAATTCATTTATGATTATACAATGATGGTTTTCAAATTACTCATTACAGCATGTTTAACTAATGACATGTCCATGACTTCAGTCACATGTGTTTGTGTAGTGTGCTTCAATGATTACATTGTCCTGTGTTTGTGTTACTGTGCTTTTATGTCTGTATCTTTATTCTATTACACAATTTATCTTAACCTCTTAACCTGCGCCCCTATTTTTGCGAATTCTTTGAAAACGATATACCCAAATGAAAATGTCTGCAGCTCTTAAACCCTATGGTCTATTATCATAAATCTGGTCTTATTTTAAACTAGACACTTGAAATGTTGCTACCCAAGAGTAATATGGGAACAGAATAATATACATGTAAGTTTTTTTTTTTTTTCACTTAGGGAAAAAAATATGAGAATTTAATGTCAAGAGCCCTGAAAATAACTTAAATATAAAACTGAATGTCTCATCATGTCATGATTTAAATATGAGGATGATTCTCTCAGTAATGTAGCTTCTGTAAGCTTTTATGTCAAGAAAAGTCTAGGCGTCCTTTCAAAAAGGCCATTTATTTCAGAACATTTGCAATTGTAAAGAATAGTTTTTCATTCAAATAAATCTGCAATAAACTGCAATAAACTGCTAATTATAATGGATAAACAGTTACTGAAAAACTAAAGCAACTATTTACAGAGATTACAAAATGTAAAAAAACTCATTTAGCTGATAAGAAGTGTCAGTCAGAGTCTGCGCGCTCCACTGCAGTTTCTGCCCTAAACACTGGCAGGCGCCATAGACAGCGTGCCGGTGTTATGAAAGCCTAAGCAGTAAGCACTAGTAGTATTCACCAAAGCCTACTTACGTAAACTGCGCAAGATAATGCCTTTTGATTGGTTACTAAGTCCATCAATTAAACCTTTGTTGGAAAGGTATTGGCTAGGCACCGAGTGCCTTTATCCAATGAAAACCATGGGCGCAATGATTGACAGCTCACCAAGCCTGTAAGGCGCTTCCTCTATATGATGCATCCCAGAAGAGTCTCTGATTGAAGGAGAGAAACGAGGGAGGATTCATATTACGTGGAAGAGACTATTCTTACAGGGGGAGTTTGCCAGAAACGGATTAGAATCGATATTTCATTGAAAATGGACATGATTGATTACAATAACTCAAAACTCCCTTGCAAACAACGGAGGATTTTTTGTTTTTTCCCAAATTTTTCGTTGTTTTGGATTAAAAAGTGGGATGCATTTTGAAGAGTGGACCCTTACACAGAGATGTATGCAGGTGTTTATTGGATTCGTCCGATCTGATCTGAACGACAGGAGATGAAAGATGAGTACCGCTAATATTATGCTAATGTTTACATGGCCGGTCCTTTAGCATTTCATTTAACCCTTTCCTCTCTGGTGTATTTATTGCAAACAAGTTCAGAACATGAATCTTGAGTGTTTTAGCTTTCAAATGATGCATAGTTTGTGATAGTTGATTGAATATTTTGTATAAAACAAAAGTTAATAAAAGTACAGACACGCCCACTTCCGTCAACCTCCCCGCCCACGAACCGGTGCGGGTTAAGAAGTTAAAGGGGACCTATTATCCCCATTTTTACAATATGTAAAATTATGTCCCCAGAGTGTGTATGTGAAGTTTTAGTTTAAAAAAAGCAAACTGTTGTTCTGTGTGTCCCTTTAAATGCAAATGAGCTGGTGTTCCCGCTCCCCCTTTCAAGAAGAGGGCGGAGCTTCGAGAGCTTACGCTCTGGTGTCAGGACAATCTCACGCACTGAAAATGTCAGAAACTGTCAGTAGCGGTGTTCAGTTCGAACCGGAGTCACACAATGATGCCTACAGAGCCAGATAATATATGCTGCATGAAGATAGAACAGGTATAGTTTCATTTCATTACGGTTATAACGTAACGGAGCACGTCGGAATGATGGCAAAAAACTTTACTGATTCATTTTTATACATTTTTTTTGTACATCACACAAAAGATGCGTCTGTTTTCACTCCAGAAAATCACCGTAGCTGAATACACAGTACATGAAGTGCGTTGAAATCTTGCCCATAAACACTCTCTCTCCCTTGCATTATCATCAACATACACAGCGAATTACTCAAAAACACTAGTTACAACTAACAGTAAACAAATATATACAAACCTTACGCCTTTTCAGGGGGTGCTTAAAGGTGAACTATGTAGGATTTTTGCAGTAAAACATCCAGAAATCACTAGGCCAGTGTTATATATTTTGTTCAGTTGAGTACTTAGAATATCCCAAATGTTTTCAACTATTTGTAAATCGTGAGAAAATTGCTATTTTAACCAAGGAGCCGGGACGTGTGAGCTATGCGTGTGAGGGAGTCGCCTGTCGATTGCGTCATATCTGCGTCACCCTCGGTCTCCGGTTTTATTCAGTGAAACACTTTACTCTCACTGCATTGTGAACAAGTGTCATAGCAGCCGCCGAGCGAACGTCATAACTTCCTTTTCAACACACTCAGATATATCTAATACGATAAACAGAGCTGCGTTACCTCACACTCAGCACTGGAGAAGAGGAAGTGCCGCCGGCAACCGTGTCATAATAAAAGTCCCGACAGTGACTATGCCATAATAACAGTCCCGCTCTTCAATCGCTCCTGCGGCCTTGCTCAGCTCCACAACACTCGCTCCTGCTCTGCTTCAGACTACAGTAATGTTAATAATCGCATCCATGAACATGATTTCTGCCCGAGTCCTATCCTGACTGTTTCCCACCAGCTGTGAGGTGAAGACCACATGTCCCGAGATTCTGCGCTCAAACGTGGCGTCATCAAACTACGCCTTTGTTTTGAACAGGCGACCTCTAGTGGACGGAAAAGTTACATAGTGTAGCTTTAATAAACTGCTAAACTTTATATCCATAAAACAACTCTGATGAACTGTAATAAAGTGAGTGTTCTCCCTTGTATTACTGTCGTATCCAATATTGCTCTATAAGCTGTATCATGAGCATTTGGTACTGATCCATCCTTGTGTAACAGCTTTTTCAACAAAACCTGTGTTTTGTATTGTCCCTTTGTACGGACCCTCTTTCACAAAGCAGTCTTGTGCAATATGAATTTACGTATGTGGGGGACCATTCTCTTCAAAAACTAAATTAATCCAATGCGTCTTCAGTGCTGATGGGAGGTCATGTCTGTTGTCGGGAGTCCATGAAGACTGTTATGTTCACTCTTAAATCCAACAACAAAACCCCTGAGTTGCTTGTCTATGCAAATACGGCAAAACCGTGAAGGAGTGACAATAACTGCATTTTGACGGCATGCCAACAACACTCTACTACAACAGCTCTTCCTCTTCTCTAAAGCAGCCCAACATGGTCTCACCCCCTTAGCTGTTTGTTCCCGGGGGCAGAGTTTATGTAAATTTTAGGGTTTGTGATGTCACCAACCTAGGATGAAGCTCGTTGTAGTCCCCACCAGGCATTTGTTGTAGTCCTTAAAAAGCGACTATAAATATCTCCCTTTGCATTGAACTTTGAGGTCATAACTTTGTTTATGCTCAAACAGCAACGCACTAACTAAAGTTAAAAAAGTGAAATAATCAAACGCCCCTTTAATATTTCAGATTGGTAATGATATTTGTTCTTGGAAATGATCTAGTCATGGTTATAAATTGTGTGAATTGCTAATGACACATTTTACTAACAGAGGAATAAAAAGAAAGCAACATGTCAATTTCTTCTCCGAGACTCCTTCAGTAACTGTTAAAATTAGGGATGCATAATTAATCAGGACAATGTCGTTATCACACTCAAAAACATCAATCATGGGCAAAACTTGAACTTATTGAATGAATTATAGACAGTGCTTCCACATATTAGAAATAAGTTAAACTCAAAACACTTTGTGTAGCAGAAAGGAACACACACACACACACTGTATATATATATATATATATATATATATCTCCTCCATGGACTGCCACCTTAACGTGGTGGAGGGGTTTGAGTACCCGAATGACCCTAGGAGCTATGTTGTCCGGGGCTATATGCCCCTGGTAGGGTCTCCCAAGGCAAACAGGTCCTAGGTGACGGGTCAGACTAAGAGCAGTTCAAAACCCTTATGATGACCAAAAAAAAGAGGACCGTGACGTCGCCCGGTATGGCGCAGCCGGGGCCCCACCCTGGAGCCAGGCCTGGGGTTGGGGCTCGTATGCGAGCGCCTGGTGGCCGGACCTTCCCTCACGGGGTCCGGCCGGGCTCAGCCCGAAGGAGCGACGTGGGGACACCTTCCCGTGGGCCCACCACTCACGGGAGGGACCGTAAGGGGCCGGTGCAAAGAGAATCGGGCAGCAGTCGAAGGCGGGGGCCTAGACGACCCGATCCCTGGACACGGAAACTGGCTCTTGGGACATGGAATGTCACCTCGCTGGCGGGGAAAGAGCCTGAGCTTGTGCGTGAGGTTGAGAGGTTCCGACTAGAGATAGTCGGAATCACCTCCACGCATGGCTTGGGCTCTGGAACCACACTCCTCGAGAGGGGATGGACTCTTTACTACTCTGGAGTTGCCCATGGTGAGAGGCGGCGGGCTGGTGTGGGTTTGCTTATAGCCCCCCAGCTCTGCTGCCATGTGTTGGAGTTTACCCCGGTGAACGAGAGGGTCGTTTCCCTGCGGCTTCGGCTCGGGGATAGGTCTCTCACTGTTGTTTGTGCCTACGGGCCGAACGGCAGTGCAGAGTACCCGACCTTCTTGGAGTCTCTGGGAGGGGTGCTGGAGAGTGCTCCGACTGGGGACTCCGTCGTTCTACTGGGGGACTTCAACGCCCACGTGGGCAATGACAGTGAAACCTGGAGGGGCGTGATTGGGAGGAACGGCCCCCCTGATCTGAACCCGAGTGGTGTTCAGTTATTGGACTTCTGTGCTAGTTACAGTTTGTCCATAACGAACACCATGTTCAAGCATAAGGGTGTCCATCAGTGCACATGGCACCAGGACACCCTAGGTCGTAGGTCAATGATCGACTTTGTGGTCGTTTCATCTGATCTGCGGCCGTATGTCTTGGACACTCGGGTGAAGAGAGGGGCGGAGCTGTCAACTGATCACCACCTGGTGGTGAGTTGGATCCGATGGCGGGGGAGGAAGCTGGATAGACTCGGTAGACCCAAACGTACTGTGAGGGTCTGCTGGGAACGTTTGGCCGAGTCTCCTGTCAGAGAGATCTTCAACTCCTGCCTCCGGCAGAGCTTCGACCGGATCCCGAGGGAGGCTGGAGATATTGAGTCCGAGTGGACCATGTTCTCCACCTCCATTGTCAAAGCGGCTGCTCAGAGCTGTGGCCGTAAGGTCTCCGGTGCCTGTCGAGGCGGCAATCCCCGAACCCGGTGGTGGACACCGGAAGTAAGGGATGCCGTCAAGCTGAAGAAGGAGTCCTATCGGGCCTGGCTGGCTTGTGGGACTCCTGAGGCAGCTGACAGGTACCGACAGGCTAAACGGACTGCAGCCCGGGTGGTCGTGGAGGCAAAAACTCGGGCCTGGGAGGAGTTCGGTGAGGCCATGGAAAAAGACTATCGGCTGGCCTCGAAGAGATTCTGGCAAACCGTCCGGCGCCTCAGGAGGGGGAAGCAGTGCCCTACCAACGCTGTTTACAGTGGCGATGGGCGGCTGTTGACCTCGACTGGGGATGTTGTCGGACGGTGGAAGGAATACTTCGAGGATCTCCTCAATCCCGCCGTCACGTCTTCCATTGAGGAAGCAGAGGCTGGGGGCTCAGAGGAGGACTCGTCCATCACCCGGGCTGAAGTCACCGAGGTGGTCAAGAAACTCCTCGGTGGCAAGGCACCGGGGGTGGATGAGATCCGCCCTGAGTACCTCAAGTCTCTGGATGTTGTGGGGCTGTCTTGGCTGACACGCCTCTGCAGCATCGCGTGGCGGTCGGGGACAGTGCCTCTGGGATGGCAGACCGGGGTGGTGGTCCCTCTTTTTAAGAAGGGGGACCGGAGGGTGTGTTCCAACTATAGGGGGATCACACTTCTCAGCCTCCCCGGGAAAGTCTATGCCAGGGTACTGGAGAGGAGAATCCGGCCGATAGTGGAACCTCGGATTCAGGAGGAACAGTGTGGTTTTCGTCCTGGTCGCGGAACACTGGACCAGCTCTATACCCTTTACAGGGTGCTGGAGGGTTCATGGGAGTTTGCCCAACCAGTCCACATTTGTTTTGTGGATTTGGAGAAGGCATTCGACTGTGTCCCTCGCGGCGTCCTGTGGAGGGTGCTGGGGGAATATGGGGTCCGGGGTCCTTTGCTGAGGGCTGTCCGGTCCCTGTATGACCGAAGCAGGAGTTTGGTCCGCATTGCCGGCAGTAAGTCAGACTTGTTCCCGGTGCATGTTGGACTCCGGCAGGGCTGCCCTTTGTCGCCGGTTCTGTTCATAATTTTTATGGACAGAATTTCTAGGCGCAGCCAAGGGCCGGAGGGTGTCAGGTTTGGGGACCACACGGTTTCGTCTCTGCTCTTTGCGGATGACGTTGTCGTGTTGGCCCCTTCTAACCAGGACCTTCAGCATGCATTGGGACGGTTTGCAGCCGAGTGTGAAGCGGCTGGGATGGGGATCAGCACCTCCAAATCCGAGGCCATGGTCCTCAGTCGGAAAAGGGTGGCTTGCCCACTCCAGGTTGGTGGAGAGTTCCTGCCCCAAGTGGAGGAGTTTAAGTATCTAGGGGTCTTGTTCACGAGTGAGGGGAGGATGGAACGGGAGATTGACAGACGGATCGGTGCAGCTTCTGCAGTAATGCGGTCGATGTACCGGTCTGTCGTGGTGAAGAAAGAGCTAAGCCGTAAGGCGAAGCTCTCGATTTACCGGTCAATCTACGTTCCTACTCTCACCTATGGTCATGAGCTTTGGGTCATGACCGAAAGGACAAGATCCCGGATACAGGCGGCCGAAATGAGCTTTCTCCGCAGGGTGGCTGGGCGCTCCCTTAGAGATAGGGTGAGAAGCTCAGTCACTCGGGAGGAACTCGGAGTAGAGCCGCTGCTCCTCCACATCGAGAGGGGACAGCTGAGGTGGCTCGGGCATCTGTTCCGGATGCCTCCTGAACGCCTTCCCGGGAAGGTGTTTCGGGCATGTCCAACCGGGAGGAGGCCCCGGGGAAGACCGAGGACACGCTGGAGGGACTATGTCTCCCGGCTGGCCTTGGAACGCCTCGGTGTCCCCCCGGAAGAGCTAGAGGAAGTGTCTAGGGAGAGGGAAGTCTGGGCATCTCTGCTTAGACTGCTGCCCCCGCGACCCGGCCCCGGATAAGCGGAAGAAGATGGATGGATGGATATATATATATATATATATATATATATATATATATATTTCAGTGCCAAAAATACTCCTTCTGGTTTCTCACAAGTTTCGGAAAGTTTCGGAAAGACTCTGTACAGCGTATCTTTCTTTTATAAATATGATAAAACTAAAGACTTTTCGGAGATATGAAGGATGCAATACTACTCTATTGGTACTCAAGATTTACATGAGAATCTTGCAATACATTATTAAAAACAAACTGAAAAAGGCACAAAAAAAGCAAAAAGGACTGGTAATAATGCACTTTTATTTTTCCATTTAATACCATGTAATTATGAATAAAGGAGTTGCAAATGTGGCAACAATTTAGTGGTCTCAACTCTCATTTACTACTAAGATGATGAAAGCTATTTATCAGCAGCAGCAGTAGCTACAGTTTTACTGAACCTGCTGTCAAATAAGTTTAGGAACCCCTGCCTTATTATAGTGTCTCATTTTGATCTATGATGTCTATAGTGTAATTTAATCTCTGTATATTAGATCAAAACCAGGTGTTTTATAATCTCAAATCGTAGGTCTGTCAGCTATTGGTGGAGACAAGATTGCAAGAGTGAGGAGAAAAACATCTTGATTCAATCCACGAGTCCACATTTCCAGGTTTCGCTGGCGATGGAAACCCCCAGACCTTCATTAATGACATCTGACAGCGATCTTTACAATAGCAGTGCTGTCAAGAACAACACTGATGACTTTGAACCGCTGCTAACTGAAGAAATCGTCTTCATCTCAATCATCTCAAGCATTGGAATTCACATGATCTGTTTGGTTGTTTATGCTGTTTATTCTCTCATCAAATCACATCAGGCCACTCCCGTTTTTAAAAAAAAATAAATCTATTAATTTCAGATCTCATTCAGATTGTTTGCATTTTACTCTTTACCATTCCTTTCGAATGGATGACTTTCATCTTAATAAGAACAATCTGCTGGCCTGGATTCACAGGTTTGTATTCCACAAGATGCATAGCTGTAGAGAGATATTGCTCATCCCGTTTGGTCTCATCGCTCAGTCAAATATTTTGTGGGCAGTTCTTTGACTGATTGGCTAGTATTTTTTATTTTCTATTCAACAGAGGTATTGTTATTTTTCCTGCCAGAGGGAGTGAGGGTGGGTGGCACGTCTCATAACAGTGCACAGTTCATATAGTGCGATGATTCAGTCTCTGTGCTGGCTAAAACCAGCAATAATGAAGAAAGGGCACATGGTTTAGGATGGGGCAGGGTAGGAGGCATTATTCTGATCCGGCTCCGGTGTGTTGGTGGGCACTGTCGTCACAGGCTCTATTCTTGCAGCGTGCGGAAGCTCTCAGAGATAAACACCGGTGCTGATTCAATGAATTACCATGACAACTGTCGTGTGGCGGGAAAACTGAACAAAGGAAGAAAGGAAACTAGTGAAAACAAACTAAAAGTCCATGATAATGAAACTAATGAATGTTTGTGACAGACGATCTATCCAGCTATCCAGCCTTCCACTACTAATACACACACACACAATACATCAACACATTATCCCTGGATAACTTTTGATTCACTATACGTTTGTGTTGTTTACATTATATGCACTTACGCGCCGATTGCCAACAAAACACAGACATTTGATGCAGTTTCACTCGCCGCCACGGTTTCGACTCATGACCGGGATCTTTTCATCACCGAAATGCCAGGAACAAACCAGCACACTTGCACAACTCTGTTGCTGCTCCGGAAAAACAAACTGCGTACTGTTTCCTTAATGCTGGATTCCATTGGAAGCTGAACAAGGTTCTCTTTCCTTCAAAACCAAAAACATAGAAGAGAGTTCAAAGTGAAACTGGACACATGGCATCTACTGACGTACAGCATGATCATGTTTGAGATGTGTTGATGTCAGCAAATCATTAACGAATGCGCGTGAAACTAACATGAAAGTAGAAAATAGTAAATGTGTGAACAAATGACCGAAATCAGCAGCATCTATTTACGGGGTGGGATGCTTCAGGTTAGATTCTAGAGAGCATTTGATTGGACAGAAAATCTGATGAGAAGCTGAAGTGCAGGTTGATGTCAACAAAATTGTTGATCCATATTCATGCTAAAAGCCAAAAAACTTCCATTTTGATTTCAGGGGGACTTTAAGCCCTGTGTTTTGTTCTGTTCACAGTTGTCTATTATCATCGCATTTTACCGGATGTTCTGTTTCTGTTTCATAGTCAAGAGTGTTTTGTTTGCAGCTCTTTTGTTAATAAACCTTGGATTGTGACAGGATATCAGAACACTTTACTCGAAAAACGCACACAGGCGTTCCTAGAATTGCAACATCTCGTCCAATTACGATGACGCCAACCTGTGTGTGTTTTTCCAGGCAGACCTTAATACAGAGACTACAGCATGCCTTGGAGACAGACCTTGAGGGACATTTAGGGAGTATGTGGACTGGGTCCTCCTCTGCAATGATTCCCCCTTCACCATCGGTGAGAGCGAAGAGAAAACCAGTGTGCCAGCCACCCACCAAGTGATTGAAATTTCCAGTCCGTTCCAGGGAGAGAAGTTCCTGAGTCCGTTCCAGAGAGAGAAATTCCAGAGTCCGTTCCAGTGAGAAGATGGCTCCCTGAGCAGCCAAAGCAGCCCCTTGTCAGCCTCTAGGGCGTCCACCCTCCCATCCCTGTGGATGTATTATGGGGTGAGGACGCGCCTTCCAAGGGACAATACTTCCGTACTACCAGTACTGTCACGTTTTCAGTTTTTTTTTTTTTCTTGTTTGTATTTCTGTTCTAGTGTTTTGCTGTCAGTTTGTTGATTAGTTCTGTTCTCTCAGTTTCCCTGCATGTTTTCCACCAGAGTTACAGATTTGAGTTTTGAGTTTCAGTTCAGGTGTCTCGTTAATTATTTCATTAGATCCATGGTTGCCCTGTGTTTAAGCTCTGTGTTTTGTTCTGTTCTGTCGTGTTTTACCAGTTGTTCTGTTCCTAGTCAAGAGTGTTTTGTTTGTAGTTATTTTGTTATTAAAACTTTTTCTGCTGCACTTAGATCCTATCTCACTATTATTTGCAACTGGATTTTGACAATCATTGGCTCCTTCCGGGATTACACAATACATATTGTTTCAACGCAGTTTTACAGAAAATGCATTTTTCAATCAGCTAGTGATTGAGTACAATTTTTGTTTTATGTCTGTGTGGCAAGTATAAGCCAGATTTTGGGTTAATCTTGTAACACGCTGCAGAAAGAAGTTCACAGAAACTTCAGGCAAGAAGTTCAGGCAAAAAACAAAAGCTTGTTTGTTTTCTTTATTTTACAAAAGTGTTGTTGTTATTGTGAGTGTACACAAATAAAAGTGAACATGCTGGCTCATTTGTCGACCCCAGTTAAACTTGTCGTCTAGATGGCTGCTTTTAATATAGAAAGGTCTAAATGTCAATCATCATCATCTGGGGAATCACCTGTTGTCAAAACCAAGAAGCCTGCAGTCAAATAGGAAAAGTGACAGAGCCCATGCAAAAATGAGAGTAAATATCGTACGGCTTTTGAGAGGTGGTGAGATCTGAAGAGATGACATTTCAGTGGCTCAGTATGTGGCTAATTTGCAAAGTCTGTCTGATCTGACTGAGCAATCTTTAGATCTAAACCTCAGTAATGTGACTTATTTTTAAAAAATTATGTTTTCATTTGGTCAGAACAAAATTGGCAGATATGCTACTTGAGATAGCATTTTTTTTTCCCGGATAGGTAAATATTGTCATGTTGATGTAGAATGAGAGCCATAGAGAGAGGTGATCACAGATTCATCCATGCAAGAGGGCCAGTGCCAAAGCACAACCCATCTTAAAATAAATAAAAATAACTCTACAAGTAACTTTGCAACTTTATGTTTCAAACAGAGATGGCAATAGAGAGGCACAAGTTCTTTACGGCAGCTTTGACAAATTAGTGGTTTCCAATAGACATGGCCACAGCTCTCATCTGCTTTTAACACGATAAAAGCTTGGGTAGCATTAGCTAGTATTACTGAACAACATCCAACCCTAGATGATGTGAAAAACCTTCCCATATTTCATGTGTCAGTTCAGTGTTATTAAAAAACAAGGGTTTCCTTCAGCAGTAGAGTATAATTATCAAGACCTGATAGTAGGATTGGGTTTCTTTGTACAGCTGAATAGACTTTGCTTGATTTGACAGTACTAGAAAGTTTGTACAGGATTTATCCCGTTCATATTGTAATTTATAATATGTAATGTATATTTTCTCATACTGCTGTCACCTTATGTATTTTATCTTGCAATTTTACAAGCACAGTAAATTACCATTTAATGTGTTCATGTTTATTTTATTAGCAGTTGAAGTTAAGGCATGGGGCTTGATCACCTGCAATAAATTGTGTATGTGGAATTTGCTGATTATAATGTCTAATTTTAATATATTGTAATTTAATTGTATATTAGATTAAATAGTTAGTTTTTTTCATAATCTGAAAGTCTGGCAACTATTTGGTGGAGAAGATTAAAAGAGTGAGAAGAAAAACATCTTGATTAAATCCACTGGTTCTACACTTTCAAGTGTCAGCGGTGATGGAAACTTCCAGACCCATTATTGTCATCTGAAAGCGATCTTTACAATAGCAGTGCTGGTCCAAAAATGAGTGCTTTTATTGCAAACTTAAACAACACTGATGACATTATAGCCATCATCACTATAGAAATTGTCCACAAATCGATCATCTCCAGCATTGGAATTCTAGTGATCTGTTTGGCTATTTATGCTGTTTATTTTCTCATCGAATCTAATCAAGCTGCTCCAGTTATCGTCATAAATCTGCTTGTGTCAGATCTAATACTGATTGTTAGCATGCTACTCTGAGCCGTTAGCTTCAGCTGGATAATGTTTGACATCTCAGAGATCCCAATGCATTGGAGTGATTTCATCACTGCTGCATCAGACTAAAGCGAGTTCAGAGTGAAACAGGACACACAACATCTGTATCTTCTGATATACAGCTTGATCATGTGTGAGAGATTCACACCAGACCGCTGATGTCAGCCATTCATTTATGAATGTACAGTGATTCATAATGCCATAGTTCTCAAATAGCTCATTATGGCACATTCAACCACATGAAATGTGAATGACTTTAGTCACATATATTTGTGAGCATCTTTTAGTGATTCAATGAAAGAAATGATGCACTTCCTGTCATTTTGTTTGTGCATTATGTCTGTACATAACTTCTTGTCATATTGATCTTGAAGGGGTCCTATAATGATTTTACAAGATGTAAAATAATCTCTGATGTCCCCAGAGTGTGTATGTGAACTTTTAGCTCAAAATACCCCACAGATAATTTTATAGCATGTTAAATTTGTCACTTTCTGAGGGTGAGCCCCCCTTTCCAGAAGAGGGCGGAGCTTCAAGAGCTTGCGTTAACAGCTCCAATTACCTCACGGAGACAGGCACTGAAAATGTCAGAAACTGTTCAGCCTTTTATGTTCAAACCGGAGTCGGACAATGATGGAGAGACTCACAAAGAAGTGACAACATGTAGAATGCAACAGGACATTTTGAATGGTTAGTCGATACATTTATGTAGCTGATGTGGAGTTACTATCTGCCAAGTCATCGATTAACGCAAGAATTCTGTCATGATAATCTATAAATCGCTCGTGTGGGAACTGTTGTAAAATGCCCACTGAGCCAGAGAATATATACTTCATTAAGATAAAACAGGTATACTTTAGTTTAATTATGGTTATAATGTGTTGTCATCTTGCTTTTATGACATGATATTGCATTTGTGTTATGTACTGTATTGCAATGTAGCGACTATGAGTCAGATAAAATAATAACTCAACGGGGAATTGAATTAAAATGAAAGACTCGAATGACACTATAATTTATAAATAATTCAGAATTAATGTTTACACCTTAATTTATTCGCCCGCCGATATGTAAGAACTTAAAGGGGACTCTGTTAAAGAGAAACATGTATATTTAGCTCAAATGAATGAATTAATGAATTAATAGGGAATTTTGAGAGTCTATTTTACAGCCGAGCAAATTACTCTTCCAGTGTTCATTTGAACGGGCCGTAAATATCAACTCTGCTGCGGATATTAATATCCGAACAATAGTGAAACGCTATTTAACAGCCAGGTAACTTAGATCGGCAGTTCAAGACATTAAATTGATAAGCACATAACACAAGAACAGTTATCTTTGAATACAAATGGAACTTTATTGATTACTCTAACACATCAAACTAATATCTAACATAAACACGCACTCGCAAATTCACACGTTGCAGAAAGGAAGAAGGTGAGGAAAGAATAAGTTCTAAGAGAGAGAAATTATGAAATCCTAAGCAATATATGCATTTATGAAACATGACCTGAAGAAACCATTGATCAGTAATTTAACCTCCTATCGTTTCTTAGGCAGGGTTATTACATTTGATCTAATGCACCAGTTCAGCTCGGAATCAAGAGGCATTACTTGCGTTTGTGTCTCGTGTGTCATCTGACAAGGGGATTCTCTTTTTCCTGGCTGGACAAAGGAGTTTTCCCGGGTCTTTGATTCGCTGAAGGTCTGGTCGTGTCTTGGACCGTCTTGGGAAGCCAATCACGTGGCGTGTTGGCGGCTGGATGAAAGTCTTGTGGGCGTTGCTTTTGGAGACTCGTTGTTGAGAAGCTTTTGCGGCGGAACTTAACAGAACCCGAGACTTAACGGAAATAAAATAAACTTTAAGTAAAAGAAAGGAAAGTGAGAGAAAGACAGATGGCCTGAATGAAATCGTTGTTTAACCCATTTTCTCTGATCTTGGTCTGCCACGATCGTCAGATCGTCTCCTGGGAGCTCTCCGTTCAGAACTCAACTCTGGTCAAACTGCTAGGACTTAGCTCATCTCTGAACTGCGAACAGGCCGCGAACCAGCTCGAACCGAACTGGAACCGAACTTGAGCTGACTTGAACAGAACTAAAAACTGAACTGAACTGAACTGAACACTTTGTTCGTGTTCTGAGATTAAACTCAAATATTTGCCCATCCCCTGGATGGGTTCTGGCCAATTAGGCTTCAGGGGTGACTGTGTCTCCACCCCTCCCATAAAATTGGGTCATCTATAGTAATTGAGTTTCCTGCTCTTAAGCAGGGAGTAAATTTAGACCTAATTTCTTACTATAAGGACATGATCAATTCTATAAAGATTTCATTCAGCTCATCTGTTGGATTATATCCATACGAACACAACAATATCAAACACGATGCCTTTTCATCCACTCATTCAATAGTTACATAATTGCATGAATTGGGAGTAAAATACATGCATAATAGTCACGTGTATCAGTTGTAAACACACTAACAAGCTATGTCGAAGGCTATTTGAATGAAAGTCCAATAATCAGTGCACTCCATATGTAACAGTTTCTGTGAGTTTGCTAGGAGTTTGAGCTGTGTCACATGGAGTTAATTTACCGGTCATTGCAAAGACAGAGATCTGGTTTGTTTCTTTGTCTTGTGATCACAACGAGTCCTCTGTCCTCTTTGTGTAAGTTTTGGTCACAAGTCCTTAGGAAGTCAGTTATCAACAACTAGTAGCTCCGGGCAGAATCGAGCCTCCATCTCTCTCGTGATCGATGGTCGATTTCCTGGGGTCTGGAGCTGAATTGGGCTTTGTGATGGGGCTGTTCATTTGATTGAATAATTTGGAAGATTCATTCATCTATATGTCTGCGGCCATAATTGCTACAGCAATACATGTGAAAAGATGGATGTGACAGCTTGAGCAGACTCCTAAATGTGCTCTACTACAACAACGCTTCCTCTTCTCTAAAGCAGACCTTTACATTTTAGGGTTAGTGATGTCACCAACCTGGGAAGAAGCTTGTTGTAATCGCAACCAGCTGTTTGTTGAAGTCCTTAAAAAGCGATTTCAGTAAAATAAAATATCTCCCTTTGCATTGAACTTTGAGCGTCATAACTTTGCAGATGTTGTTTATGTTCAAACAGCAACATTACACACTAACTAAAAGTGAAATCATAATCAAGGACCCCTTTAAAGGTGCCCATGTAATCTCTTTTTGTTTAAAATTAACAAAGTTTAAATAATGAGTCAATAAATCTTCAATCCTTCTTCCAAAACGTCTTTTTGTCTTAAGCTGATTCACTATGGTTGTCACATAGACCTATTCCCTGTGTATTTGTGGACACTTTGTGTTATTTCCTGTCCTGTGCCATGTGTTGTAGTCCTTTGTAGTTGTTCATGGTGTATTAGTTCTCCCAGGTATTTCCCATTTAGCCACTCCCTCTTGTTATCTTGTTAACCTTGTTTCCATGTGTATTTATACCGCACTGCTTCAGTTGTTGATTGTCAGTCTTTGCTCCTGCATGTGTTCCTGGTGTTGTGCTCCTGCCTGTTTGCATTCTTGGATTTTCTGTGTTTAAGTCTTTAATAAATGTTCAAGCTGCTTTTGGATTCTCATCCCTGCCCCAACGTTACAGAATGACCGACCACAAAAGATGGATCCAGCAGCAGTCATCCTTGTTCGACTACACCAAGGAACTCATTCACTCGAGGACCACATCAGAGGCTGTCTGAACATCTCAAACTTCACCAACCTCCCGGACTTTATGTTGATTGACTTTTTTTCTCAACCAACACTTACAAACCAAACTGATCCGTGATGGTCCTCGAGGGTCCTTGAGTGAGTTCCTTGACTATGCCCTTCAGGTGAGCAGCTGTACATTTACTGTGGGTGTTGTGAAGGAAGGTGACTTCTATGCAGTACCTGCCAGTCCTGAGTTTCCAACCATCATGGTCGCCACACCCATCCTCCAAGAGCCCGCTCCGGTTCCCCAAGAGCCCGCTAGAGACTCCTGACCCGCCATGGCCGCCCGAGGCTCCTGACCCGCCCTACGGTCCAGATATTCTCCACGGCCTCCCACGCCCTACGGTCCAGATATTCTCCACAACCTCCCACGCCCTACGTTCCAGATATTCTCCACGGCCTCACACGCCCTACGGTCCAGATACGCACAACAGCCTCCAAAGAATCAACAGTGGCTTGGCTTTTCAGAGGTGGGATTTGAAATGTTGTAAAAGCAATGCAGAGATGACGTTTTTATTGCTGAACAGGTGAGTAAGGTATTTTATTGAACAGATACATTTCCATATGTAGCTCTCTAACAGAGTTAATTGTAAAGCATTATCTATTGTGAAGGGTCATTTCATTATGGCTGTTGTCCATTTCTATTAGGTAAAGCTACAGTAACGTCTTCAGCTAGTCAGCTTGAGATCATTTCCATCGAAACTGGTTATGGATGTCTTATGAGCAGTAGGATAATCTTTCTTTCTTTAGTTATAAGAATCATATTCATCTGAATAGTCAGGCAGAGTCGAAGCCAAAACAATGTTATTCTGCAAAATGCATGCAGTTTTGTGTTTTAACCGCTAGAAGGCCAAACGTTTCATACTGTACCTTTAAAGTAGTTTGAAATTTCCTGAATTGCTAATGCCACATTTTAATAACAGAGAAATAAATAAAAAAGCTAATTTCTTCTGTCAGACTCATTCAGTAACTGTCACAATTAGTGATGCATGATTTATCGACCATATCAGTTATCAGCAGACACAACAATAAAGAAAAATATTGAACAATGTGAACAATGGTTCCGAAATAAAATGACCATGTAGATTAAATTCAAACAATCTAACTAGCTGACTAAGTTCCAATAAAAGTATACATGTGAGTATAATGGATCTTTTTCAGGTTAACTTCAAGCTAGAATTGTGAACATTAGCATGCTAAATGTAACTTTCCTCTTACTATATATGCAATGTAATTGCTCATTAAAACAGGATCAATTTTGACTTCATGTTGACTTGGTCTACAACAAAAGCACAAAACATCCCATTTTGGGCAAGAGGACCAGTTTTGCTGCTCGGATGGAAAACAAGGTTCATAGCCAATAAATAAAATCTACCGGACATTCAGTCATAATTTTATTATGACAAGCAGAATGATTGTGTAAATCAGTCAAAAAACTATTCTTCCATAAATTGTTGCAACATCACAGTAAATCCAACAGACTATGCTGTATTCATTTATCCAATCGAATATGGCGTTTTATCAGCTGTATTCTATGTTAAACTAGATTAATGAAACCCTTCATAGACACTAAACTATTTACTAGTATTCAAGCACTAGGTTACCTATAGTTCACTGGACAATTTGAATATACTTAACTGTCTTTTTTTAGAGCATTATTATTTGAGTTTCTTGTATCTCATTGACTCTTGATGATAAGTGTCAGTTGTATAAAACTAAATCCCAGCACTCAGCATAAGTGTTTCACACACTTAAATGCACACACTCCTTGACCTCTAAATTAACCGGTGTGGTCTTTGGGGGTGTTACTATCATTAGGCTTAGATGTTAAATAATGAATCAGTGCACACTGACAATCTAACAGGCAAAACACTGCAAGGCGTTTAATGAACCATTACGATAATACACACCTGACACGCTGCTTTGAGATGCATTTTAATATTCCATGTGCATGTGTGTGAAAGAGACAGGTTGCTCGATGCCCATCAATTATAAATGCAGGCATGATTAATTAAGCAACTTTTAGAGGAGAGGAAGCAGAAGCCGAGAGAAGACAGGTATCTTCTGTCTCTTTTTCTCTGTTTCCCTTTAAAGTGATGAGGCTGATATATTGTCATGGTTTTCTGACACCAGCTGGTCTCTCAGGCGTTGAGTAAGAATAATATGATCTGGGCATGTGCGGAAAATACACACAAACACACTAAAGGTATGGACATCTACACACCAGTTTATCAGATAACACTGTGAATCCATTTGTTTCAAAGGCAAAGTGCAGAAAGCAAAGGAAAGACGTAAAGGAAAAACACAAGCATTTGAGAAGGAGATGACCTGTTATGCAACTGAAAAGTTGCAAAGTCTGACCAATTACAATCTCGCTGCTCCTGAACTAAGCAAATTTACAGTGAGTTAATCTTAAAGGGGTCCTATTATTATTATTATTATTATTATTATTATAAAAATGTATTTTAGTGTGCAATGTTGCTGTTTGAGCCTGAAAAAGGTCTTCAAAGTAACAAAGCACAAAGTCACTCCAAAGGGAGTTATTCTCTGTATCAGTAATCACTGTTTCGGAACTCCCTGAAACGCCTCCATTGTAGTCTTGAGTTTTCTTCCAGGAACAAACACGTCACAATATTCCTCATTTAAATAATTTCTTCCCAAGGCATATGCAAAAAGGTTGAGGCCTGGTTGAGTTGTGTTAGTGGTGTGTTAATAAACCTGCGGTTATGGTAAGGGGCGTCACATTTCAAAAACACACTTGAAGCGGTTGACCAATCCAACAACACACTGGTCCAGCCGACCAATCAGAGCTCATTGTGCCTTTCAACACACCTTTCTGAAGGAGGGGCTTCATAGAGACAGGAACTAAACTGGGTTACTGACAGACTGGGAAGAGAGGTGCTGCAATAATGTAATGTAATATTTAAAAAAAAAAAAACATTCAGAAAACCTATTCTTGTAGAGCCCAGAAACAAAATTAACACTTTGTAAAAGTGAATAATAGAATAGGTCCCCTGTAATACTGCACCTCCAAATCAATACAGTTTCAAAGGGCTTTGAAGTGCTTCTAAGGGCCCTGCATGGTCCTAGCTGAGGAATAGGGTCTTATCTAGCGAAACTATTGGTCATTTTCTAAAAAATAAATAAAACAATTTTAACCACAATTGTTCATCTTGTGCTGGTCTGATTTGGACTTTCAACAACTGAATTCCAAATGTACAACTTTCCACTACAGGTATACACAACATGCAAAAACATCTCAATCTCACTAATTTATGTCATTGCTCTCTAGAATACTTGTTTCTCATTGGTCAACACAATCTAATGGCAATTTTTACTATTTTATGTTTTGGCGAATTGGTGGCTAAAAGATAAAACTAGGATTGATGACAGTGATGGACAAGAGAGAACCAGGGGCCCGTTTCAATAAAGTTCAACCAACTTTGAGTTTAAACCTGAACTCTGAGTTTTGGGTTTCAGAACAGAATTGAATTGAGGTAGTTCAATCAACTCTGAGTAGACTGACCCTGAGTTAAGCACATGCACTCCAACTATGAAAAGCCACGATCAATGGAGCTCTGAAATTACGATTCACCATGGCAACAGCACCCAACAAAAAGATGTTTGCATAGTTCCGGGTCAATATGTAAGTTTAATTCTTAAGTATTTTAATTAATTTTAATTTTCATGGTATCCAAAAGGCAAACAAAGAATGTGGCAGCAGCTAAAAGTGAAAAATAAAAACATAATTCAATCAGGTAAAGCTTTAAGCATAAAAGGTTCATGGGTGTAGGTTTAATGACTTTACAAACATTTGACATATTAAATAAATATCATATATATCTATCACATCAATATAAATATCATCAGTGTCCAATGTGAAGCAGCTTTTCCCACAAGTTCTTGCTGCTGTGAGGGTGTTTCTAATAAAGCGTCTATGGGAGTGATGGTGAAAAATAATATCTTTCTCTCTTTTCACTTCCGTTATCAATCTCTCTCTATTTTTTCCCTCTTTTTGAAAGTTGTAAAATCACTATTGTGGAGTTTTTCTTTTGCTATTTGAGCAAATGGGGACACAAAAATATATATTTAATGTATTCTCTCATTCACCGCTATAAAGGTTAATCCAACTATGACGACTTCAGCTTCGGAAACTCAGAAATGTGAAAAGGGTCTATGCTCTTTTCACATAATGAAATGTTCTCTAATCCCACCTGTTACTGTTACAGTTATTGATCAGGGTAATGACATTAGCATTTGACTTCTATTCAGGCCAGCCAAACACCAGCACCACTGACAGATGAAGAGGAGATGTAGGAAGAATATTAACATCCAACAGGAAAAAAGAATAAAGCATTTGTAGGAAATAAAGATGACCATAAAAATTGTAAATACATGTATTTAACAGCTGTGGTTATGGCATATATCTTGTACTACCATCTGGCAGCATCCTTCCATTCCATACAGTAATCTGTTTTCAGAAAGTGTGATGATGGGAATATGAGTGTCATCAATGCGTCCAACCACTGGAAATCCTAAAAGAAATTCTAATTATTAGGTTACTTCTAGAGGTTTATCAAGTGAACATCAGGATCCTGTATACAAGGCCATTTTTGTCAGTTTGACAGTGTCCTCATGATGAAAATATGAGCAATGAATGAATGTTCCTACACTATAAAATATGCTTTTCTTACTATGTATTTTTGTCAAGTGGCAGATAATTTAATTTGTTTTAAGTAAACTTTGCTTACTTTAGATTTAGATTAAATGTATATTTTTTTTATATTTGTACTTGAAATATGACCAAAATACTCAGTAAGAAAAGCATTTGTGGCGTTTGAATAAATTAATTAAGTATTTAAACACAGCTGACGCTTTAAAAAGGGGAGGAGACTGAAAAAAACTCTGGGTTTACCAAAGAAAACCTGCTCCTGACCAGGTTAGGTTCACAGAGTAAGTTACCCTGGTAACTGACTCTAAGTATAAGTTACCGGGCTTGACTTACCCTGCTTTCTCGGGTTTGACACACCTCCCATTCTGAAACAGAAAACCCAGAGTTTCCCTTATTTCAGGGTTAACATCCTCAGAGTTTTCACTTAACCTCCTTTCTGAAACGGGCCCTGGTCAGTTGTTGTTTTGTTTTAGTTTATGCGGCAGTCGTCCATGAGGGGCTGCTGCTTTACTTTCATTTTGTTGTTTATGTTTATTTTCAAATTAAAGAAAAAATGTTGGTCCGCCTCCGCCTCCTCCTTCCCTGAACGTGAACATTGTTACATTAGGTTTAGGCTTTTTTCCTAAAAAATCATATGTTGTCATACGAATCAAATCATACAAATTCATACAAAATTGACACCTCATACAATAATTACATGTTGTCATGAGATTAGGTTGATTAATTCTGTAGCCTAATAATGAATAACTATAACTGAACATTGTTTTAACCGATTTCCTACACTGTGCTTCTTTCATCTCTCTCATGCATTCTCACTTCTCAAACGATGACAAGTTCAACTCAAATTTTTATTTCATGTCAATTTGTTTTTATTTCCTTGGCAAGTATCCATAAGCAAGATAACATATTGCCAGTCATTCATTCTCACAAAATAAACCCCTCCTAAACATCCTGTCCGGGTTTATTTAGCAATAACAACCAGCTCACATATCAGACAGAACAAATACAGATGGTTTCGCACCACGTCATGCATCTGTTCATCATATTTTCTGCTTCCTGTTGCTGTACGTGCCCACTTCCTGTTTCTCCCACTATCGATTCCTCCACCTCATTACTTCCCTTCTATCGTATTCCCTCCCGCTCTTTCTTTTGTATAATCTCTGTGATAGTGGATTCCGTGCCGGGTTGTAAATCTGTTCTCATTTCCAGAATTCAGCCAGCGAATGTGTGATCAGAGAGTTAAACAGCAGAACAGAGAGAGAGGGAGAGAGAGTGGCATGAATTGGTGATTGATTTATTGGAGCAGAGGTCCTTCAATGGCCCTGTAATGCAAAAGGGGCATTAATCACACTCTTACCTGTATGCGGGTGGGTGTACGTATAACGCTGGAGTGATGGCGTCCCGAGAGACATGATGCCCTGACTAAACCATTGATACAGAACAGAGCACTTATGCAAAACTTCACTGTGAGTCTTTTCATCACCGACACTCGATGTATAAAAGAGGCCATTCATCAAGCAATAGAGCAGACAGCAGAATGCTTTAACCGTCTGTGTACTAAACAAGGATTGATCTCCTTGCATTCATCACAAGGCTCCTCTGAGCCAAAAGTGTGTTCACATCTTCATTAAAAGATAAATGATAATCTGACACATAGGCACACCCAGGGAGTCTATAGTACACAGCGAGGGACATCAGTTATCATTCACATCCATCTCAACAGCAGGTGCCCTGCTGCTAAAGGACCCCCTGGAAGTATGTGATTTGATATCGGCCGTGGAATTTTTGAGCCAATCAGCAGAGCCGTGCATATCATGTGACTATTCTAAAACCACAGGATTATGATGTCATGGCAACACTGAAGTTAATTTCACGCTTTTAAGAGCCTTCAACCTAACTCAGACGCTGATTTAGCATCTGCCATACTATGATTAATTTAAATGTTTATGTTGCTTGCTGAATTATTTGAAGACCCTCTATTATGGATTTTTGAAAATTACCTTTCAGTTAGTGTGTAACATTGTTGTAAGTGTATGAAAACATCCTGCAAAGTTTTAAATCTGAAAGGGCACCGTATATAAAGTTATCGTCTCTCAAATGTAAGAGTCGACTCTCAGTCAATGAAACGAATCGTTTTTCAAACGAATCGCAATCCGCTTTGTTGTGACGTCAAGACGAAACATTAGCATATTGGCCATCCACTTGTTGTGCGCGCACGCCAAGCAGACACCAGAAAAACCTTGAACAGGGCAGTGGATACTGTATAGCATCATGTCGAGAAGACGCTGTGCTCTACATTGTGTTTGTGTGTGGTGAGGTTGGCGATGGACATGGGAAGAGCGAGCGGGATGAGAATGAGCACCACCTGCGAGTCACACCGGTCTCGAGTTCTCTCATGAGGGAGCCTGGAGAAATGTAAGGAGGAGCGACATCAGTGGGGGACGAGAGAGGGCCAGGCCTGGAATTTTATGTTGTGTTTTGTTTATATTTGTTTTGTACATAGGCGGCAGTCGTCTGTGAGGGGCTGCTGCCGATTATTTTAATTTTGTTTATTATTTGATTAAAGTTGTTAAACGTTCGCCAGTTCCCGCCTCCTTCTTCCCACACGAACAAACATTACTACATAGGTGCCAAAGCCCAGGAAGAAGGAGAGACATGCTGTCGAAGAGCCCTCGCTGCTGAGGGGGATCGCGGTGCTGAGGAGTTCGGGCAGCGGGGAAGAGAGAAGACCGCGAGTGGTTGCCTGAGGCGGTGGTGCTGAAATGAGTGAAGAGAGATCCGGTTGGATGGAGAGCTCGCTGCCGTGCCCCTGGGTCGACGTGGGGTGGCTGCCGTCCTAGAGGGAGCGGAGTAGTCGCCAGCGTTCGCGGTGGGCCGAAGCCTGCTTGGGGAGGAGCAGGGAGCACGGGACTCGCTGCCTCCTGCCCTAGACAGGAGGAGACACAGCCGGCCAACAGGGGGCGGAGGATGATCGGGCCATCCACCGAGCATCCAGTACCATCGCATAGCACCGGGAGGAAGAGCCTCTCAGCGGGCTGAGGACAAAGGACAGAGCGGCAGTGTGTCAGGGAACCAGACCAAGAATTAAAAAAAAATAAACATTCTCTCTTCACTCTCTCATCCGGTCAGTCTGGGGTCTCCGTCTCCCGTTCTCTCATCTCGCCGGCCCATATCCCCGGACGCAGAGATCGGGATATCGCAGGGGGTTGGGCTGGGGGGGAGTAGGTGTGTTTTTTTGTGTTTATTATTTGATTAGAGTTCTTAAACGTTTGCCGGTTCCCGCCTCCTTCTTCCCACATGAACAAACATTACTACATTGTGTTTCATGTTGTGTTAGTATCTGGCTAACCAGCTAACTCACGTTATTACTGAGTCTTACTGATATACTACTGTCAATCAGCTGTGGGCTGCGGTATTACCTAAAACTGTGTCTATTAATGTAGATTGTCTGTAATTCTTACTACTTTGAGTAAAGAGAAAGGATGGAGCAAGATTTGTTTTGCAAACTTTAATGTTAACTTACATTAGTCATTCGCGTTAGTGCTGAACTAATGTATGCGCTGTTATTGATACAGTTCCAGCATAAATTAGAAAATTAGAAACACACACACACACACACACACACCGGTTTGTTAATGGACGCACACTTGCTAATGCTGATGGCTTTACAGTTGAAACATCTCATAATGTACCTCAAACTGAGCAGCATCACTGAGAAACGTCCTGCTCAAGGTTCGGGTTGATTAACTAGTTATTCCATTGTTTCGTCATCAATTCGGACTCGCGCTGGGATTGACGTAAAATTCAATCCTGTCTTTACAGTACAACCGCTGAGCTTTAGGAAGCCTCCGGACGTAGCTGGAGTTCAGTTATGGTAATGGACGTTTGGCTTCCGAAATATGCACTGTAAGCGGTAGACCGGTCACAATAGACTGGGCCATCTGACCAATCAGAGCAGAGTAGGCTCGTGGAATGGAGGCAAAGCGATAATTGTATGTAAAAAAAATACAAATATAAGTATAATGTTGACAGAATTTTTTCCTATTTTGGGTAAAGTATCCCTAAAGAATGATGTAGTTACAACGTTCTATCAGCAGGGTAGAACCAATGAAGCTGAATGGAAAGAAAGAAAGAAAGAAAGAAAGAAAGAAAGAAAGAAAGAAAGAAAGAAAGAAAGAAAGAAAGAAAGAAAGAAAGAAAGAAAGAAAGAAAGAAAGAAAGAAAGAAATGGGAATTCCACATACAGGCTAGCAGTTAAAAAGATCCATTGTTAAAGAAAGAGTTAAAAAAAAAACTCATGCTGTTTTCCGCGGAACACAAATGGATATTTAACTCATTAAATTATAATTGTCCTCTCTAAAATGCTCTGAAATGTCATTCATAATCATATTTAGATTAAAACAATATTGCAGGCTGACAGCAAATCCAATTATCAATTTGAATATATGGGAAAACAATAGAAAACTTATGATTATTGTCAAGGAATAATAATTTAAGTTTCAGTCTGTTCATCACATAAAACTCGTTGAAAAGCGCTCTTCAGAAGACATAGCACACACGTCATATGGAATACTTTTTTCATGCTTTTTGCTTGACAGACTTTTTGACTTGGCATTTTGCGATCTGTAGATATGTTTTAAAAAACAGAAGTTAGGTTTGGAATGAAGTAATGAATTGAAATAAATCACAAGTGAATGATAATAATGGTCACCTGTGAAAGCCTCAGCCTCAGTGTTCCTGCTTGTGTCTGTGATGTCATGAGGCTTTACTGCGGTGCTGTCCGTGGTGCTGAATCAACTTAAGCTGTAGAAGCTGCTTCAAAATGTCAAATCTTATTTCTTCACTCATGTGACGTACGCACAGCCTTGGATTTAACAGAGAAGTCCGTGGCCAAGCCTCTGTAGCTCAAGACTTACTTAGCACTTCATTTACACAATCTAACATGACACTCTTAAAAGGGAAATTAGGCTGTTCTACTTAGTTTACAGTGACAAAACATAAAATCGTGTCAAAAAAGGGATATGTAAGACTAAAGTATTTTAGAATTTGTAGATACTATTGCTTTAATAAGCTGCTTTTTTCATACTGTTGTGATTTTGGAAAATGGGTGGATGAATGATTCAGCTGTGGGCGCCATCTCATGGCGAGACTTGGGCATTCATTCAGCATGCGACTCTCAGTGCATTATGGGTATTCTCTAGCTGTTGAGAGCCCTATTTAAGGGTATAGGGGGCAATTTCTGATAAAGCCCTAGTGTGTGCCAGTGTGTTTCCTTGATTAATGATTCTGTTCACCTGTTGTTCAATATACTCATTTAGTATGTGTATATATACTCCCTGTTTTGTTCAGTTCTTTGTCCAGTCTGGTCTTGGTTCAATGGATGTGTTTCCTGAAAATTTTTGGATTAAAGAATATATTATTCCTGTTGTGCACTTCATTGTGCGACAACCACACATGACAGAAGACCGGACCTTAACAGAAGTTATTTTTTGCTGCGTTTTCATTCTCCCCTTTTTTTGTGTTATGGACCTGCCTGCTGCCCAACTTCTCTGCTTGGAGTAGAGGGACCTTCCACTGGAGGGCCATATTTGGGGAATTTCTCAATCTGGCATGTCAAACTCGCTACCCGGATCTTTTATTACACCAGCCTTAGCGAGTGGTCCAGGGAAAGAGTTTGCCACGTTTGTGGAGTAGGTGCTGGTATGTAAAAGATCACCTTTTACCAAGGAAGCCCTGCCTACAATCCCGCCGCTGTGGATGAGTCTTGCATTCATCATTCATACACTCTGTTGCACTGCATGGATGCGCAGCCTAGCTTCCAGTCACCAGCTCTGTCCTGGCAAGAGATTTTCCTGGCTCCATGTCAATCCTCCGAGCCTTGGACTCCACCTCGACCCTCCGACCCTTCAGTGTCTCCTTGGCTCCACGTTCCCTCAGCAACACTGGGGATCGTCAGTCCTCGGACTCCACCGGGCTCCACCGGGCTCCCTCATCCCTCCGGCCCCATCTTGGTCAGGAGTCAATCGTACTACACCACGGTCTTCCACTCCTCTTGATGCGTCTCATCCCTCCATCCCTGTGCTCTGTCTAATTCCTCCTTCCCTCCAGCATTGCCTTGGTCCTCGCTCCCTCCGGCTCCACCCGACCTGCAGAGCCCCCTATCTCTACCTCAGTCCCACAAATCTGCAGTTCTGCATCAGCCCTCCTGATCTCTGGTGTCACCTCAGATCTCCATCTCCTCCATTCCACCTGAGACTCCTTCACTGTCGTCTCAGTCTCCATCAGTTGTCACCATGGTGTTGTTGAGGGCTTCTCCACCATGGCTCCTCCCTCCTTTGACGCCACCGTGGGCCTCCTCTGCTCCTGGCTTCTTCTTCCTTCCACTCCCCCATGGACTGTTTTGCCTGCCTCTGACTGTGTTCGTCCATCCTCCTGTTCCTTGTCCTCCTCCAGCTGGAGCCCCCGCCCTCCCTCCTCAGTTGGACTGTAACGGTGCAAGGATACGCATTTCCGAGGGAGGCGTATTGTAACATGTACAATCTATTCTGGTTGAGCTTCATTGTGTTTCGGTTCTGTTTTGCCTGTTCCTGTTTGCCTGTGTGACCAAGTTTCCTTGTGTGTGCCAGTGTGTTCCCTTGATTAATGATTCTGTTCACCTGTTTTTCAATGAACTCATTTAGTTTATGTATATACACCAATGAGGCATAACATTATGGCCGGTGAAGTTAATAACACTGATTATCTCTTCATCATGGCACCTGTAAATGGGTGGGTTATATTAGGCAGCAAGTGAACAAGTTGATGTGCTAGAACCAGGAAAAATGGGCAAGCATAAGGATCTGAGCGAGTTTGACAAGGGCCAAATTGTGATGGCTAGACAAGTTTTTTAGACACAGCTTTCCTGTGTATTTTTGGATTAAAGACTGTTTCCTTGAATTATTCTTGCCATACACTTGATTGTACCACAGCCACACTTGACAGCTGGATGAATTAGCGTTTTCAATCAAATCTCTTGAATGAATGATTCAATGACAAATACAATTTTAACAGTCACTTGTTGCCACCTGGTTGTGTGACGATGTAATTGAAGCAATCTTTATTTGAAACGTCAAGTTTCAAACTGTGATTTTGATCCTACCATATATCATTGTTTATAGACAAACTATTACTATTTACCCCAGTACTCCTGTGATTATACATACATATATATATTATTATCGTTTTAAGAAATCAAATAAATCACTTATGTGTATTCACAGGTTTTCAGTCGTTTGTAGTATACAATAAATACACCTCTATCTGCAGGTCCAGCTTCTGCCGAGTCAGTATTGTGAAAGATCTTACGCTATGAAGGAGAAAGAAAACTCCTGGCTACTCAAAAGTAATTGAAAAGCACAAGGCAGGGCGGGATGATGGTTACAGGAAAATATCCAAGTCATTGAATATCCCATGGAGGACAGTTAAATCAATAATTAAGAATGGCACAGCTATAAATCTATCTAGAGCAGGCCGTCCTCAAAAACTAGGAGAGAAAAGAGGGAAGCCAATGACAACCTTAAAGAAGATGAGAGCAAAGCTAAGCTTTAAAAAACACAGCACAGCTCCAGAAAGTTAGAGACATCCTTGAGGTCTCTTCTGAAACTCTAGGAGACACACGCAAGAGTACTGAGGTTTATTTATTTATTTCTAAAAGGAAATCTAACAAGTACAAGCAAGAGGTTTAGTATCAATTTCCTCCACAATTAACCTCATTGCTGCGCTTCCTTAATGATTCCATTAACGATTCTTTCATTAGGCCTCCTTGAAGAATAACTGAGTCTCACTATACTTATAATAAATGTACTTAATAAAAGCAACACTGCTTTGTTAACGCTTTTTGGACTTTAAACTGACTTTTTATTACTATTTAATCTCTTCGTCCCATTTCCCAACTACATTATAAAAACAATCAGTTTAAATCTGCACTGATTTAACTCTTGCAAGAATCAAATACAACATAACATTAACAGTTACACCAGTATGTCATGTATGTCATTGCACCAATTAATATTGGCCATTAGAACTGACTGATAAGAATCATTTGTTTGCAATGTGGTGTTGTTTTCTGCAACCAGAACAATTCAATAGATTGATAAATATCAACCAAACTCAACTAAACGAGTTAGTTTGCTGTTGATTCGATGCATGAAAAAGTGGATCTCTGTTCCTAAACATAATTACAAAAGTGTACAAAGACAAACCTTGGGAATGGACACTGTTATGAGATGGATCAAAAGAATAAACATACAGAATCAGGCCACAAAACTGTTTTCAAAGAGCCAAATCTATAACACATGCACAGAGACTGAATATTAAGGTGCGAAAACATCACAAGACTTCTGAAAAATATGTGGTTCCCTTTCGTTCAGTCACTACGACGTACGTTAGTGACTAACGAATGGGGGTTTCGCTTAGAAGCCAATCATCTTCATCGTATTCAACAGCGCCCAATGGCAGTGCCAATGCCATGGGCATGCGGAATTTGCATGCGTAACTCCGCCCCACCTCGTGGGTATATAAGGAAGTACGCTGCGAACATCGCATTATGTTTCTGCTTTGGAGCCAAGAGGATCTCTTCACTCCTACAAGCCTGAATTCTGAAGTCTTCTCTTCAGTCTTCGAGAGACCAGCGGTTCTCCAGGGTGTTGGTGTTACGGCGCGTTCCAGCGATCTCATGCTGCCTGCCTGCTGATCTGTGCAGTGATCTGCAACAGCTGTGTGTGTGTTTCCCTGGGCGCTTCGGCACTCTGCAGAGCTTTCCTCTCACAAAAAGAGCTTGCGCGTGGCACGTCTTTTTCAAGACGGTTCGCCCGTGCACTTCCGGGTGCGATCGATCTCCGTTGCTGTCTATGGGCACATTCACTGCTCGATGTGTTTGGGCTTCAGCACGTTCGGGCAGTGTTTGTGGATGCGTCATGTTCCCACTGCGGGAACGTGACCATCGCGATGTTGCGGTCGAGACTCAGTGATCTCCGTGAGGAGAGAGAGTCCCCTCTGCCACACCCCAATCTACCGTCTCCGAGTGAGGCGGTACTTTGGCTGGTGGCCAGGGTGACCTGAGTGCGGTGCCGTGGTATTAAGAACCCCGACGATCATTCCTCGGGCCACGCCCCCTCTTGCACATTGCTTAAACCCGCGAGTGTTGGACTGAAACAGCGGCCCGTCTCTGACGCCTCGTTCGTTTCGTTCACGCTCCAGATAGCAGTGAGATGTCGATCGCCGCATCCCAAGGTGGGCTGGAGTCCTTTGGGGATGACGATTAGGAGTTGTGCTCCGCCTCCGGGTGTGTCAGCGCTGCCTGATCCGACCTAAGGTTGACAGCCATGTTATCTCGGGCAGCCGCGAGTCTCGCGCTGGTGTGGAACTCCGCCCAGTCGCGAGTGCTCGTGGTTGCGCGATTGGTTTTTGGGGACGGCACCCGACAGCTGTTGGGCCCCGCCCCCAATGCCTTTCGCTCCCGAGGTGCATGAGGAGATCACGCGGTCCTGGAAGTCCCCGTGCTTCCCGCGATCGTTTGGTGGCCTCCTCCACCTTCTCTGCCCTTGATGGGGCCGCGGCCTAGGGTACACTGGGGCCCCCTCACCCCCACTGTTGAACTCTCTGTTGCGCACTACGGTGTCCACAGAGGGCTTGACGTGGCGTGGTGTGGCTGTCCTAAGCACCCTCCCAAAGCCTGTGGGCTCGTCTACTTCGGTGGCGTGGTCCTGCAGAGCTACGGGCAGGCCGCCGCCCCGTTGCACATGCACAAGGGTGGAGCCGACCCAGGGCTCTTCATTGAGCTGCGTGCCGCGACTGATCCCGCCCCCGGGCGGTGAAGGTGGCCACACGCTCCCTGGGTCGGGAGATGTCCACAGCTGTGGTCCGGGAGAACACCTGGCCTTACCTGGTGATTTGGAGGACGTTGAGTGGGCCCGCCCCCTCAACTCACCCATATCCCAGGCTGGCCTCTTCGGCGGCGCGGCTGGGAACTGCGCCCAACAGTTCTCGGCCGCCCCAGAGCAGACTGAGGCTGTAACACGTACTGCCCCGGCGGCCAGCTGCTGCACCAGCCGCCGGCTCAGTCGCCTCAGTCCGCTCGCCGCCGAGGGCGCCCTCCCTCCTCCCGCCCGGCCCCAGCAGCAGCCTTCACCCGGGCCGCGCCGTGGAGGTGGTTGAGGATGACGCCCAGTCCGCTCCCCAGCCTGGTTAAACGCCACGCTGGAAGTGGACAACTCAGAGATGGGTTCCAGTTCTTCCCAGGGGATGGTAGCAGGGCCTCTCCTTCCCCCGGTGGAGGGCCGGGGGAAAATCCTTCCGCTGCTGGCCCCCGGGCTAGCAGCGCTTGGGAAGAACTCATGTTCCTGTCTCTGAGAACCCAGAGACCGGTGATGACAGTGCGCGCCACCCACGGGTCCCGCCACTCGCATCCCTCTCTGTCGCCAGCCTCCTGGCAGAGCAGACCCCAGTGGAACGCGCGTCCTTCCCTGGTCTCCTCTGTCAGGACGCAGCCGTTAACCGCACCCCCACACCGGGACGCCCAACAGCCTCCCTTGTCCGGGTCGGTAACGCTGCATCGCTGCCCCACTCCGGGTACACCTGTAGTCCGATTGACCCCGCTGGTGCAGTTCCTGGGAGCCTGGCTTCAGATTCCAGGGCTGTCCCGCTGGGTCGCGAAGACAGTCAGGTGCGGCTACGCGATTCAGTTCGCGCAGGTTCCTCCCCGCTTTCGGGGAGTCCGTTCCACTATGATCGGGGCTAATGCCCCCGTCATGCGAGCGGAGGTTGCCACCCTACTGGCGAAGGGTGCGATCGAACCTGTCCCTCCAGCCGAGGTGAATTCCGGGTGTTACAGCCCGTACTTCATTGTACCCATAAAGACCGGTGGGCTTGACCGATCCTGGACCTGCGCGTCTTGAACCGTTACCTCCACCGGTTTCCGTTCAAGATGTTGACAGCGAAACGCCTTTTCGAAAGCGTTCGTCCAGTCGATTGGTTGCAGCGATCGACCTGAAGGACGCCTACTTCCATGTCTCCATTCTACCTCGACACAGACCGTTCCTACGGTTTGCTTTCGAGGGGCGGGCATATCAGTACGCAGTTCTACCATTCGGGCTATCTCTGTCCCCTCGCGTCTTTACGAAGATTGCCGAGGCAGCCCTTGCGCCCCTTCGGCAGCACGGGGTTCGCATCCTGAATTACCTCGACGACTGGCTTACTGGGTCACTCTCGAGAGCAGGTTTGCGGACACAGAGATTTGGTGCTCCATCACCTAGCCCGTCTGGGCCTTCGGGTCAACTGGGAGAAGAGCAAACTTTGCCCCGCGCAGAGGATCTCTTTTCTCGGTATGGATCGACTCGGTCGCCATGTGCGCGCTGCTTTCGAGCGAGCGCGCGCAGTCTCTGCTGACTTCCCTTCGACAAGTCGAGGGCAAGAGTGCGGTTCCACTGAAACTGTTTCAGAGGCTCCTGGGGCATATGGCATCTGCAGCCGCGGTAACGCCGCTCGGATTGCTTCATATGAGACCGCTTCAGCACGGGCTACGCGATCGAGTCCCGAGATGGGCATGGCGGTCTGGCACGCTCCGGGTACAAGTGACTCGGGCCTGCTTACAGACTTTCTCCCCGTGGTCGAACCTCAGCTTTCTACGGACCCGAGTGTCCTTAGAACGAGTTTCCAGGCATCTTGTTGTATCAACAGATGCATCATCCACGGGCTGGGGTGCCATGTGCAATGGAAAAGCAGCCACGGGCTCCTGGATAGGACCCCAGTGCCTTCTGCATGTCAATTGCCTCGAGTTGCTGGCAGTACGGTTCGCCCTGCACCGCTTCCGAGCGTTGCTGAAGGGTCAACATGTACTAGTCAGGACAGACGACACGGCCGGGCGGTCTACGCTCCCGCCGTATGTCTCAACTCGCCCGCCATCTCGTTTTATGGAGTCAGAAGCATCTGAGGTCCCTTCATGCTGTCCACATCCTGGGAGTCCTGAACCGTGCAGCCTCGAGCTCTCACGGCTTCAGCCACTTCCTGGAGAATGGAGACTCCATCCCCAGACGGCCCAGCTGATATGGGAACGGTTCGGTGACGCACAGGTAGTCCTGTTGCCTCCCAGGACTCTTCCCATTGCTCCCTGTATTATTCCCTGACCTATGGTCGGCACGGATGCACTGGCGCACAGCTGGTCGTCGGGGCTACGCTATTATGCGTTTCCCCCAGTGAGCCTTCTCGCACAGGTACTGTGCAAGATCAGGGAGGACAAGGAGCAGGTCATGTTGGTCGCCCCGTTGGCACGGCCGGACCTGGTTCTCAGAACTGCTACTCCTTGCGACAGCCCCTCCCTGGCCTATTCCTCTGAGACTCCTCAGAGACGGGGCACCTTTTGGCACCCGCATCCAGCGTTCTGGAAGCTCCACGTGTGGCTTCTGGACGGGACGCGGCTGGTTTGAGTAGCCCTCCACCTGCGGTGGTCGCTACCATCACTTCCGCTAGGGCAGAGTCTACACGACACCTCTTTGCGTTGAAGTGGGACCTCTTCGTCACATGGTGCTCTTCCCGCCAGGAAGACCCCTGGAAATGCCCGATCGGGTCTGTGCTTCGTTTCTCCAGGAGGGGGTGGGACGAAGGCTGTCTCCTTCCACCCTTAAGTGTACGTGGCCGCAATATCTGCCTACCACGATCTCCTGGGAGACAATAAGGTAAGTAGCAGCACGACCTGATCATCAGGTTCCTGAGGGGGGCGAGGAGACTGAATCTTCCTCGCTCTCCTCTCGTTCCCTCTTGGGACCTCTCAGTAGTCTTAAGTGCTCTGTAGAGGCCTCCCTTGAGCCTTTGCGGTCGGCCGAGATTAAGCTCTTGTCTATGAAAATTGACGAAGCGTGCCTTGAGTTCGGGCCGGCTAACTCTCACGTGATCCTGAGACCCCGGCCCGGATATGTGCCCAAGGTTCCCACCACTCCGTTCCAGAGATCAGGTGGTGAACCTGCAAGCGCTGCCTTTGGAGGAGGCAGACCCAGCCTTGGCATTGCTCTGTCCAGTACGCGCTCTCCGCGCCTACGTAGACATGACGCAGTGTTTCAGGACCTCAGACCAGCTCTTTGTCTGTTATGGTGGAGAGCGGAAGGGAAGTGCTCTCTCAAAGCAGAGGTTGTCTCACTGGATAGTGGACACCATTGTTTTGGCATACCAGCAGCAAGGCCGACCGTGTCCCCTTGGTGTGAGGGCACACTCCACCCGGAGTGTGGCCTCCTCTTGGGCTCTAGCGCATGGCGCCTCGCTAACAGACATCTGCAGAGCTGCAGGCTGGGCGACACCCAACACATTCGCCAGATTCTACAATCTCCGAGTGGAGCCAGTGTCCGACTATGTACTCGCCCCTACGGGTGGCCGGTAATGGGCCAGGCTCAGGTGTCTTCGCTTGCTCGCCATTCCACTCCAAGGACTGGATACGTGCGATATTTTCCTCAGGTGAGCTCCCCGAGAGCCCTGAGCTCCTCCAGCACTGCTTACGCCGACATCAGTTCAGTCTGCCCTTTCGAGCCCAGACCCTCATGTCCGGCCAGGTGCTCCGTGTGCATGGTTCCCCTCCGGCGACCCCCACACGAGTATTCCCACCGTAAGCCTCCTCAGTGAGCAGGTGTCTTTCCCTTGGCAAGTCCCTGCCACCCCTAGGGTTAAAAATCCACCTTCGGCTGGTACCCTAGAGATCTTCCATATGCAACCCTCAGCGGGTCATATGTGTATTCTCTAAGTCCTCCCTACGGTAGGCACCTTGGCATTCCCTCACTGGGATATGCTTCCCAGTGTACCTTGGTAATCCTGTGATAAGTGGGAGTCCTAGGGGCCTTAAGTGGCGGGATCTCACACTTACGCAGGGCACTGGATGACGGCTGAGTGGCGCTGTTTTACAGGTTCCCCCATTCGTTAGTCACTAACGTACGTCGTAGTGACTGAACGAAAGGGAACGTCCGGTTACGTATGTAACCCTCGTTCCCTGAGGAGGGAACGGAGACGTACGTTTCCTTAGCCACGTCAGCTGTGCTGCCTGGAACGCGGAGTTCAGTCTTGGCTCCTGCAGCAGTAACATAATGCGATGTTCGCAGCGTACTTCCTTATATACCCACGAGGTGGGGCGGAGTTACGCATGCAAATTCCGCATGCCCATGGCATTGGCACTGCCATTGGGCGCTGTTGAATACGATGAAGATGATTGGCTTCTAAGCGAAACCCCCATTCGTTAGTCACTAACGTACGTCTCCGTTCCCTCCTCAGGGAACGAGGGTTACATACGTAACCGGACGTTAATATTGAATGCCGAGTAGTTTGTACTTCTAAATTTTTTATCAAAGAAAATTTGCTTCCCATCCAATATCAACATTCCGCTGTCATTTCTCTCAGGAAACATGTTTATCTTGCTCATTTAAATGAAATGGAGAGAGACAGTGAGAGAGAGGGATGTAGAAAGCAGAACGCATAATCAGGTGCAGGTCTTCGGCATTTCATTTGCAGACTCGTTCAAGTCAGGGTGATTAGTGCATGGTGAAATTTGATTAGCCTCTTTCTGAGCGCGCTAATTGAAAATGCTCTCACCGTGTATAATCAATATCACACAGTTTTGCACGCTCAAAGACTGATTATGGACGCGAGAACCTGCAGCCACACACACGCAACAACCTTCTCTCTCTCTAGTTGCATAGTCTTCTCACAAGAAAAATAGCCGAGGAACATGTTTAGATGGTTCTTCCTTTGCTAATTGCGCAACTTGAACTCTAAATTAATGAGGGTGATATAGTGCACTTCAGTGTTTGTGTGGGAATAACTTCACTTCGAGTACAGCATCTCTCCATCAGTCCCAGCAAATGGCCTAATGCTGCCTTCAAATCCCCCTGGGACGCTCATACTTACAAGTGCGGAAGTCGTAATTATGATGTGATGGGTGTTCAAGTGATTTTGGTCGTAATAAAATTGACGGATTAGGCAATTTCGTATTTCTCTCTCACTTGTATAATGTACTTGGTGGCAAACACAGGAAGTTTTTTAGCACTAACTAAATAAAACTGCAAAGGATGCGCACAACGTGTGTAATTGATATTTATTGGTGTATTTTATCATTCTCGAGCTGCCATAAAATGGCTGATAAGGATTTGCTGGTAAGATTTATTGCTATTCTGCATTAACAGTAGCCTACACAAGATGCATACTAAATTGCACAGTAAACTTAATTATGATCAATACCGATTTGCTTCCATCATTATTCTTCAAATGCAAGTCGAAGCTTAACGAAAATCTTGGCAAATACAACATTGCGGTGGCGTTCATGTGCACTCGCCTCGTAAATATAATTATTGCGACGTGACCTGAAGGCAGCATTCGCATTAGGATTATTATATTAGCATGAGGGACGACTCAAAGCTTATGTAGGAAACCAATAAATCAATAGTAAACTTGCACAGACACTGGGATAACAGTGATTATAATGAGGTAAAAATGAGAAATTATAACTTACTACTCACCCATAGGAGAGACGAATCACCAATAAGACTGTTGTTTCTCCTAGTTAGCAATGAGATAAAATGAAGAGAAGACAACTTTTAGGACTTTTACGAGAAACATTTGTCAAAGTTGACACTTCCAAGGCCATGAAGTGCTATACTAAAACTCTACATATCATGCACATTTTAACATTCTGTCTTTCAGGCTACATTGGGAAGGCAATGTGACCTTCCTCTGACATGAGATCCATCATTTGATTTCTTCCCTGACATGTTCTGAAAGGTCTTTTAAAAGAGTTCGATTGATTTTATATTGGTCAAATCTACAGTAAAAATGAAATGTGCCTGTTTCGACCTCAACTGTGGAACACTGAGTGCAAATTGTCTCGCCTCACCAGCTCCAGTTATGCTATAAAGGCTGTATCCACAATTCAGAAGACATTAGAAGTCTTATGTATGGAAGCTTGTTTCCGTCAAATAAGAAAAACATAAAAAAGGTCACTGACTTTTTTCCCCTTGCAAATCTGTCAGAATTGCGTGATTTTTTTCTTGTCAAGTTTTTCTATTTTTCTCAGAATTGTGAGTTATAAACTCAGAATTGCGAGAAAAAAAATCTCACAATTCTAACTTTACATCTCGCAATTGCTAGATTATTTCTCGCGAGATGTAAACTCGAGATGTAAACTCACAATTGCGAGTTATAAAGTCAGAATTGTGAGATGTAAACTCACAATTGCGAGATATAAAGTCAGAATTGCGAGATGTAAACTCACAATTGCGAGTTATAAAGTCAGAATTGCGAGATGTAAACTCACAATTGCGAGTTATAAAGTCAGAATTGCGAGATGTAAACTCACAATTGCGAGTTATAAAGTCAGAATTGCAAGATGTAAACTCACAATTGCGAGTTATAAAATCAGAATTGCGAGATGTAAACTCACAATTGTGAGTTATAAAGTCAGAATTGCAAAATGTAAACTCACAATTGCGAGTTATAAAGTCAGAATTGCAAGATGTAAACTCACAATTGCGAGTTATGAAGTCAGAATTGCAAAACATAAACAAAATTGCGAGTTATAAAGTCAGAATTGCGAGATGAAAACTCACAATTGCGAGTTACAAAGTCAGAATTGCGAGATGTTAACTCACAATTGCGAGTTATAAAGTTAGAATTGCGAAATGTAAACACAATTGCGAGTTATAAAGTCAGAATTGTGAGTTATAAAGTCAGAATTGTGAGATGTAAACTCACAATTGCGAGTTATAAAGTCAGAATTGCGAGATGTAAACTCAAAATTGCGAGTTATAAAGTCAGAATTGTGAGATGTAAACTCACAATAACGAGTTATAAAGTCAGAATTGCGAGATGTAAACTCACAATTGCGAGTTACAAAGTCAGAATTGCGAGATGTTAACTCACAATTGCGAGTTATAAAGTTAGAATTGCGAAATGTAAACACAATTGCGAGTTATAAAGTCAGAATTGTGAGTTATAAAGTCAGAATTGTGAGATGTAAACTCACAATTGCGAGTTATAAAGTCAGAATTGCGAGATGTAAACTCAAAATTGCGAGTTATAGGGCCCTATCTTGCACCCAGCGCAATTGACTTTGTACACCGACGCATGTGTCATTCCTATTTTGCACCCGCGCAAAGCGCGCTTTTCCCTCCACAGAAGCACGTCGCTAAACTAGTGAATGAACTTGCGCTACCTGGGCGGTTCAGCGCAAAAAAGGAGGCGTGTTCCGGCGCAAACAATCCCTGGTGCTATTTTGCTGTTCCATTAAACAATTGCGGCACTGACCAGAAAAAACCTAGTCTAAAGTCAGTGGCGCGTTGCGCGTTGTTCATTATGCTATTTTAAGGCCGCATGCTTGACCATAATGTATAGCGTGCACAACGCGCATACACTTTGCTCATGTAATCTACACAGATGCAACAGTTATTTTTGCAAATCATAAATTGTTACACTAAAAAATATTAACACATGAGATGACGGAAATCATTGTGGTGTGCCACGAAGATGTGAAAAAATAGGCATAAATCTAGCTTACAAATTATTCAGGCTAATTGTAGTCTAATAATTAAGGAGACCTGTTTGCCCAATAGTGCCAACTTCTGGCAAGACATATATGTATATGGACATCTAACAAATTGGTTTGTCCGTCAAGAACCAGGAAAAAAAATCGGTAAGGGTGGACGCAGCGACGTCCTCTGCTGGCGTCAGGTCCTGAGTAGAGGCAGATCCACCTCCCGTTTCACGGCGTGCCCGATTGATGCTGGCAAGCTTGGACTTTCCCCGTCTTCTGATGTCATTGTAGCGCTTGCGGCACTGGTGCGACGTCCTGGGGATGCCAGCTGATGAAACAATTGTGGCTATTTCCTCCCACGCCTGTTTAACCGACGCTATTTTGGGTGGGTTTCTCCCATCCCCATACAACTTCACTTCTCTGTCTTTCACTGCTCTTACAAGAACATCAGTCTCCTCGGCTGTGAACCGCTCCTGGCGTGCGCCTGGTAAATACGCCATAATAATAGCAATCCATAATGGAACTTGCGCACCTGCTTTTACAGGGAATGTTGGATGACGCTCTGATTGGTTTATTCACGTTACGCCCAAACCACACCTATGAATAATGAAGCTACTTCAGACCAACCCATTTTAGATTTGCGCCGGGCGCAAGAGCCATTTATCCCGCCGGGAAAATAGCAACAGCGCCGAGACCCGCCCACAAAGTTACTTGCGCTTCGCGCTTTGACACTTGCGTTTCAGATCGTTAAAATAGGGCCCATAAAGTCAGAATTGCTGTAAGATAAAAAGTCTAAAAAACTGTTAAAAATTTTTATTCTGTGGGGGAAACAAGCTCCCATACAGTTCATCAAGGCTGATTGAATACAAACAGTAATTTTGTGAAATATTATTACTATTTAAAATAACTGTTTTCCATTATAATGTCTTGTAAAATGTAATTAGGGCCCAAGCACCTCTGCTCTGTTTATTATTTTTCTTCCGATTCTTCTCCAAAATGAATCACATTTTTGAGGGCCTAAACATGCTCGACAACTCATGAAACTTTGCACACGCGTCAGAACTGGCAAAAATGTATATCTGATATGGGTTTCAGAATTCGGTGGGGCAAAATGGCTCAATAGCGCCACCTATAAAATTGACAAAAAAGTGTCTTGGAGCGAAATCCTAAACACAGCCATTGAATTTTTCTCTGCGATTTTTGTAGAGTATTTGCCATTTCCAGGCATTGTACTTTAACAAACTCCTCCTAGAGTTTTAATCGGATCATATTCAAATTTGGTGAGTGTAATCATAAGGCCTTTGCTATGCTAGATTGTAACGATCTTGAGTTTTCATCGAAGGACGTGATCCTGGCGGCCTGAAAAATGTCGATGTTTCGCCATGAAACAGAAAGGAAATTTCACATGTTTGATAAGAGTCCAATCCTTAACACATGTCCATGCCCATATTCAGTTATAGTCATGGCGCTACCCACTGGCAACAGGAAGCCACATGTTTAACACCGTTATGGTCTCCTAGCAACATATTAAAAAGTGCCAGTAAGAGCTAAACAGGCTAGTAACATGCCAGAAACATGTTAAAACATGCAAGCAACACTTAGTGCTAAGTGCTAAAGCATGTTATTAATGCAATGAACTAGGAAGTTGCTGTAACTCAGGCATGTAAAGTCCAATCTTCCCCAAACAACATGCTACAAACATGGTAAAACATGCTAGCAACACTTACTAAGTGCTAAAGCATTCTATAAATGGCATGAAACAGGAAGTTGCATGCATGCAATGTCCAATCTGCCCCAAACTTCATGTTTGTCGGTGACACCAGTGCAAGGGCCCTTTTATTGCTGCTTGCAGCTTTATTCCTGTGATCACAGCTGAATTTTTAGCATCATTACTCCGGTCTTCAGTGTCACATAATACTTTAGAAACCATTCTAATATAATGATTAGCAAGTTAAAGGGTAACTAAACCCTAAACCAACTTTTTTTAGTCAATGATCTGTAATACTGGGGCTTTATTAATGCTGTTCATTGATTCGATTCGACCTTTAAATCAATTAAAACCTACATTCATTGTTCACATGTCTAACAGATTCATTGTTCACATGCCTTTTCTTACCACGTCAATAGGCAAAAAAAAATACTGCTTGCTTCCTACACACCATTTATTTCAGTTTTCAAGCCGATCTGTCGAGCTGACCCCTCTTAAGTCTTCAGGAAGTGAAGTGAACTGGTTAGCTCACCGCGGGGTGTAGCATCCGTGCGTTTCTGCGGTCTGCAGGGGGTGTGTATTGTATGCAAGACAAAATGTGTGCGTGTTCCTGAGCATCTCTCTCTCTCTCTCTCTCTCTCTCTCTCTCTCTCTCTCTCGACAACCAGATGATGCAATTTCCTATCTAATTAAAGATTTCAATCAAGCAATTAAGCCCTACAGTCAAATTACCCGCCTACTCGTCCAAACATCTCGAATCTGCCAAAATACCACTTGTGTTTTCCTTTCTGTGCTGGTAAATTATCAAAAGCAGTCAGGCTAAAACTCACCTCCAGTCCTATCTGAGACAGACGCTAGCTGCTATGACTCACGACGAGCTTTTATCTTTCGAAAAACCATGATTTGAGCTTCCGCTTTAACCACACAACTGGGCATCATTACACAGCTGTGCGGTCAGCAAGGGAGGCGAAACGGAGAAGGATACATTCATTTCTCACAGAGACGGTCTGGCAAACACGTATATACGTATGTGTGCAAAGAGACTCTTTTCTGTACACACGCAGCCTCTCGCTTTCCCGTGGGAAGCTGTAATAGCCAGTTTAGCCAGTGGAGCTAAACCTGGTGCTGGGTTGAGGCACCAGGCCCATTACTCTTTCGCGCACTGCTTTAATGGGACGATCCGTCACAGGGCCGACTGTTCACGTTAGCTCTTCTCTAGTGTTAAACCGAGTATGCTAGTCCATTACTCATTTCCCAAGTTTTTTAATGGGTGATTTAGCCACTCATGCTAAAGCTAATAGTATTAACTGGCCTCACTTAAAGAAAGACTCCATTTCCCTAAAGCTAACGCCGCTTAGTCACGGATCACATAAAGTCAAGCCGGATCATCAATCGCACTGGCTTCTTTGAGAAGACAATGCAATGCTCACTCGGAACGGCCATTAAGCAGCGTTACTTTAGCAGAAATGAGACACTATTATAGTTTTATTAATATAATGAATTAATATTTTTTCTACATTTTTACACTCAGTTAAAGTATTAGTAATTTTCTTGTGTTTTTGTCATTTTTATTAAAGGTTTTTTAATATGTCTGTATAGTTTTCATTAACTTTATTTCAGTTATTTTAGTACAGTATTTAGTAATTTAGTACGTTTTAGTAATGTTCATTTTATTTAAAGTAACAAACATGGTTTTACTTTTTGTTTTTGTTAAAGAAATAACTCTGTGATTAAGTCTATGTGTTTGAAAAATACCCATTTGTGTATGTGAATCAGCTGTGCTGATATCCAGGCTGTGCTTTTTGTCTTTTATATTTATTTTTTATTTATTTTTTTATATGTCCATAGTTTTTTTTTTTCAGTTTTAATTTTAGTTAAATACCTTTTATTTTAAGGTAACGGACATGTGTTTGTATGGTTTTACATTTAGTTTTTGTTAAAGGGATACTTTACCGCTGGAATGATGAATGTGTATTTAAATGTGGGTAATTTATGTAGTAGAAATGTGAAATAATTTTTGAAGTTGGTGCCTTCTAGACTGAGAAAAGACAGAAAATGTATTTTTGTCTCATGTGGATGAAAGACAACAACTCCCAGAATGCACCTGCTTCACTGCCCTACGAGGCCACTCGAAAACCACGCCTACCGGTTACATCTCTTGCCCACCGCGGCACCGCCCCCACCGTCATGTTTATTTTTATAGTAATACAAATATTTAGTTCAGTTAGAGAACAGACACTGCAATTAAAAACTGAATGTGTCTGCTCAATACAGTGTGAGTCGAACGAGAGTCGCAGCACAAACGCAGCAGGAGTCAGATTTCATTCATCACGAGAGCGAAGAGCTGAGCAGAGCTGAGCTGAGCTAGGCACAGCATTCATTCACGGCTGCACAGTCATTCACGGCGCGTGTCCAGTCTGCACCACTACGTTATGAATGTCCGTGCGGCCGTGCACATTTACATTGTCCGTTTCTCAATATGCGTTCTTGTCTGTACTTGTGTTCTCATGGACTTGTGAATCGTCATCAGTCACTGCCCGAGTACTGTTCCAATTCAAAGTTCACATCTAGCCAAGTACAGTTCAAATCCCCGGATGTGTCCTTGATCTGCTCCTTTTATCGAGGATGCATCGAGAGGTAACTTGCGTGGACTTCAGACAGACCGGTATCTCAGAATGCATCTCGCACCAACCAACAAGCATCAGTAGGGGATGAGAAAAACCACGTAATTTAATAATACTACTGTTATTGTGTCATGAAATGTAGTTTTAAAAATTTTTCAGGCGAGAATGTCCTTGTTTAAAGCTCAAATCTGTGGTTTATTCCTAAAGATAGAGCCTATTTGAAATTTTGATGTGCCGTTTTCGGAGTTGTGAGATCCTGTCGACCACCGGGTGCTCTCAGCGTTCATTAACCCCGCCGAGAGCAGCCTTTCCTCGGCTAGTCCTTCTGACGTTTGCCGCTGGCTCGGATGCCTCTGTAGAGGTTAAACATGAGATATAATTTGTCTTGTGTAGATCTAACGGACGATCTTTGGTCTCATGAATCTATAATTTGTTCCCTGGCTATTCGTTTTGGCTGAGGGCAAAGTGAAGTTTCATTTATTTCTTTGATCAATAAAACATTTAACAAAAAGTGACTGGGTTTTGTTTTATGTCATATTTAATTTTATTACAGTGAAGATAATCAAATATGCACACTTATTGCGTGAACCACATATTAATATGTTTAATTATTATTTTTTTTTATGAAAATGAAAAGAGGCAGATCCTCTGGAGTTTGTTCTCCTGAGTCGAACTTGGCAAGTCTGAACTAACAAGGACGCAAGTCTGAAGTTTGCATATTTGATTACAGCGTGGGATTACAGCTATTCTGTGAGAGAGATCCCACCCCCTGTTGGAGTGCTGAAAACATGCGGAACTAGCTCCTACTACTGGCTGTAGCCTCTAGCCTCTGGCCAAAAAAGCCTCCCATTACGCAAAATGACGATATTTGCTTCAGACATTTTCCAGACATAAAATACATAAATCTCTTGTCTCAGGGGGATAAGAAGGGGGGGGTTTCGAATATGCTACCGACAGAGGTGTCAAGTAACGAAGTACAAATACTTCGTTACCTTACTTAAGTAGAAATTTTGAGTATCTATACTTTACTGGAGTAAGTACTTTTTACTTCTACTCCTTACATTTTCAAGCAATTATCTGTACTTTCTACTCCTTACATTTTGAAAATACCGTAGCCTCGTTACTCCTATTCCATTTCGGCATGTTTTCATTCCGGCTTGTCATAAAAAAACAACAACTATCCAGATAAATCACGCCATCCAGAGTGAATTTGATTGTGGTTGGATGAGAAGGATAAACACAAACCGTTCTGACACCCTATTGGGTTGTACGCGATCAATCACGCCTGCACCTGCACAAATCACACACCATGTTGCCAGATAGGGCGGGTTCTCGCGACGAGCACGCACTTTTAGCCAATCAGCGATCAGCAGGCAGACGAGCTCAGCCTCATTCATGACTTTAGCCGGGTTTTTAGCGCGATAACTCATAGCTGTATATTCCAGTGATCGCTATGCCAGTGGCATAAATACACAGTAAGTTGTATCTACAGCAAAGAGTGGGAGAGTGACTCAACTCTCCAACATGAATTACACCGGTGACTCGAAGACTCTTTAAATATAACCGTGACTCCCGTCCATCATCATATACACACTTAGGACATCTGCAACTAGCAACCCCGACAGCTGCTGAAAGAGGTTCAAATCAACGATTAATCCGTTTTGACTGCTAAGTGCATGTGCCATGTACTTCACGAAAGACATACTGTAGTTTTGTCAAAGCAAAGTGCAACACAAGGGTAAGCGCATTGTTGTTATTTATTTGTTGTCAGATTATTGTACAGTATAAATGAATTACGCATTTTGACATTGGTGTGTGCATGTGTGAAATGCCTGTTAATTACATAGCGTTTTTCCAATCTCTATATTGGGCACTTTTTGCACGTAAATTGGCTTCTTACTGTTGACATTGAAAATCTTGTGTTTTTCTAAGGGATTGCTGTTTTGACAGTTTCTACCTGGACATGTCATATTTGAACCGTTTTACTGGGATTTTTTTTTTTTTTTTTTTAATCATCAATGTTATGCTTTAAGGAGATAAAATTGTAACTTACTTATCAACATTGATTGGTATGGCAATAAAATAATATCACATTATTTTGGCAGTTAAAGTTTTGGTTTTTTTTCTTGGAGTGACTAGTTGCCTATAAGTATTGTAAGAGGTGCAAACTTGTTATCAATAACCAGGCATGTTATCAATAACCATTTTAAAAAATATATATAAATGTACATTTGGTGAGGTTTTTGGGCTGGAAATTGTTGACCCAATCTGGCCACACTGATCACACATAAAAAAAGGGTTATTGATAACATGCCTCTGAATTTTGACTTTTTGCACCTTTACAATATTTATAGGCAACTAGTCATCAAATCTTCCACTCCATGAAACACGTTAATGCTCAGTAGTACACAATATGGTTCTTTAATGTATTTGCATTGTCCTAAAATGCGTTCATTTTCAATGGGAATATATGCGGCTGAAACGCGTAGCCAAGTGCATCTAAAAATGTTCAACATTAACTTTTTAATATAACATTATAGTCATTATGGCCTTCAGAAAAATGTTTTTTTTGAGGAGGTGGGGTATGCACAGTGGCGTGGCCTAATCTTTTAGATTAGATTAGATTAGATTCAACTTTATTGTCATTACACAAGTACAAGTACAAGGCAACGAAATGCAGTTTAGGTCTAACCAGAAGTGCAATAGCAGCAAGTGCAGGATATACAATGGATGCGTAAGTGCAGGACATGGATATGTACTGAATATGTATAAATATGTATAAATAGAGAGACGTTATTACTATAAACAGAACTGAATTTACAGGTGAATATGTACAGTGAATAAATATACAGATAGCTATTACTATAAACAGAATTTACAGGTGAATATGTACTATGAATACAATATACAGATGGCTATTACTATAAACAGAATTTTACAGATAGAGGTATACAATAATATGTTAGGCTAATATGAGGAATAGCAGTGGATTAGGGTAGTGCAATAAATTATGGACAGAGCTATCCGGAAAAAAAAAAAGTGTAAAGTGCAGTGGAAAGTGGTTGCATATTACAGTTAGAAGTACAGTGCAAAATGCAAATGTAAACATTGGTACTATAAATACAGTCGGCAGTGCAAATGAGCATAATCCAGTTAAGATATGGCAGTGCAAGATGCATATGTAAACAGTTGTTACTGTGATAAACAGTCGGTAGTGCAAATAACAAAGTGAAGGAAGATGTGAGGTAGGAGAGTTATCAGTTTATGAGGGAAGTGGATCAACGGGGGTTTGAGTTCAATAAAGAGACAGCTCTGGGGAAAAAACTGTTCTTTAGTCTGCTGGTCCTGGTCCGGTGGATCCTGAAACGCCTGCCGGAGGGCAGGAGAGAAAACAGTCTGTGGGCTGGGTGAGAGGAGTCCTTGAGGATGCTGCGAGCTCGATGCAGACAGCGTTTCCTCTGGATGTGCTCGATGGCAGGCAGTGGAGTCCCTGTGATGCGCTGGGCAGTTTTCACCACCCGCTGCAGTGCCTTGCGCTCCGCAACAGAGCAGCTCCCATACCATACTGCCACACAGTTGGTCAGGATGCTTTCTATTGCGCAGCGATAGAAGTTCACCAGGATGGCCGAGGAGAGCTGATTCTTCCTCAGTGTCCTCAGGAAGAAGAGGCGCTGGTGAGCCTTCTTGACCAGGCTGGAAGTGTTGGTCGTCCACGACATGTCCGCCGAGATGTGGGTCCCCAGGAACTTGAAACTGGAGACACGCTCAACAGCCATTCCATTGATGTGGATGGTGTTATGTGTGCCTCTTGACTCTTTCCTGAAGTCCACGATGAGCTCCTTCGTTTTGGTGGTGTTGAGGAGCAGGTTATTTTCGGTGCACCATGTGGCCAGGTGCTGGATCTCTTCCCTGTAGGCAGTCTCATCGTTGTTGCTGATGAGACCAATCACCGTAGTGTCGTCCGCAAACTTGACGATGGAATTAGATCCATACACAGGCTTGCAGTCGGCGGTGAAGAGGGAGTAGAGAAACGGACTTAGCACACAGCCCTGTGGTACACCAGTGTTGAGTGTGATGGATGTGGAGCAGGTGAATCCTGAACGAACATTCTGGGGTCTGTCAGTTAGGAAGTCCAAAATCCAGTTACACATTGAAGTGTTGATGCCCAGGTCTCCAAGTTTGGCTATTAACTTGGATGGGATGACAGTGTTGAATGCTGAGCTGAAGTCAACAAACAGCATGCGTGCATACGTGTTCTTATGGTCCAGATGGGTGAGCACAGAGTGCAGTGCCATGGAAACGGCATCCTCTGTGCTCCTATTGCTGCGGTAGGCAAACTGGTGTGAGTCCAATGTGGATGGTAGAGAGTCTTTTAGGTGTTCCAGGACCAGCCGCTCAAAGCACTTCATAACGATGGGTGTGAGTGCTACAGGGCGGTAGTCATTAGGGCACCTCGGGTTAGAGCTTTTCGGCACTGGCACAATGGAAGTGTGTTTAAAGCATGTCGGTACAGCTGCTTGGGCAAGAGACAGGTTGAAAATGTCTGTAAAAACCCCAGCGAGCTGCTCCGCACATGCCCTGAGAACACGACCAGGGATGTTGTCTGGTCCAGCAGCCTTGTGTGCGCTGATCCGGCTCAGTGCCTTGCAGACATCTGTGGAGGAGAGTGTGATTGGTGGGTGGTCAGCTGAGGGTTTGAGCTTGGTGGCAGTTTCTCTGTTGTCTCTTTCAAAACGAGCATAAAAGTAATTTAGCTCGTTCAGGAAGTTGACATCAGTGGCTGCGGGGGTGGAGTGGGTGGGTTTGTAGTCACTGATGGCCTGGATGCCCTGCCACATGCGTCGAGGGTCAGAGTTGGAGAAGTGACCCTCTATCTTTAGCTTGTAGCAGTGCTTGGCCTTTTTGATGCCCCTCTTCAGGTTAGCTCTGGATGTACTGTAGGCTTGTGCATCACCTGATCTGAAGGCAGTATTGCGTGACTTCAGCAGGAGTCGAACTTCCCTGTTCATCCAAGGCTTCTGATTAGGGTATGTGGTGATCTGTTTCTGGGTTGTAACACTGTCGATGGTGGTATTGATATGATCCAATACAGAGGAAGTGAATGAGTCAATGTCCGTGTGAGCGCCACTGGTGGCTTGAGAAGCAAACATACTCCAGTCTGTGTTTAGAAACCTTTCCTGGAGTGTGGAGTCTGCCCCCGCAGGCCACACCTTGATGGTCTTCACTGATGGCTTCACACGGTTGATGAGGGGTGAATATTTGGGTGATAGAAACAAAGAGATGTGTCCTTAAAGGGATACTTCACCCAAAAATGAAAATTCTTTCATCATTTACTCACCCTCAAGTTGTTCCAAACCTGTATGAGTTTTTGTTCTGAAGATATTTTGAAGAATGTTTGTAACCAAGCAGATAGAGCAACCATTGACTGCCATAGTAGGGGGAAAATGCTATGGCATTCAATGGTTGCATATAATTTGCTTGGTTACAAAAATTCTTCAATCTTCAGAACAAAGAAACTCATACAGGTTTGGAACAATTTGAGTAAATTATGACAGAATTTTCAATTTTGGGTGAACTATCCCTTTAATGGCATTTTTTTCCACTTACATTACTTTTACTTTTATACTTTAAGTAGTTTTGAAACCAGTTACTTTTACACTTTTACTTGAGTAAAAAGCTTGAGTTGATACTTCACTTTCTACAGAAGTCTTTTTAAACCCCAGTATCTATACTTCTACCTGAGTAATGAATGCGAATACTTTTGACACCTCTGGCTACCGGGTTTCTACTGATACAAAGCTTAATGCTAATCGCTGAAGTAACCCTTTAAGTGGTCAACTAACCCTTACTATTTTTGTCATTATATGTGTATACTTTTTATTAATTTTATGTCATTTTTTTCTATTTTAGTAGGCTACATCAAGTTAAGGTACCCCTATTATTCTATTTTAAAGGTTCCTAATTTTGTTTTGGAAGTCTCCTACAACAGGTTTACCTGCATCCAAGGGTAAAAACACTTTAATTTTCTCATAATATACATTAGAGCACTACCTCATTTCTCAAAGAGTCTAAAAGCGGTTTGTTTGAGGATTTGGTGACTCTAAACCTAGCCTTTCCAAGAGAGTACTATGCTCTGATTGGTCAGATGGCTCAGTCTGTTGTGATTTGATACTCTGCTCTGATTGGTCAGACGGTCCAGTCTGTTGTGATTGATAATCTGCTCTGATTGGTCAGACGGCCCAGTCTGTTGTGATTGATACTGTGCCCTGTTTGGTCAGACGGCCCAGTCTATTGTGATTGGTCTACTATTTTCTGATTTGTCAGATGGCCCCATCTGTAGCGTCTTTTTCTAAATGCAGACAATGCGAACCAAACTCTTCCAAGCCTCAGAGATGACTAAAGTTACATTTTTTATATTTTATTTCAGTTAATGTTAATTTTATTTCAAGTATGAAAATGTTTTTATGCTTTTCATTTTTGTAATGAAAAAACTCTAATAACCCTGTGATTAAGTGGTCTATGTGTTCGAAAAACACCCAGCATTTTATGTCTGTGAAATGCTGTGCTGGTATCCAGACTGTCTAAAGGAAGAGCACAGGTGAAGTCTTCAGAGAGCAAACTCATGATGCTCCAGTGAGCTTATGATAGACAGCTACTATAAAGTAGCCAAGAACATCTTGTCCACAGTAACTTTGTCCATCAGTTTTTCAGTGCAGCTGCCTGTCACATATTCAGTCATGTGCCCAGCCGTCCGTAGGACTACACAAGACAATGAGGTCATGAAGGTGGTGAAACACGGCTGGTTGAAATTCTGCTAGAATCATTTGATACATTATTATGACATATGCTTCGTTGTGCAAAATTTATTAGCAGATAGCAACAGACAGACAGCCCGATCCAAACCTAAAATCACACTTGTGTACTTCAAAGAGAAGCCTTGTTAGATTATTCAAAAAGAAGTGAACACACATAATTGCTTCAAATGGCCCTTCAAACAACCATCCATCCTTTGGATCAGCCATTGTGTGACAGAGACTCTTTTAGCTTGGAAAGAAGATGGTGAAGTTTGAGCTGAGTATCAATACAGATTTCAGATTCTAATACTGATTTATTGGATTAAAAATCCATTTGCTTAAATATGTTAATAGTTGTAAATTATAAAGGGAACTTTCTAACTTTGTGAATTACTCAACACATATTGATTAGAAAAAAAACACCAACAACAGGGCACAAACTATGCAGCTCAATTGCTATTTATTTTATATAAATGTATTTAACAGCTAATCAAAACAACCAAACACTACTAGTAATGTTTTGGTCATCAGTGGACCAGTGATTCGATTTGTGTGAATGATTCAATGATTCACTCATAAAGACATTAAAGGGGTCATGAATTGAGAAATCAACTTTCCCTTGAGCTTTTGATATATAAAAGGTCATGGTAATATAAGAATATCCTGTAAGTTTCAGAGCTGAAAATTTCCTTGTTAGTCAAAGAAAAGCTTTTATTGACACCAGGCCCAGCAAACGATCGATCTCAGAATGTGCCCGGCTATGACGTGAGAGTGAAGTGAAGCACCGCCTCAACAGAAGAAGAACAACGCCTGATTCTGTAGCCCCGCCCACTGACTCGTGCCACTAACATGACAGGCCTACATAGAGCTAAACCACATCGAATTTCTAAACATACCACATAAGCTTCATTCGGATTCCAGTATTATGAATGCATGGATGAACTTTATTTTTAATGAAGATCCAGCTCACGTGGAGAAGACGTTGTGCGTCTTTTCCTTCATTTATCCACGGATTCGTTTGTAAACAAGAGACTGCATTTGCAGACAGGATGAGATTACATGAATGAATGAAGGAACACAGTAATGTGAGTAAAAAATGTTTTTTATATGTGATAGTATTGCATTGTTACAGATCGTTTGATATCTATTGATTAGGTGTACGTGTCTAACTGAACATTAGCACGCTGTCAAAGGCTGGAGAATCCTTTATTTGTGGTGTTGTTGGTTCATTGCGATTCTGGATCAGACTCTGACATTTATGGGTTAGGGCTCGCAAAAGCCCAATGTCCCGGGGCTATGTGTTTTCCAGACGGGCTACTAAAATGTATCACCGGCCTGCCTGACTGGCTACAGTATCTTAAATAGTGAAATAACATTTCCTTTCTTGATGTGCGTTCACTCTCTTGACTTGATATTTGGAGGAAAAATACAATCGCGGAAATTTTGATCATGCAGTCTGCAACGTACTTGGCGTGTGTGTGTGTGTGTGTGTGTGTGATGTTGGGTTCACGCTTATATCCACTGATCGGGCGGACCAAGTAATACAAAAATAACATTCCAATCAATCCCGGGTGTATGAGAGAGAAATCATTGTGTTTGTTTGATAAAGATATTTTGCTAGCCCTGTGGGACGATTCATTTCGGTTGCCGTTTCTCCACGCGCTTTCAGAACAATTCTTTGTGTACTCACGGAGGAGCCGAAGCTCATCAAATATGCAAAACTGTTATCCAATCCTAGCCGTTTACTTCAAAGTCTTCCAATAGTGTCTGGCTGCAGACAAGACGAGATGCACTCTCAGCCGCGCATGCGCACTAAACGAGATGCACTCTCAGCCGCGCATGCGCACTAAACGAGATGCACTCTCAGCCGCGCATGCACACTAAACGAGATTCACTCGTATTAAGACCGTAGATTACACATTCACTTGATGCCGCGCATAAATAAATTATATATATATATTTTTTACACTACCGCGCAAAAGTGTTTGATCAGTAAGATTTTCATTTATTTGATTTTTAATGTTTTTGCTTATCAAGGCTGAATTTATTTGATGAAAAGTACAGATGCAAAAAATACAGTATTGTGAAATATTGCGATTCAAAATAAGTTTTGTATTGTAATACGTTTTTAAAATGTATGTCATGCAAAGCTGAACTTTCATCATCCATTAATCCAGTTTTCAGTGTCACATGATTAGTCAGAAATCTAATACTGATTAATCATCAATGTTAGAAACAACTTATTTTTACAGCCTGTTATAATTTTATTCTAAAGATTCTGTGAAAAATAAAACAAACAGAATTTATTCAATATTAAATTCTTAAACGTCTAAAAAACGTACACATTTTAACAAATGAACACATATCCTGAAAACAAATATTTTTTCAGTATTTTAATAAAATAGAAAACTGATATTTTAAATTATAATATTTCAGAGTTTTCCTGTATTTTTAAAAAAAATAAATATGGCATACATGACCATAAACTTTTAAAACATAAAATAAAATTATATATATTATATATTTAGCTGCTTAAGTTCGGTATAAATGTATGTACATAAGATTATTAAGATGTACATCTCAAAATATTGAGAAAAATCACCTTTAAAGTTGTCCAAATTAACTTTATAATGAATTAAATCATAGCTTAACAAGCCAGTCACATTGCTACTGCTACAGTCACATTCAATGTTAATATACTTCCAAATAAACCATCATTTTTTTTTTTTAAACACAGCAGTTGGCCGTGGTTGAGTTTTGTAAATGATTTTACTTATACATATATATAGAGAGAGATAGATGTACAAAAACATTACATAAAAAAACAAAAACAAATGGACAATGTTTTGTTTGTTTAATTTTGTATGCGAGAAAAGATTGGTGCGAGGTGCATGTGGTCCACCATATTATCTACAAATGTATGCATGTCCTGCACAACTGTTAAGATAAACATCAGTGGCTCTACAAGATCGTCCTCTATAAACTCTGCACTGCAGTACTGTTCCAAGGCCTCAATGGCTTCCTCATCCTCCATGCACAGTATACGAGGAAGCTTAACTGAGCCAAGAAGATTGCCAGAGTTCTCCAAGCACCACTGACTGGCAATCTTAAGATTCGCCATGATACGTGCCTAAGAAAAAAAACAATTCAAAAGAGGAAAATTAAAAATATGCTGAACAATAATGGCTGCAACCCCTCTAATAAAACCTACTTTTCATGGAGCCACCTGCTTCTCCGATGTAGACTCAGGGGTGAAACCATTTGTTTCATCTTCCTAAAAAACATGAAGATTGAATTTGAACCTTTTTAAAAAGTAACTGATACTTTTTCTGAGGAGCTGCAACAAAGTAAAAGGTACGAGTTACCTGTACATGGAAAGGCTTTTCCTGTTAGTGGAAAAAATACAGCACAAGTTTAGCTAGTATATGATAACATGCCATTTTTAACCTCATTATTTCCAAGTATATGTTTTTACCTGAGAGATTTGATCAAACTTCCTCTTTGGCAACCTAAATACAGGCTGCTGATCACCTCTTAGGAAGGCTTTGCACTCTTCTGCATAATGGGCAAACAGTTTTCCATGTCTGGAAAATAGAGATTAAAGATTGAATATTGCATAGTTCCTTATTCATGAAAGCTTTAAGTATTCAGAGGCCAAAAAACAAACTTTACCAATCCAGTCCGAAGTTCTCCATTAACATGATGCACCACCATTTCCTCAGCTCTGCCATGTCCAGCTGCTCAGTATCTAGAAATTATAAACAGGATACAAATGAGAAAAAAAATAACATTTAAACAAGTTATATTTGACCAAGACTAAATACCCATAATATGGCTGTTCAAGACATTTTTTCAAATTGCACTCATACACGCTACCTTATTATTTGGTTGTTCAGAAGATAAACACTAAGCATCTTAAATGTTAAATAAAAAAACTAAATGGATGATACACAGACAATGAGTTTGATAGTGTCTGTGAGAGAGTTGATAGTATGTTTGTGAATGAGTTTGGATCAAAGCTTTGATTAGTGTGTGAGAAATGGTATAGTAGTGAATGAGAGAGTTTGATAGCATCCATGAAAATCTTTGATAGAGTGAGAGGCGTTTGAGAGAGTTTGATAGTGTGCACAAGAATATGTTTGAAATAGGTCTTCTCTTTTGCTTATTAGTACCCTTTTTGAAGTGCTTCAAAAAGACAACAACAACAACAACAACAACAAAAACTTATCACACTCATCTTACCTTGGAAAAAGATTTCCATTTTTTTATATGGACTTTCCAGTGAGCCTGAACTTTCTTTTCAGTCATTGGCATCAATGAAGGGCACAGGGGGCAATGCTACAATTTGCAACAAGATGTGCATTTTGGTATCAGCTGATTTACACCTTCTATTGATTGATGCATCTGTAAGCATAAATTGAAGAGACAGAAATGAAAATAATTATTGTCTTGTGTATAATATTATTTGAATGTTTGTTATCTGTTTTATAGGATCTCACGATTTGAATAACCATTTTTAACTAAATTAACCTGTTATTTAATCTTTATTTTAAATAATTTTAAGGAACACCTCGTCTAAACAACACTTACACACATCATCTCACTGTCACCTGCAAACTTCTATCACTTTTCAAAACAACAGACCCAAACAAGAGACAGTAAATTCAGTACATTTGTTCAATGCCTAAACAAAATGAATTTAGATCTTCAACTTACTGGATGAAGAATTGGTACCCAATAAGCACGGCAGGATCCATCAGACAGATATAAGCACAGTTTCGTTTACATTATCTAACAGATTAAACAACTGTTTTACATCTAGCTAATCGTCTATGAACGAGGTAAATATACTTACATCAATTATTTAATGTTCGTCGACTCCTCTAAACACGTGCATAACGTCACACCTGTGCATGTGGGAGATACCAGATAATAATCAGGATACTTTTCTATAACATTTACCAAATAATGAACAACTATTTTAATTTAAATTAATCTTGTTCGAATTGCATAAATATACTTACACGTAGCCTGTAGGTGCGTCCGATAGCGCAAGTATCTGAGTGTCCACGAGCAGCTGATGAGAACGCTTGTAGAACTGCGTACGCATGCGTGATTGAAAACACATGTGTCGGACTGCGCAAGTGCGGCTGAGACTGCATGTATCTGAGTGCGCATGCGTGTCTGAGAGTGCATGTGTCGGACTGCGCATGCGTGTCTGAGAGTGCATGTCTGCAGCCAGACCCTTCTCAAGTCTTCAGTGTGGCACGCCAATCAAAACCGAGTGTTTATTGAGAGAGCCTCAAAACCAGGTTAGAAAATAGCCTATTACTTATTCATTATGATGTTTTTTAATGTAAAAACCACGCAAACGTCATAAGTTGACCTCAGATAACAGAATAAAAAATTTAACCCTTGTGTTATGTTGCGGGTCAATTTGACCCGTTTTGATTTTTAAGTTGTCAGAAATATCAGTTAATCTATGTTTTTTTTCTTTAAATTTTGTGACTTTTTCTCATTTAGGGTCATGAACATGCATGCAAAGTTTCAACACGCTGATGTGTTTTGACATATACACACACATTTACTGTTACGTTCGTGATGTTCACGGGTCAATTTGACCCACATATTTTAATGTTCTAAGGCAAATGTAGAGACCCAAAATAATAAAATTTCTTGGTTATATTTTGTTATTTTAGTTTTTTACTAACATATGAAGCCAAAAAAAAAAAGCTTTTCACCATTTTGTTCAATTTTTTTCAATACAGAAATATGTTTTGTATGCCACAAATGGTAAAAATGAGCTATAATTTCTTTTTTCAATCTATCTGAAATACTATCTAACCTACATTGTTTTTCTTGAAATTGTGTGACCTTTTCTCATTTAAGTTTCAACATGCTGATGCGTTGTGAAATGTGCATATCAAAATTTTATACACTCTTGATGTTTGTTGGTCAATTTGACCCATATAGCTATTCAAAAGCAACTCTACAGACACAAAATACAAAACACTTTGTTGTATCTCAGAGCTCTTCAACTCTAGTCCTGAAGTGCCAGTTTCTTGCTGAGATTAACAACTTCATGAAGCAGTGTTTTGAAATTGGCCATCACTGTATAAGTCGTAAAAGTAAAGTTTAAAACAAGTTATAGAAGTTTATGAACATGTAAAATATATAACATATATATATATATATATATATATATATATATATATATATATATATATATATATATATATATATATATATATATATATATATATATATATATATATATATATATATATATATATATATATATATATATATATATATATATATATATATACTTTTCAAAATATCTATGAAGTAGACATCCTATTCAGAAGTAGTTTGGGCAGTAATGTTAATATTTGATTTGAATTCAATCTCTAAAATGCATATAAAAAACATATGGAAAAAGTCAGAGCGTGCATTATCGTTTGGCACCGCATCACAAATGACGAATCTAACGCTATTTATCTACTGCTCTGTCATCTCTTTTGAAAATCAGTCACCAAATATGAAAATTAGAGTCTGAAAGCTTTAAAATCGCCTTGTTGCCCCTCCATCTTGAAAGTACATTAGCCAAAGAGGGACATATCCATGAATTCAAGCTTCGCCTTTCGCGTTTTAACACTCGATGGCAGCGTGTCGAACGTGGACGAGGTCGAACTGGAAGCCATATTAATCTTGGACTAAATCGGCCACCGTAGGAGTTAAAACGAAATCGGAATTGAGAGGAAGATAAACTAATATTCACTGGATGGTCATATACCTTTTAACCGCTAGATGGGGGAAAATATCACACAGTGTAGCTTTAAAACATGTTTAGGTCAGTGAAAATGTAAAGTTGACGTCCCTACAATAACAAACCGGCGTGTAAAATTCTTGGACATATTTTAAATATAATTTTAATAATTTTAAATATAAGTCTATGCCGCAAACTTCACACACTTCACGTACTTTTGAAAATTCAGCATTTAGTCAATCCTGATAAGCGCTCAATGTCACAGCTGTAAACACGGAGGCTTTCTTTTTCCATGAGGGGCTTAAGAATGCGACACACAAGTCACCCAGAAATCCTGTAGAATTCATCCAATCAGATGACTACTTCGAAACTCCTGAAGTGCTTCCAATTTTGTGTGCCTTATACATCAGATGTTCAGCCAATGATCTGTGGGTGTGATGTCTGAGGTTGAGACTAGAGGAGAGTGGTTGAAAAATAAAAGGGATCTATGACATCAGCTGAAAATGAACAACAATTCAAAGGTGGATCCAGTCAAATTTAGATAAAAGATTACCAACTACCCCCCCCCCCCCCCCCCCAAAAAAAATATAAATATATGGGACCAGGAATGTGTTGTGAAAGTATATTATGGTCAACTTTGATTTAATATTGACAAGGCTCCAGAATAAACGACCCATGACAATTGCTTCAGAGGGGCTGCACTTATAATATAGTTCATTATGAATGTCACAGCTGAGCAAGTGCTATAATTAAACAAAAGATTAAATTTAGCAAGTCTATAGCAAGTCTCTCAACATGTCAGAATGCCAATGTCTGTCCTTTTTCTACTGGGGAGACAAAGCATCTTGAAGTTAATCCTGCAAACACAGTTTTGGACGCATTTCACCCAGTTCGGTCTTTCTGCCAGCATCATTTTATTCACCATGGAAACTAAGACCAAAGTGGTCTTGCTACATCAACTAAATCTCTTTCCATAAACCCTTATGGCATGTTGTGTACTTCACATCCTCTCTATATAGCACTTCATACATATATTAAAGCAGGTTTTTTTGATTTTCTGAGGAAAATGTGAACGGTGCTTGACCATGCAAAACTCACATTCTACATTACATTTACATTTATGCCAGATGCTTTTGCCAAAACGACTTGCACCGCATTCAAAGTATACATTTTATCAGTTCATGCATTCACGCCAGGAGAAAATCACCCAATTTGCACAAATTGAGGCATCATTCATTTGCATAGCACAAACTGTGTGGGACGGGTTACATGAAGACCGTTAACATTTAAAGTTAAGATTTTAAAACATCCCTGATCCCAAAGTATGAGCAAACCAACAATGACATGCTTTAAATAAAGCAGTTACACTTTCAGAATAAAATGTTCAATTGGGTTCTATAGAATACTAGGGCTCTTGAATCAATTTTAAAGAGCCTATTTTAAAGTTTCCTACATTTGTTTTGGAAGTCACCTACAACAGGTTTACCTGCATCCAAGGTCAAAAACACTTTAATTTTCTTATAATATATATCACCTTATTTCTCAATTAGTCTGAAAACAGTTTGTTCGAAATTTTGGTCATTCTAAACACTGCCTTTCTGAGACCTTTCATGCAGTGTGTAATATAGCTGTTTGTGAAATGTAACATGTCTGCAAAGTTTTAAAGATCAAAGTGCACTACAAATAAAGGTATTATCTCCGAAAAGATATAAATGATTCTGAACTGCCGAAAGCAACGTAAAAGTCTAGGCCTGGACCGCTCTCATCCTTCACTGTTGTCGCTCCTCCGTGAGAGATCCGAGACTGGTGTGACGCGCAGCTGGCACTCATCAATCACGCACCGGCCTCGCCCCGCTCTCTCACGGCTCTCGCCCGCCCTGCTTGTCACAGTTGACAACACACAAAAAATTCTTCCAGGTCTCAGCTACAACTACAGTGTTTGAGGGTTAAAGTAGACATTGTTTGCAGGCAGCCAATGAAGACCATAGGCTGGCATTATAGCTTTGTAACAGGAAGTGAGACTGGAATTGATGCTCGTTTCAGCAGTTCAGAATCCTTTCTTTCTTTTAAGAGATAATACCTTTATTTGTTGTGCACTTTGATCTTTAAAACTTTGCGGACATTTTACATTTCAGAGACAGCTATATTACACATGAAAGGTAATATTCTAAAAGCATAATAAGGGCACTTTAAAGAATGCTTTATGCCAAAAAGGCTCTATATAAGAAGAAAAGTCTGAACTGATTGCATAATATTTCCATATTTAACATGTATTAATTTTTGTTCCTGACAGAACCCTTTAAAGGTTCTACATAGAGTTCTACATACTCTTCCAAGAGTATACATTAAGCAAACTCAGCAACCCAGTTTGCAGTGACAGACAAACACTAGCATGGAAGCTTGATTGATTAGGATAGTTTGTCTGAACGATCACATTATTTCACTGCCAGAGTGTGGCGGGAGAGATATTGTCACAATTCGACTGTCAGACGACGGAAAAGTCTGAACAGCATCTCTATAAAGCAGCTGTTATTGTCTGTCACACCGTGGATAATTATCGTTTGCCATTGTGAGAACGCAAACACATTCATTTTTTCTCTGTCTCTATCCCTCACACACATACACACACAGTGGATTTTAGACACTGTCGCAGTGCTCTTTTGAGTGACTCTGAGATGTGGCGTTGGGTCAATCCAGCGACACAGCTGCCAATCAAACACGAAATCCGTATCAGCAATCCACAGACTCGCTGTGCAAACACATCCTCTCTTTCTCTGTCTTTCTGTATGTCATCCAAGCCAAGAGGAAAAATATCTGTCCTCTCTCCTCTGCTCCTGAAGAAATTAGTTCATTTTATCAAGCTTTCTCTCCAAACAGATCAGTCCATTGTTCTGAAGTTAGTCACACCTTGCCATATACTATCAGAATACAACAATGAGAAGGGTCAAAATTAGTGGTGTTTGCTAAGTAAAGCATCACTATTACTTTTGCTCATGCTTACTATAGCTTAAACAGTAGAGCATGTTGCTACTCATATTCTTAAGTACTTTGGTCAAATTTTCCAGTTAAATATAATAAAAAAAAAGAATTTGATTTCAAGATACAAAAGATACGTAAAAAGCAACACTGAGATATCAAGACTTGTTTTCAGAGAATATCCTTTTAATCATAAATCTAAATATTTAATCAAGTGTATTTAATAGCATTTTACAAAAGTAAAAAACAAGAAAATAAATAAATAAGCCAGTGAAGTAAGACCGCTGATATAATCTATGAAAACAACTCATAAAAAAATGCATGGTTTCATATTTATCTTGTTTTTTACTTTTTACTGGAAAACAAGTATGAAAAGACTATTTGAAAATGCAACTTTTTTAGCAGCTTATACTTATCCAATGCAAGTCACTTTGGCTAAAAGCATCTGCCAAATGTAAAAATGCAAATGTAATAGGATTAAGGCTCTGTTCAAATCATTAATCCTAAATACAATGCAAACATGCATACAACTTCTTCATGTAACTCGTCCTGGAACAGATAGTCATAGTCAAATGAGCTCATTGCATTCAAGTTTCAAAATGTGAGGGCGTTCATATGCAATTTTTACCTAGGAAACTCATATTTACAAAAATTCCGAGAGCACATGAAGGCAGCATTAAACACAATTCACATAGACAATGACCAACACCAAACCGAACCAAACATGAAGTACACAAGAAAAATGAGGGAACTAAACAGGAAGAGCTGGACAAGATTAACTAATCAGTAACCATATAAACTAATGAGAACTAATACAGAAATTACAGGCACCAACTAAACAACATAATCGTGACACCTCAGGACACAGTTTTACTTCTTGCAGAAATTAGACAAAATGAACAATCCCATAAACTAAATGAGGGAACTGATCCATATAGAAACCACTATCATAGATCACTCAGAATACCATAGCACATGGCACCACATTAAAACCACTTTAAATAGATTAACAACTGAATAGCAAGTTAATGTGCGTGTTGTCAGTAGATCACGTGCTGAACTTTCCACTCCCATCAACGCTTTTTTGGAATTGTGCTCTCACACATTACTTTGTTTAGTAAACCTGGCCCTAAAACTACTCAGAACACCTTAGCAAATGCTCAGAAACACATCAAGACCACACAGAATATTTTAGCAAGCGCATAGCAACACATTAAAACCACTCCAAATGTTAAACCACTAAAAAAATTACCTTTAGAAACCACTCAGCAACACATCAAAATGACTTATGTGTTCTAATATATAAACAAATTATATAAAAAGTGATAGTCACATGACTGAACGGATATAAGAGATATGCTTTTTAGAAAGGGAAATTTAAAACATAAAAAAAAGAATTAGGGAGAATCAGTGAATGAATAATTATAATTATGAATAATTTACTGCCATTGTGTGAATAACATAAAATAGTGTGTTCAATAAAAAAGTAACTAGTCTGATTACGAGTATTTTAAAACGTAATATTATATGATTACAAGTACTTCATTTTCGGAATCTGATTTCGTAATCCAGATTACATGTAATCAGTTACCCAGCACTGTCCTTAGCAACCCCATAGCAACATGTTAAAACCACTAAGAACACCTTAACAACCACATAGCAACAGCATTGTGGTGCGAGTTCTTCATAGGCAACACCAATAGTAATTTCTTGTAAAAATCGCTTGAATTCATCTAATCACATTCACACACAAGTACGTTTTACCAAGCCCATCTTTTCACACATTAAAAAAGCACAAGCGTGCCAGTTCTCAGACAACTTTTCATTCAATCCCTCTCCTCTCTCATTCCCTGTAGTTAGTGTTAATGGATATCTGTCAAGACGAAAGCCGAGAGAGACTGATGGAAGCGCTCGCGGTTATGAAGATGAATGTAATTCTGGTTGTATCACTGATGACCGGCTACCTCATCTCCGCCCTTAGTGCAGCGGGTCTCTCCATTTAAGGCCCCTTACCAAAGTTATTGTGCACTAATGACATCTGCTCCTCACCGCAGGACGCCTGCACAGAGATTTCATACGTTAGGTCACTGGGGAGCATAATCAAATCAAACCTTAATTTCTCAAACGCTATAGAGGATATATGGAGCAACTTGTACCAGAACTGTCTGTTCTGTTGGTTAGCATATCTATCCGCTCTTGGGTTTTGTCTTCTTGTACCTTTGCAGTTTTGCAATTAGTAAATCTGCAATTTAACTAAATATATGTTATATGTTCATTTTCACACTCATAATACAGCATCCCAGAGCATCCCAGAGCAGCTTGGTTCATTCACAGTGAATTGAGCCCCTAAAAAACATGTATGTAACCCTTGTTCCCTGAAGGAGGGAATGGAGACGTACGTCGGACGTCACAGACAAATTGGTGGACGTCACAGACAGCGGTGGCACTCCTTCAGGGAAAGAGGGTTACATACGTAACTGAGACATTTAATTTCATACGTTAGGTCACTGGAGAGCATAATCAAATCAAACATACGTTCTAATGCTCTGTGCAAGAGCTCTCAGGCCCCCATACTAGGGCAGAAGACTTGCGCAAAGAGTAATCACTGCGTTCCGCCTGACCCATTCAGTGACTATTGGATAACACTGGGAAAGCGTGCCCGTTCAGGGAAAGAGAGCACTGCGGAACCCACATCCTGCCTGAAGGGAGGTGTCATGTGGCAGTTACACACATGGACTGGCCAATTAGGGTGGTACAATATACGGAATGTCCCTTGGGTGGCTCCGGCCAAGTCAGGGGGGAGACAAAATCTGGCAGAGCAGACTCTGCCAAGGGAAAGACACGAGCTCACCATAGGGTCTTCCCGGCGGGAAGAACACCACTCAACGAACAGGTTCCACTTATACGCATAAAGGCGCATCTTAAAGGGGGCTCCAGCAGAAGTGATGGTGTCTGCCGCTGACTGTAGTAGATCAATTAGAACCTCTACATCCATTCCAGGGGCCAGGCATGGAGTTTCCAGAGGTCTGGACGCGGGTGACAGAGGGTGCCCCATCTCTGAGAAAGCAGGTCCTTCCTCAGAGGAATGAGCCAAGGAGGTGCTGTCGCAAGGAGCATCAGTTCCGGGAACCTTGTCCGGTTGAGCCAATAGCACGCAACTAACAAGACCTGCTCCTTATCCTCCCTGACTTTGCACACTGTCTGTGCTAGAAGGCTCACTGGGGGAAACGCATACTTGTGCAGGCCCTGGGGCCAGCTGTGTGCCAGTGCATCCGTGCCGAGGGTCCCCTCGGTCAGGGAATAAACAGATGGCAGTGAGACGGTTCCGGGGTGGCAAACAAATCTACCTGTGTGGTCCCGAAGCGACTTCAAATCAGCTGGACCACCTGGGAGTGGAGTCTCCAATCTCCCGGGAGCACATGCTGTCATGAGAGCTCATCGGCTGCACAATTGAGCAGGCCTGGAATGTGAGTGGCACAAAGCAACCTCAGATACTTCTGACTCCAAAAGAGGGGAGATGACGGGCGAGTTTTGACATGTGACGGGACCGTAGACCACCCTGTTTGTTGATGTATGCAGTGGCCACAGTGCTGTCCGTTCGGACCAGTACGTGCATGCCTTGTAGCGGCCTTTTGAGGCGGCCCAGCTCAAGATGTACTGCTAACAACTCGAGGCAGTTGATGTGCCAATGCAGTTTAGGCCCCGTCCACAGACTCAAGACTGCATGCCCATTGTACGAGGCCCCCCAGCTGGTGGCAGAAACATCAGTGAATAGCACAGCATGCCTGGACACTTGTTCTAGGGGACCACACTGAGAGACCCGCTCTGCCATGCCCATCTCGGGACTCGGTTGTGCAGCCAGTGTTGAAGCGGCCTCATATGAAGCAAACCGAGCGGCATTACTGTGGCTGTGAATGCCATATGCCCCAGGAGCTTCTGAAAATGTATCAGTGGGGCCGCTGTTCTGCATCTGAGTGAATTCAAGCAGTTCAACATCGACTGGACACGCTCCTCTGTGAGGTGTGCTGTCCGATTGACAGAGTCCAACACCATACTGAGAAAAGAGATACTCTGCACGGGTGAGAGTTTGCTCTCACTGATATGCCCCGTCCCTCGAACACAAAGCATAGGAATGGTCTGTGTTGAGGGAGAATCGAGACATGAAAGTACGTGTCCTTCAGGTCCAGGATTGGCCGTAATCCACCGCCTTTCTTGGGTACAATGCCTCTGAACTTGGGCGGCCGGAGGGGGAACTGAATCACATAGCTGAGTCTGATGATACAGGTGAGCCAGCGAGACGGGCTGGGAAGCACTAGCCAGGCTCACAGCAACCAAGTAAGTGGGACCAGTGGCACCACAGACGTACCCGCGGTTGGGCAGCAAGGCAGAATACAGGGACCCAACTCGGGCGGCGTGGTGGGCCAAAGTGGATTCTGAGTGTGCGGTGCAACACTTACCTACTTCCGCTAGAGGGCGGATAGGATGTGTGGAGGCCTCTTGAGTGGGTCCTGGACACAACCACTGCCCTCTGCTGGCAACAGAAGAGAGACCTGAGGGTGACAAGGCATAGCGTCGTACACCACCAAGCGCGCTCTCTTGGGACCCAGAGATATAGCATATATAGTATTCAGGGACAGGCATTAAAGTGGTTTAGATCGTATCTATCAGAGCGTTACCAATTTGTCTATTTAAACAGGGAACAATCTAAAATAACGTCGGTAAATTATGAAGTGCCGCAAGGATCTGTGTTAGGCCCTCTGTTATTTTCAATATATATGCTGCCACTTGGCAATATTATAAGAAAACATGAAATCAGTTTCCACTGTTATGCCGATGATACTCAGTTATATGTTTCAGCACGACCAGATGAAATCTCTAAATTATCCAAGCTAACAGAGTGTGTTAAAGATATAAAATATTGGATGACCTGTAATTTTCTCCTACTAAATTAAGACTAAGGTATTACTTATTGGACCAAAAACTGGTACACAGAATCTCTTAAATTATAACTTACATTTAGAAGGATGTACTGTTACTTCATCTGCTACAGTTAAAGATCTGGGTGTTATATTAGACAGCAACTTGTCCTTTGAAAGTCATATTTCAAATACTACAAAAACAGCCTTCTTCCACCTCAGAAACATTGCTAAGCTACGAAACATGCTATCTGTCTCTGATGCAGAAAAGTTAGTTTATGCATTTATGACCTCTAGACTAGATTACTGTAATGCACTACTAGCTGGCCTCCTCAATAAACAAGCTACAATTAGTCCAAAATGCAGCTGCTAGAGTTCTTACTAGGTCAAGAAAATATGATCACATAACACCAATTCTAACATCTCTACACTGGTTATCTGTTAAGTTTTGTATCAATTATAAAGTATTGCTACTGACCTATAAGGCCCTAAATGGTTAAGCTCCTGTGTATTTAACTGATCTTCTATCGCCTAATAACCCATCAAGATCTTTAAGATCACTAAACTCTGAGCTTCTGGTAATACCGAGGATACCTAAGTCAACTAAAGAAGGAAGAACGTTTTCATATTTGGCACCTAAACTATGGAATAGCCTTCCTACTAATGTTCGGGGCTCAGACTCACTCCTCCAGTTTAAATCTAGATTAAATACGCATCTCTTTAGCCAGGCATTCACATGATGCTTCTCCTAAACGTGTACTCTATAGTTATATCAATGCACATGATTGTCTTCGCTTAATGCCTTGAACAGCAGCTACGATAATTATTTTTCTGTTCTGTTTTATCTCGGGACGCCCATCCCGAGGTAACTAGAGAGTCCGTCAGCTCCAGTCTGGATCCAGCTTCTCGTAAATACTTCAGATGACCATTACCTGTGAAGAGACGACTCAACTCCTGCGAGGACTTCAGATGAAACAGTTCTTCATCAACACGCACTCATGCTCATCTCTATATACCCTATTCATTAACAACATGTATTCTTATTACTGTGCCATAGAATTGCCTGAGAATTGCTGGTCAAAGCTCTCAACTGCGTCGTCAAAAAGCGGGACACCGAGAAGTCCAAGAACCGATATTTATCGGTCTCCCTCATGTTGGCCAGGTTGTGCCAGAGATGGCGTTCCTGGACCACTAATATGGACATCGCCTGACTGACTAAACGTGCAGTGATTTTCGTTGCCTGGAGAGAGATGTCCGTCACCGCACGGAGCTCATGCAAGAGCTTTCGGTCAGGCCTACCCTCGTGCATGTCCATGAGCGCCTGGGCCTGATGCACATGTAATAGCACCATGGCATGCAGAGCGGAAGCCGTCTGTCCACAGGCAGTGTAAGCTTTGCCTGCGAGAACGGACGAGAACTTTCAGGCCTTTGATGGAAGATGTGGATTACTCCTCCAGGAGGAAGCGGATGTCGGGCACAGTTGCATTGCGACAGCCCGCTCCACAGGAGGGATCTCTACTTAGCACTTGGCTTCTCTGCCATCAAGGGTAGTGAGGGGTGAGGAGGTATCAGAGCGGTTCCTGGCAGAAAAAAAGGTGCCTTCCACGATCTGGTAATCTCCTCATGAACCTCGGGGCTGAGAACCAGCACGACTCCCCCCGAGAAACCAGCCATCCAACCTGGAAGCCCTACCTTTTTGGCGGCCCAGGCTAGCATAGCTGTCAATTATGGGTTGGGCTCGGGCAATGCTACCTGCCCAGAAGGAGGCAATGCAGCCGAGTCTTCATCCCCAGATGACTGAAGCTCCCCCTCGATGTAGCGATCGACATCTGTTCATCAGACAGATAGAAACGACTGGATGCCGACCCTGTCTGGACGGTCCAGGACGTTCTTTGGGAAGCACCACCGGCTGTGGCGTTACAGAGGGGTGAGGGGCCCACATAGATTGCCTCGCCAGGGAAGCCCTCACCGTGATCCTCAGATCCCCCTGGCCATGCACCAAAGTAGCCCTTTGCTGCTGGCCAGCAAGCAAAGAACTAGATCGCTGATCAACCACCGCTGAACGTGCCATCACTCCAACACCTGATACACAGAGAGGTAGCCTCGTTGTCTATTGCACTCTTACGATAGCTGTAGACACATCGGTCTCGGCTCTGAAGTGAAGAACAAATGTGCGTTGCATCTACTTCCGCATTTATACCTGCGCTGCAGGACGGGCGCGAGATGCAAATCCCGCACACCAATGTGCATTGGCTCTTTTTGTATACACTCGAAGATGATAGGGCTTCCAGAAGTGATCGCAATTCGTCACTGACGTTCGCCGTACGACTGACTGAAAGGGAACACTGTATTATGAGTGATTGAATGAACACAAAACACACACGGTTCAAGGACATTTATTTATTTGTAGAAAGCTTCCAAAATAAACGCTTGATATAGTTTTATATATGAAAATCTTGGTATTGTAATTTTACAGTTACATAAATTCTCAGTTTTTTCATGCAATAGCTTTTTGCCAGCTTATTTCCCAGTACAACTATATTATTGCAATATATTTCTTATTTTAGTATTTATATTTAATAATAATCACAATAATAAAAACACAATATAATAAAAAATACATATTATAGTCATATTAAATGGGACAAAAACAGTTGTTATGTGTTTTATGAAAACTCAATTGGAAAGATGTTTTTTTAACTGTTCACTTTATGATTAGAAAAAGAGGTTTGAGTTCCAGCATATTCCAAAGTGTGAACATCCAAATGTTTAGTTGGCATGAAACAGTTGGCATGAAACAGAAGTTGTGATATTCTATTCTTCCCTATTGTGATGTATATTTGAGCGAAACACCAGTAAAAACATTGACAGAGAGGAGAAGAGATGAGCTGCAAGAGGGAGGGGAAGTTATTTTGATCAAAGATTACGAGGGCACATGAATATAAAAATAAATAGTGACGTGCAGAGATAAATCATTATAAATACTGCAATATTCCATTAAAAAGCTCTTCAGAGTAAAAAGCAATTCTTCAGCTTTTTAATTTTAATTTTTTTACGCAGAATGCATTACCCAACAAAACATCTCATTTTGTTCTTCATATAATTTCATTGCTGTCTAGAAAGAAGAATTGACAACTCATTTGTGATTTTACATCCCTGTGGGGTTCCTTATAAAACTGATACATTAAAAAGCTCCAACAAAGCAAATCGAGCTCAAGTTTGGCTCGCTTACTGTAAAAGGTCCCAATATGAAATCACAGAGCTCAGATCAGTGAAGGGTAAAAACAGCTTGGCTAAAATTATTTGACAGCTCTGTCTTAAAACATATGTCACTCAGCAACCCAAACACTTTACCTCTCAGCATGATGTACCAACCTAACAGCACTGACTAGCGTTTAAACGCTACAGACACCAGTTGCACGATGGCTAATGCTCTTTCTAGCAGCTGCTAGCAGTGTGAGCAATAATAAAGCTGCTAGCATGACAGCTGCCTATGGCTATAGATCTGGGCGCAGTTGTGCTGTGTTGCTGTAATAATGCATGGTTAGACTGTGGGTAGTTCAGATCAGAGTGTTTTAGCCTCAGCGTAGCCACAAAAGGACTGGCTGAAATTTAAAGGCAGCACCTATTAAGAAGCCCAGCGGTGAGACCGCGTGGCCGCTGGCCAGACCGAGCATGTGTTCCTGTGAAAGTGCTAGCGTGGACGCTAAACTGGCTAGTTTCCAGCACAAGGCTGGAAATCCATGTTCAAACACCTGGGTGTGAAATGCAACAGTGCAGCAGGCAGACAGATAGAAAGAGAGTGGAAAAAAGGATCAGCTTGTTCTCCACTTCATGCCTAATGGAAACATTTTATTTTGCTCTTAAGGCCTTCTTACATTTATGCCTCTCTCTTAGGTTCATTTTGACATGTCTATGCGTAGGAGGACATACTATTTATAATGATTTAATTTTCATCATCATCAGGCAAAAATGAAGTATATTGTGCAAACTGTTAACGTTATTGCACACACACCCTGATTCAGCTCAGAAAATCACTTTTGCATGCACTCACACTTTCCTTTTTCGTGTTTATGTTACTGCCAATGAATTAACAAAGCTAAATTCTTTATTAAACCTGCTGAACCGTTATCAATACAAATGTGACACTGCGATCAGGCACTGCCTCTCCCGCTCTCTCTGTCTGTCTCTCTGCCAGAGGGAATATAAGGTCATTACTGCTCTAATTTAAATCTAAAATAGCGGCAGATAGCAGAACGTGCGTGTGAGGAGAATCATAAGAACAATATAAGAATTGGAGAGTCGGTCAACAATGAGAAACAACCTCTGGTCTCCATACTGCAAATTATTAGCCTTTGTCCCCCGACTTTTGCACACTTAAGGTCTTGGTCATGTAGTATTTTTATGGCCATGAATGGGCCTCCAGAAACAGAACATCTGACCGACATTTAAAGTTTGTTGTGGTTTGATGTACACTGTACTGCCAAAAGTATTGGGACACCCCTCCAAATTATTGAATTAATGTGTTCCAATCACTTCCATGGCCACAGGTGTATAAAATCAAGCACCTAGGCATGCAGACGCTTCTAGAAACATTTCTCCTCACATGACCACATAAATGCGCTTCTTGAAGAATTTACAAAAATTCCCATAAACACACTCCTAAACCTTGTGGAAAGCCTTCCTAGAAGAGTTGAAGCTGTTATAGGGTAGAGTGGGGGAAAACGCCCCCCTGGGGTAAAACGCCCCCCACCTGTTTTTCCCAAAATAACCACTAGAGGGAGTCAAGATACATTTTCACTGTTGCTATGCACTTCGTTGACAACGGGGATAAACAAATCTCCTTGGAGAAGCTGACACCAGCGAAGTATTTGAAGAGAAGAGGATTACATGGTAAGTGCTATAATTTTCAGATATTAGTAAACAAGTGTTTAAGAGAATATTGGTCTGCAGGATATCACAGTGATGTATGATAGATGAATAGTGAAGTCTGTAGTTTGAGAGGAAATGTTATTTATAAGGAATATAATTATATTTTAAAAATTAAACATTTTTTTAAAAAGTCATAGCTTGTGGGGTAAAACGCCCCCTATGCTGAGGGGTAAAACGCCCCCCAAAGGGCATAGTTTCTCTCTATCATAATTACTATAATAACATATTTCTGTCTATCAAATCCTTTGTTTTACACTTAATGCAGTATAACTAGTATAACTATTTATTTATTTATTTATTTATTTATTAATTATTACAACATATTTGTTTGCATGGCTTAGTTATATTAATATAAATGTTAAAATGGCTGTGAATGGCTACTGAATTAAAGTTTATTTATGTATGTATTTATTTATTTGTTTATTTATGTATATGTTTATTTATTACTACAACATTTGTTTGCATGGCTTAGTTATATGTATAAATATAAATGTTAAAATGGCTGTGAATGGCTAATGAATTAATGTTTATTTATTTATTACAACATGTTTGTTTGCATGTTACAAACTAATTGTTTGCATAAATGGTAAAAATTTGGATATTTTGGACATTCCTCAAATAAATATTAATATATATACATGTTGATACATTACTTGCCTTTTACTTTGAGAGATTAAAAACTGTAGTCTGCTCATTTTGCTGTTGATCTATGAAGCAAACTGGTTGGTAAGAAAGGGGGCATTTTACCCCACCTTGGGGGGCGTTTTACCCCACCGCTGGGGCAAAACGCCCCCTTTGTACAAAAATATTTTCAGTCAAAATACTAATTAATTATGAAGGCTGCGCAATTTTAATATTTGGTGAATAACTCCTGCCATAGTCACTCAAAACCGGGATGGCAATTCAAGTCACATTTATGTTTTGTTTCACTGTAATTTCACATTTTCCTTAAGGGGGGCATTTTCCCCCACTCTACCCTAACTGCAAAGGACGGGTCAACTCCATATTAAACCCTACGGATTAAGAATGGGATGCCATTAAAGTTAAGACGCAGGCAGACGTCCCCAAACTTATAGTGTCATTAAATAATCATCAACTTATATCAGTATCGGTCAGATTTTGAATATACTAATTGTTTCCCAAAAATACACAATATCACAATAAAAGACGCTGGGGAATGTCTCTAAAATGCAGCGCTATACCTTCTGGAACAACCTTTATGTGGAGAGCGAACCTGTGATGCCTTAAAATGCTGCCACTGTAGACAGTTCACTGCGATTGGAACAGAGCAACACAGAGTTCCAGTTCGACTCTGTTTAGCAGTCTAGAAGTTTCTCTCTCTCACACGCGCACACACACACATACACACACAAACTGAAAGTGAAGCATGCTGTGGCCTGACACGCTTTGATGGAAGTTCAACTCAGAGCTGCAGAGGAACAGTAACAGTGTCTGGAAAGGAGAAATAGACCGCTGAGATCTTCACTCTCCCAACCGACTGAGACTAAAAAATACACAGAGAAACACTGTTTCTGTATTACTGGATCTCTTCTACTTGGTGCAGTCAACAGGAACCTTTCAAAAGCTAACAGGGTGGGTTGTCACAATACCAAATAGTCAGTAGTCTATTGTATATATAGTCAATAATATACTGTATTATATTTATTATATATTATATATTTATTATAGTAAAATATACTGTTTAAAACACTGCTGTATTTAAAAAAGTTATATTAGTGATATTAACTAATATTAGTAATAAGTTATATTAAAGGTCCCATGGCATGGCATTTTTCTACTATTTTATAATGTTTCCTGAGGTGTACTTATATTGTTAGTATGATTTTTACATCATAAAATGTCATAATTTAGAAATAAAAGGCATTTTTTCTATACTGATGTTTGCCTTCTGGCTGAATGCCCTGTTTCAAAAGGCGTGTCTGCTATGAGACTTCAGTAAAAACCCCCACTGTTGTGATTGGCTGACATCTTTGCGTTTGAATGAGTATCAGATCTTGTAGCGGAGGGGGCGTGGTTTACCGAGGTCTACCAGGCACGAGCCTGCTGCCAGAGAGACAGATGGACCGGAGTTCCCTTCTCATCAGTTCTCTCAGCACGTCTCAGTTCAGTGAACTGTTGTAGTTACTAGCATATACTACAGGTTATTCGTTTATTTCTAGTCGGAGGGACTGTCACCAGTGTTGGGAATAACGGCGTTATAGATAAACGCCGTTACTAACGGAATTACTTTTTTCAGTAACGAGTAATCAAACGAATTACTGTTTCTTCCGTTACAACGCCGTTAGCGTTACTGAGGGAAAAAATGCGGCGTTACTATAATTGAGCTCATTGAAGCGGTTTTCATCCGAACAGGCTCTCTGTCAGTCGGACCTGCAACGAGTGTGTGTGTGTGTGTGTGTGTGCGCGCCAGCCATGCGTGTTGGGGGTTGGGTTGGGTGGTACACATAACTGATGATGATTGGTGGGTGGGAGACAAGGTTGAGGTTGATAGGTTGAGTTCACACACACACCTATGACGCACACGCATATGCACAGTCCAACGACTTCAAAAAAGGTAGCTTTCGCAAACTGAAAGTATAAGCGCTACTTTTCCCTCGTTGAGGTGAAAGGTAAGATATGTTTATGTAACGTGCAGCTTATGCCCAGGAAGAAAGAGTCTATCCACGTCGGTGGCAAGTAATTCTATTTCTAATCTAATGAAGCCTCACGTCATCACAGCCACAACATTAGTGGCTAAAAACCCAGGTGATAACGTGAGCTCCACTACCAGAGGAGTAGTAAAGAAGTACTGATACTTACACTATATTTACACTATAGTAGGTCTACTGATAATATTTACAATAATATATTGAATTTGATAGGTGTCTCTCACATTGTCCCACAGCAACATTACAATAGTGTCTATTAATGTGCAATGTTTTATAATAATAATTTATTCTATTTAGTGTCCAATTCATTCATTTAACATATTTAATATTGGGGGCATCCAAGTTATTTGACATATTTGAACATTTGAAGAAAAAAAAAAATAACACATTAGTTACTTTCCCTGGTAATTAGTTACTTTTATAATGATGTAACTCAGTTACTAACTCAGTTACTATTTGTAAGAAGTAACTAGTAACTATAACTAATTACTTTTTTAAAGTAACGTGCCCAACACTGACTGTCACTCATGTCAGAAAGTTAGTAACTCATTTATACTCATTACTCATTAGTAAATTATGGATCAGCGCTGACTGGAGACGCGAACCGTTTAGAACGATTCAGTCTGATTTGGTGAACTGGTTCGGTTCACTAAAAAGAACCGGTTCAAAAGAATGATTCGTTCGCGAACCGGACATCAGGGACCAGAGACGGAGCGATTGCTAACAAAGTTATTTATAGTAACTACTGATTTGTGAGAGCGCTGTCAGCGCAAGTTTATTTTGTTTGTATCTGAGAGTTCTGAATAAACACGAGTCCCAGTCACACCGAGTCCGTCTTCATCATTATTCTACCAACTTTGTAACACATGCAATGTACCATTACAGCTGTCGATATGAACGAGTTACGAGTAAGTGTTGATTATAGCATTATTTTTAGATATTTTCCTATCATATGAAAAGCGTCAGTGACGTGCATTGAGTACACAGCGCAAACAAAGACACAATAGCGCAGTAATCAAATGTAATCCAGTTTATAGTGGGGATAGCTGGCTAGCCCGGATACGCTCACGCTTACCCCCCTTCTGCTTAATCTCGCGCCGCGTTTGGTGTCTCCGCTGTGGGCCAGATGCAGTACTGGGGGTCGGTGATGTTGAAGGCCGACCGGCCAGTGCAGCCCGAGCTTCGGCGTGCGTGAGGTTTATCTCTAAAGAGATGTGAGTCTGCCGATGTTGAGCAGAAACTCACGACTGTATGTAGAACAGATAGACGCGATGAGGACGTACAAAAACACTGACTCACAAGATAGAAAACACCATTCTGTCGGGAGAGAGAGAAGCCGCAGTGTGTGCACGAATAATAAAGTTCTGTGTGAACTTGAATAATTAGCTACACATCAGAAATCACTGATCACAGATCAGAAGGAACTGAAAAAAGACTTCTGTTTTCATTTATACATCCAAACACTGAGAAACTGCCAATATTCACTCGTTCACAAGCCATGATCTCTCGCTGACACTCGCATGGGCGTGCCAAATTTTCTGGGCGGAGGAAAGGGAGGCGTTCCTGTTATGACGTTATAACAGGAAAATTCCAGATCAGCTCGTCTGGGCTGTCATTTTCTCAAAGGCAGAGAAAGACACCCAGAACTCGGTTTTAAACCGATCAAAATTTCTAGCCACTTGGGGACAATATTCAGGCTAGGGGAACTCATATTAACGTTGAAAAACCTCATAAAATGAAATTTTCATGCCATGGGACCTCTAACAGTAACACTTTACAAGTGTTGTTAATGTAAATTCATTTAAACGCTGTATTGTTCGCTGTTCATGATCGTTCAAAATATGAATAAATGTTTTAAAAGTGTTGTTTGTTTCCATTTCATATTAGCTTTTGCATTTACTAATGCTAATATAGAGAGCCGTATTGTAATATGTTTCCAAATTAACTAGCATTCAAGTATTTCTCAATTAAGTAAACATTGTATATTCTACAAATTATTCTTGTAAACAGTCCACAATAATGAACAAAGAAATAAATTAAGAGCAATAAGTGGCTTTGTTTTTTTGCAAATATTGTTGATTAATATGGCCGACATTGGCAAGTCTATCAGGTTGCATTTACATTGCAAATACCATATTTTGACACACATCCTATTATTAATTGGGGGGGGGGGGGGGGTATGCCAAACAATATTAAAGGCACCATGTTTTAATGTCCACAAATAAACTGCATGAAGTTGCAGCTTTTCAGTCAAAAGGTGCATTTGTATTTGTACAATCAATAAAAATGCCAAAACAATATAATGATTGTACTAAATATAAATTTAGGTTCTTGTAGCCTACAGCTTATTGTGCAGTGTATAAAAGTACACGTTTCTTTAACAAGTAATTGGATATCATAACATAACATTTCTGTAAATGTAAAACTTAACATGTTAACAATATAAAAGCAATAAAATAGTAACTGCAAATGTAAGTACTTGTGTGCAGAACCTGCATAAATTCTGGTTGTTACACTCTCAGGACCGGTTCACAGGTCAGTGGAGAGATTATTATTGTTCTTTATATTTAGAAAAATATTGTTTTTTACTTTAGATATAAGAACAAAATACATGTACACAGGGCTTGACATCCACCAACCCGCCAAATAAGCAGTCACTCCTAGTTGTCACTTTAGCGGGTTGAATTTTAAATAAATTATATACACAATTTTAATTGTAGTCTTTTAAAAAGGCATCTGAAATAATAAACTAAGTGCAATGTAGTGTTGTAAAAAATATAGATTTTTGATACATATTGATACTGAAATATCTGAAACGCTTCCAATACTCATTTTCCACAGAATAGATACACGGTACCAGCTGCGCTTTCTCACTCTCTCATCTTTCCGACATCTCTCCCTCACTCACTCATTTGATTTGCTCCGGATGAATATTGTTGGTGTTACAGAGCTTGAATTTCGGCGTGGGATTGCGTGTATTGCACATCATTTTTCTCATTCCTGCAGATGTTTTGCTCACACCCAAAGTGCGCACACATAAAGCCACCTCTCAGTACTGAATTGAGTTATTTTTCGCTGCTTATTGTGCTTAAACAGTCAAATGCACACAAAAAAATGTCAAAAATGCCGTTCTTGGCATATTCACGTAAACACAGCCAGTTAGGTTGTGAGATATAAAATCAGAATTCAAGGTCAAGGTATACTTTATTATCCCGAGGGAAATTTGTCTTAGGCTCCAAAATACAACCATCACATCACATAAAACATAGTTACAAAAAAGCACAACACAATGACACAACATTACATAATATTTAATAGCTTAATTGCACACGGAAAAAACGAGTCAAGTCCAATTCTGAGGAGAAAAAATACTTTTTTATATTCTGACTTTAAACTTAAAATTCTGACTTTAGAACTCACGATTGCAAGTTTATATCACGCAATTCTGAGAAAAAAAGTCAAAATTGCAAAATGTAAATCGCAATTGCGAGAAAAAAAGTCAGAATTGTGAGATAAAAAGTCGCAATTACCTATTGAATTTAGAATTTTGTGGCGGAAACAAGCTTCTATAACATTGGACAATATTTTGTTCATATTTGTTTATACCTAAATGTTTATACCTAAAATAAAAATAATAAAATCTGCCATTTTAGACAAAACACTCATATTCAACATACAATTTATAAAAAACAAGTCTTAATATCTTTTGCAATGTTGCATCTTGAGTAAATGTATTTGTTTTTCTGTAAAAACATCTGAAGAACCTTAAAAGAAGTCAAAAAAGACTAATTAGTAAACTACTGCGTCCCACTGCTATTTCTTGGTTGTTGACCTGATATTTTCTCTGCTTTACCTCCTGTAGTTTTGGAGCATATCGAGTTTTCACACCCCTAATACAAACCAAATCACACAAACACACATTTGAATTTGAAGCAGCAGTGGTTATGCATGCAGCCAGACACATGCGGCTTGACAGATCAGAAAATCATAAGAAGAGAATGGAAACGAGGGGGGATGAGCAGACTGAAAGACAAAAACAGAGGTGTTCACTGAGAATCTGCTGTGTGAGTTGAGAGGGGAGATGCTGAGCAATCCAGCAGTCCATCAGCAGGACAAGAGAACGATTTATCTGCAGGGCAAGTGTGTGTGTGTGTTTGTGTGTGTGTGTGTGTGTGTGTGTGTGTGTGTGTGTGTGTGCAATGGGTGCCGAAATTAGTCAGATGTTCAGTCACGTCCGTTCCCACGCAGCACAGCACCCTGTCGATCACTAATTGCAGGTACACTTAAACCGTGTGTAGAAACACACACATTCGATTGTGTTGTGAGGCTGCAGTCATTTGCAGTGTCAGGCAGTGTTCAATACTGACTCTGTTTTAACCACTTTAAGCAGAACAGATGGTTGTTTGACTTTACTGTAAAACAATCAGCTTTTTAAAACCACCGCAAAGGTTTTTTTTATGATTTAATTCAACCAATATGCATTTATTTGAGAAGAAAAATTACTTGAGGACCTTTTTTTTTTTCATTTACATTTTCAACTTTCTTTAGTGTGTAATGTTGCTGTTTGAGCATGAAAAAGGTCTGTAAAGTTAAAAAAGTACAAAGTCTCTCCAAAGGGAGTTATTCTCTATATCAGTAATCACTGTTTCTGAACTCAAATGCAGTCTTGAGTTTTCTTTCGGGAACAAACACATCACAATATTGCTCATTTAAATAATTTCCACCCAAGGAACATGCAAAATAAAAGGTGTGAGGCCTGGTTGAGTTGCATTAGTGTGCTGTTGGCCATATACAAGAGATGCTGTTTTATCCACCCTGAATCTAAACCAACTTTTTTGGCCTTTCTAAGGCAGACAAACTTAAGAAACAGTACAAATCCTGATCAAGTATTGCATGCAAAGGTGGTTTTGGTTGATCTGCTTGAATTGATAAGACCCCATTGTTAGTGCTTACACCAGAGAAACTAAAACTGCTGTTATAGTAAGGGCCGTAACAATCAGTAACACGCTCAAAGCAACTGACCAATCACAACACACTGATCCTGCCAACCAATCAGATTGCACTTTTTGAAAGTGCAGGCTTCATAGAGACAGGAAATAAACAGTGGTGTGTTTCCCGTACAACGACGTAACTCACTGCTTAACTACCATAGTATGATAGCCTGGCTCCGCCCTCCTACGTACTTCCGCTCAATTTTCATTTTCCTTCAGTACTCGTCTGGGATTGCGGTATATTCTTTTGTTTTCTCTGGTCAAATTTTAACCGGTCCAATCAGCGAACAGAGGGAGTGGCTGAGAACAGTGGCGTTGATGTCGTGCGCTAGTTTGAGAGGACATACGTCACGACCAAACGTTAGCGATTGGTTATGGCAGATCCAGAGTGACTCGGGGCAGATTCAATAGTTTTAAACTTCACCAGAGTACCCGCCTTCAAAGAAGTTAACGCTTGTCAATGGAGAGTGGCCAGACTCTCTGTACAAATGAAATGTATGAGAGTCTGGTAGAACCAATCTAATAGTACGATGCATCGTTGAAGAAATCAACTAGCTACTGACGACTGTTTCCCGAAACCATATTGTCGCAAATCTGTCGCTCAACCACGTTGGTTAAAGGGTTAGTTCACCCAAAAATGAAAATTCTGTCATTAATTACTTACCCTCATGTCGTTCGACACCCGTAAGACCTTTGTTCATCTTCGGAACACAAATTAAGATATTTTTGTTGAAATCCAATGGCTCAGAAAGGCCTCCATTGACAGCAATGTATTTTGCACTCTCAAGACCCATAAAAGGTACTAAAGATGTTGTTACAAAGTCCATCTCACTACAGTGGTTCTACACTAATTTTATGAAGCGACGAGAACAGTTTCTTTTTGCGCAAACAAAAAATCAAAATAGCGACTTTATTCAACTTTATTCTGGGCCTCTGACATGAACTCATGAAGCACCACGACGTAGAGCACAATTCGGGCATCCAGGAAATGCACACTTTAGCCCCATTTTGAGCACTACGCCAAGACCTAAAGTAAATGTAGCAAACAAAGCTCCTCGCTTCCGGGTCATGTGTCAGAACTGTGCTCTACATCATATACTCACGCATGGTCCAGAATAAAGTTGAATAAAGTCGCTATTTTGATTTTTGGACACTCGTGCATCGTAAGCAATGACGCACATCCGAGTTAGTGAGAGAGGGGCATACAAATTTGGAGTGGAACGCAGCCAATGTCAAATATGTGAAAAGTAATGTGTTTTTTGAACATTCAAGCATTAAAACCTATTCTAGTAGGCCAAAAACAAAATCAAGACTTTGGGCGTAATGGCCTCTTTAAGTGTTGTTTTCTGAAAAATGAATCAAAATGAAGTGAGCTTATGTTTAAAACAAGATTTAACAAATTTGTAACGGGGGTCAGAAAAATAAAGCTAACTCAAAAGAAAAACAAGTTTATTTTTCCGACCCCATTGGCAGATATTTGTTCTTGTTTTAAGCAGAAAGTCACTTAATGTATTAGTAAATGTATCTTGATTTAAGAATGCTTAGATACAAATAAAAAATACAGATACTGAGAAAGAAAATCTTATTTATTTAAGTGTTCAGATAGTGTGTCTGGAATTCCTTGATGGCTATAGGATGAAGCTGTATTTAATAACTAGCAGAAGCAGCAGGAATATATTCAAGTAACACAGTCACATTACCAAGAGAAATGTTAGTGCAAATAATGAACTATTAGTGAGACAGAACTTTTTATTCAAATTGCAATTAAATTGACATTCTCTTTAGGCACAGATCCCGTAGAGCACTAAATTACTGCAGAAGACTTTCAGAACAGTTGGCTAAAACAAAATTAATCTAAAAGATTAAATGTCTAATGTCTGGTGCAAATTTTTTAAAAGCAAAACAAACCTTTCTTAATATATTGTGTTGAGCAACTGTTTCATTTTAGCACAAACATTTAACCTAGAATCCAGATAAGGACTGGATATTTTGCAAGCCAAGGTCAAACATTTACAGCGTGCACACACACACACACACACTCACACACACTGTCATTTTCATTCTAAATGAATGCAGCACATTTTGTCCAACCCATTTTAGTCTTAGCCTCAGATTGCAGTGCATTCACAGACTGCCTGATGCATAATGCACACAAAATGGGCACTTTCTCAGCCTGGCAAGCTCTAATCTGGTTGGCTGGAAAAACACAGCTACCAGTCTGCTGCTCTAAGCGCTTTTGAGTAAGAACTAAATCACCAAATTTGCCAAAGTTCACAAAATCAGTTTAAAGACATTTGTACAGGCATTTATTGAGTGATAAACAATCCTAAGTAATATAAACTTAAAAGTTTCAACACCCTAGCAACCATCCTGAGTACCCTAGCAACCACCCATAATACAGTAGCAAAACTACAGTTTTTAAAACTACAAAGCTAAAACTTAAAACTATTTCAAACTGAAAACCTTAAAACGTCAAGCTTTTAAAACTTAAAACTTTCTGCTTCGGCTTTCTCAAGTTTGTCTACAAACTTTTTTTTAATCTACTTTCTACTAATCTATTAATATTACTACTAATATTCTACTGTTTTACTGTTGTCAACAACTAAGAATTTGGTATAATTGTTTAAAAAGTTTATTTAACCACCTAGTTATCCACTAGGACAACTGTATATTCCATTTCTTTTTTCTGATATGCCAGGGAAATAATCCATGCATATTAATTTCAGATAAACAGAAAGACTGCACACATTTTACAATAACATCATCACAGTTTTTCTGTACATCTGGTCACGGAGACGGCTGTGCCATTACTTGAATGAGTTTCCAGGTCTGTCTATTATTATAGCCAGGGATTAGAAGCGGTTCAAGAAATGAAAACCAAAAATGAATGATTTGTTTTGCAGAATGTATTAGAAAAGTGGGAAAAATCCCATTCAGTTGTTCCAGAGTGAAACATTATTTCTAAATGCTGGTAATCAGTTTATTACTTTATTATTTTGTTCTAAAAATTCTTCATGAAACCAAAGAATTCTTCAAAGTAAACTTTAAAAAGCCAATTTCTTCGCAGCAGACAAAACAACCTTTTATATTAAGACAACTTGCTTTAAAAAGGTAAACAAGAATAAACAAAGGTCCCTCTAGCGTGCGTGCCGTGCGTGTGTGTGTGTGTGTGTGTGTTTGTGACTCTTCTCTCTCATCTGTACTCAGGTATCTGACCTCATCAGTCAGCACTGAAATGACACAAACCTGCCCCACATAAATCTGTCTGATGTATGTGATAGAAAGACAGGGAAAGGTTGATTGTGTCTTTCTGTATATGTCCTTCAACTCAAACTGATATAAACACCGACGTACACACACATACACACACACACACACACACACACACACACACACACACACACACACACACTGTTTGGTTCACTATCTTTGTGGGGACTCTCCATAGGCGTAATGGTTTTTATACTGCAAACTGTATATTCTCTCCCCTTACACTAACCCTACCCCTAAACCTACCCATCACACAAAACTTTTGCACAAAACGTATGTAATTTTTTTGGTGCATCAAATGACTTGCGCCTCAGAGCGTGCAGACAAAACACAATAAACACCATCATGTTGTCGGATGCCTGATGTTTGGGAACGTAATTGTGTGTGACAGTTCTGTGAGGTCGTCATACCCAAGAATTTTAATTACAAACTTTGGCTTAGGCATTTCAAAATGACCAAACTGACATTTAAGATGCTGTGCACTGAAATTGGTCCGCTGGTTAGTCCAGTTATCCAATCACATCCTCTGGTGGAGCAAAGTCTTGTGAGTTTTATGTTGCGCAACGAGGGATTTATTCAGTAAATGCGTTTCCATCATAGTTTATGCGCATGTCTTCTTATCAGATAAAAAATAGATAACACTTAAATTTAGGGTCAGATTCTCAATATTAACTATACAGTTGCTTATTAGCATGCATATGTGACCCTGGACCACAAAACCAGTCATAAGTCGCATGGGTATATTTGTGGCAATTGCCAACAATACATCGTATGGGTCAAAATTATCGATTTTTATTTTATGCCAAAAGAAGGATATTAAGTAAAGATTATGTTCCATGAAGATATTTTGTAAATTTTCCTACTGTAAATATACATATATAAAAATTATTATTAGTAGTAATATGCATTGCTAAGCAGTAACTAGGAGTTTATTGAGGCAAAAGTCATAGTTAATAGTGAGAATTGGACCCTAATCTGAAGTGTGACCAAAAAATAGCCACATCAATTGAGCTGATACGTTTTTTTGAATATACATTTTTATAATGTGCATCTTGTTGTTTCCATCCATTCCATTCCAAAATTCGCATTCAAATAGGTAAATGGAAACATAGCTACAGACAAGCATTGTGTGTATTTATGCATTTGTGTATGATGATGGGAGAAACACACACATACAGCTTTCAGTCAAGTCAAGAGTTATTGATGGTGTCAATTCTCCAGTTTAACAACTCAAATAAATCCCTGTGTTGCAGTGCATCAGTAGAGAAGGTGTACGTGGATGAGTAGAGGCTGAGCTAATGAAAACATTCACAAATACACAACTACATAACACATTATTTACTTTAAATATTTCGCCAAAATGAGGTTTTGTCAGATTTTACTAACTTCCCATGACAATGTTGTATTGTTTACATTTGTAGTTTGATTCTATTAAATGAAAATTATTAGATGAATGAAAGGGGTATGTTTAGGTTTGGAAGTAGGGATCTTTCATTTGTCTATAAAATGGTAAAAGGGAAATTATACAGATATCTTTATGATATGAAAGATTTGTAAATATTTAACTTTTTTTCCAGCTGTAAAAAAACATACTAATGCTATGTTTGCAATAAGTCCATATTGTACGTTTTGGCATCTATCCAAACATACAAAAAGTATGTTTTTGTGTCTTTGAAAGTTACGTATTAAAGGATTAATTCGCTTTAAAATGAAAATTACCCCATGATTTACTCACCCTCTAGCCATCCTAGGTGTATATGACTTTCTTCATTCTGATGAACACATTCAGAGTTATATTAATAAATATCCTGATGTTTCCAAGCTTTATAATGGCAGTGAACGGGGCCTGGAGTTAGATATTTTACTTTATAAAGTTTTAAATATGGAAATTTTTCTTACACAAACCCATTGGTTCAAACTCATGAGCCCCGTTCACTACCATTATAAAGCTTGGAAGCATCAGGATATTTATTAATATAACTCTGATTGTGTTCATCAGAAAGAAGAAAGTCATATACACCTAGGATGGCCTTGAGGGTGAATAAAATCATGGGGTAATTTTTCATTTTAAAATGAACTAATCCTTTAATACCTACATATTAACAATGAGACCAGGCTGGTATATATATCATGATAATTTTACCAGCTGAGAGCTCACAAAGAGCTTATAAAATATATAAAGGAGTCAAAACAGTGGCAAGAATTCTTCAGTCACACACACACACAAACAAAGATCTGCTGCGAGGAGACACAGTTCTGACGCCTTTACTGAACTGTGATGGGCAACATCGCAATGTAAAAAACCAGGTGTGCTTGAGCTTTATGTCCTTTTTAGGGTTGCATCTTTTGAAATCATGTCATGTTTGTGGTTTGTTTAGATGTTTTTGGTCTGTTTTGTGCTCATATTTTAGTCAATCCACACCAGAGTTTGTTTGGAAGCAGATTGAGACCGGCTGAAAAGGTGGGTCTCAGTCTGCTTATCTGGTGCACGTCAGGGCTCGAATGGCTTTCACACTAATTCAAATGAACCACACTAACTGAGCAATCACACTGGAGTTTGTTTTAATCGATCTGCAAAGTGTGAACACACCCTAAAGTATATCTGAGTAAACAACCACACATACGCTGCTGCATCATTAGTATCGTACTGTACCAGCAGATGCTTTATCAAGAACCACACCTTTAATCAATAACATCTCCATTCCAGCTTTCTCTCTTTGCCTCATTCACTGTCTGCATGTGTATGCGAGTGCCTGCTGGCCGACTGCCACTTTGGGAACGTATTGGAAGACTGGACTGATGTTCTGTTTGTCCTCGGAGTGATCCGGGCAGCTTTCCAATTTGTGCGTGTTCACATGAACATTAAAGGAAATGTGACACTTTCACATATGCAAGCCTTATAGCGCCAACACTCTTTATATCAGTAACTGAGCTGTGCTGCTTTGCTAAACGGTTCGTGTGCTCATGCATGTTTGTTTTCGTATGCATGCATGAACACGTAGGCTGTGTGTGTCAGAGATGAGGTGTGTATGTGTGCGTTTCTGGTGGCCAAATCCTCCAGATGGGTCCAGATGGCAGTTTGAATCTGTGAAGGTGTGGAACAGACTCTGTGTGAGCATTTTGTAATGCCCGAATGCAACACCGTCCCCTGAGATGTGTGTATGTGTGTGTGCACGCATGCGAGGAAAACTCTCAGACTGTGTTGTTTCTTGCTCGCACATTGTTTGTGTGCAAAACCAATCAAGGGTATTGCACTGTTCTACAACCCAGGTGTGTTTGAGTATTTGTAAAGCAGCTACATTTGTTGGACTGCATATACCAATAAATAAAAAATTAACTGTTTCCAGTCCACCTGCCTCACAACGCACACATCCTGGTGCAGTACACTTCCTTGGCAGTATGTATAGTGTACAAAGACTTTTATTTATTTTTTAAATGTACAAATATTAACATTCAAAACAGCAGAATGCATGTTCCATGCATGCTGTCCAGTTATCATATAAAAAGTATCATATTTTGCATATCATACGGTTATTTATATACAACTGTTGACAAGTGTGGGGTCAGTAAAAGTGATTTTTTTTTTTGATGCGTTAAATTGTTTAAAGTTGACAGTAAATACATTTATGATATAAATACTGTTCTTTTGAACCTTTAGCCATCAAAGAATCCTGACAACAAATGTATCACGTTTTCCACATAAATATTAACTGTTTTCCACATTGATAATAATCAGAAATGTTTTTTGAGCATCAAATCATCATATTAGAATGATTTTTGAAGGATCATGTGACTGAAGACTGCAATAATGATGCTGAAAATTCAGCTTTATATCACAGAAATAAATTACATTTTAAAATATATTCACATAGAAAACGGTTCTTTTAAATTGTAATAATATTTCACAACATTTCTCTTTTTACTGTATTTTTAATAATAAATGCAGCCTTGGTGAGCAGAAGAGACTATCAAGAGATAATAGTGCAGGGCAATCGATTAATCGCATCTAAAATTAAAGTTTGTGTTTACATAATATGTGTGTGTGCTATGTATAATTATTATGTATATATAAGTACACACTCCTTCATGTATATATTTAAGAAATATTTTGTATATACTGTATATATATATTTATGCAATTTATCTTATATATAAATATAAATATTTGATATATAAATATAACATATTCTTAAATATATGCATGCATGTGTGTGTATTCAAATATACTTAATAATTATACACAGAACACATATATTATGTAAACACAAATTTGTATTTTAGATGCGATTAATCGCTAATAATCAATTGCCCAGCATAAAAAAAAAACATTAAAAACCTTAATGACCCCCCCAAACTTCTGAACAGTATTTATCAAAAAATAATAATAGTAATAACTAAACCAAAAATAAAACAATAGAGTAAAACCATGCATTGTATACTGACAGTCTATACTTAATTGTTATGTTTGTGTCTCATTTTCTTAGTTTGACAATACCAGCAGGTTATCAGTGTGTGGGTGTGTGGATGCATTTAAGCATGTTTGCGTGGGTTGTGATATTGTAATTAATGAGACGATGCGATATATGTTGCTTTGTATGTGTGTGAAGTTGATTATTCTCGTTCGCTTTGAGCCGGTGATGCAGTACCATCTTGGCTTTGATAAATTAATAATCCTTTTGAAGTGCTAATCCCAAACACTCAGCATGATTCATGTGATCCATACAACAAGTGTCTCAAAGACGTACGCACTCTCTCAGCATGTAGCTCTATGAATATGGAGATGCACAGATGGAAACAGAAAGATTTATGTGCGTGCACATGCATGAAGAGTATGCATTAGCCTATATGTGGTGAAAGATTCCTCAATTACAAAGATATAAGTCAGCAAAAACACCTGCATATGCATGTATTCCCTTTAATTGGTAAAATAAGGAGATATTAATATTTGTTCAGGTTTAAGGCATTCTAACATATAAATTGAGTGTACAGGAATGAACCGTGGCTTCATCCACAGCTCCACCTAGTGTTGAGAACATGACCTACCTCCAGATTTGCAGAAATGTATATATATCTTTTTGTTCCCCTTTTTTTCTTGATTGAGGAAGGATAAAAATAACTGGAAAATTTATGAAAAGATACATATATCATACACAATCCTTTAAAATGTTGCGGTCAGTAAGACTTGTATTGACATACATTAATATTTTTATTCAGCAAGAATGCATTACATTGATCTAAAGTGACAGTAAAGACTTTTAAATTTTTACAACAAAAAAATATATATATTTCAAGTTAATGCTGTTCTTTTGAACATTTTATTCAAAGAAACATATTTTTTAATGAATAAAGTAACATATTTTTTGGTATCGTCGAAAAACATATCAGTTTTCACAAAAAATATTAAGCAGCGGCATAATTATTTTTAACATTGAGCATGAAATCATCATATTAGAAGGATTTCTGAAGGATCATGTGACACTGAAGACTGGAGTTATGATGCTGAAAATTCAGCTTTGATCACAGGAATAAATTACATTTTAAAATATATTCACATAGAAAACAGTTATTTTAAATTGTAATAATATTTCACATTATTTTAGCATTTGTTTAATTAAATAAATGCTCTGTTCTTTCAAAAACACTTAAAAAACACAAACTTTTGAACGGTTGGACATATGACTGAAACATTTACAAGCACACACTTCAAGAGGAATGTGAACATCAGTATTCAGAAGGAATAGCAAGAACAGCTGCAGTGCTGGTTGCTTTTATTTTCCTCAAACTCTGGAGGAAGACAAACTGCCTGCCCGACTAACACCTTCCTGCTTTATCAGCAGTCACACATGACAGTTCACCGAATAGACTCTGTGTGTGTGTAACCTGTGTAGACACTGCCTGCAAAGATACTGGCCTCCAAAGCATTTCTTCCCTCCAAAGCAAGTCCCAGCCGTATGACACCATGATGTGTGAAAACTCCGGACTTTAATTGAAAAGGACCATTTCGTCATTGATTGTAATCAATTAAGCAATTATCACGGCATCACAGTGCTTCAATTGTGCCATTCAAGCAATTATTGTGAGGACAACAAACGTCAGGATCAATTCTTTGTCAGGACTCTTCAAGAGATAGGACCCAGATGCAAATGAGCTATAAGGGTTTTTTAATAACAAGACTGAAGACTAGAGACAGCAGGAGAGTGAGGCAGATGACACGAGGACTGACAGGAAGGATGACTGTTAGATGGACAGTGTGCATGAGGCAGCACCAAGCAGGAGCACACAGGACCCAAAAGTGGTAGTAGCCCCAGTCTTGCTGCCAGGTAGAAAGAGTCCGTGGCCAGGGAACTCCATAGGGCAGGGCAGGAACAGACACAAGATAACAAACAAGACGAGACTCAGGACAAGACAACAAGAGCTAATAAAACAAATAAGAAACTAAATATAACTGAATTGAACAGAGACAAGACAGACAAGACTGTCAGGGCAGGACCCTGACATTCTGACATTTAGAGTCGCAAACACAAAACAAATATAGGCCTACCTGCAGACAAGACTGTCACTAAACTACGGAAGCTTGTTTCAGCCATGGAAAGAAAAAAAATAAAGGTAATTGTGACATTTTACCTCACAGTTCTTTTTTTTCCGTAGAATTGTGAGATATAAAGTCACAACTACGAGAAAAAAAGGCAGATTTGAGAGGCAAAACGTCGCAATTACCTTTTTAATTTTCCTTCTGTGGTGGAAACAAGCTTTTTGTAGCCCATACTGCCAAAAATGTATGTTCAGATATATTTTTAAAGATATTTCAAAATATACAAAAAATTTCCAAAAACATATGGCTAAAAAATGTATTAAATATATTTACATAAATACATTTTTGAAAAGTTTTAGTTCATATTTTGCGATATTGTTTGGCCATATTTAGATTACTGTACCATTCAAACATTTGGGTATATGAGCATTTAGATTTTAATAGTTTAATAGTGACAGTAAATACATTTATATAATGTTACAAAAAATATTTTATTTCAAATAAATTCTGTTCTTTTGAACCTTCTATTCATTAAAGAATTTCATCCAAAAAAAAACAAAAAAAAATATATATATATATATTCCACAAAAATATTAAGCAGCCTAATTAATTTCTTCAATACTGATAATAAGAAACATTTCATGAAGGATTATATGACACTGAAGACTGGAGTAATGATGCTGAAAATTCAGCTTTGACATTACACGAATAAATTATATTTGAAAATATATTCAAATATGAAAGTTATTTTAAATTTTAATATTTTTATTTAATATTTATTTTTAAGTTTTAATATTTCAAAATATCACAATTTTTTATATTGTATTTTTGATCAAATAAACGGAGTCTTGATAAGAATGTCTTCTTTCAAAAACAAAAAAATCTTACTGACCTCAAACTTTTCAACAGTATTATATTGTCCAAACTATATTTTAAACATATTTTAAGGCTTTAAATGTACCACTTTGCCCTTTAGAGTTCATTTTGTAATATATCTTGGCATTTGAAGGTTTTAAAAAAATCATATTTTTCAATTTAAAACAAATATTTCGCTTAAGACCATGCAGTTTACATTACATGTGTTTAGCATATTTTTGAAAACATTTTGGGAAAAAAATGAAATATTTAAAACATCTATGATACAATGTGCCATTCATAGCATACACAGCTACTTGTGAATGGCTGTCAATGGAGAAATATGTTTTTGTATCCAGATGGTGCAGTTATGACATCCACTAGCAGGTGCAAACTGGGCCATGCTAACCAATCAAACTCTGACCCCTCGGTTCCCCCCCGTGAACGGTCCCTGCAGATCCTCAGAAGCTGGCGAGGCTCTTAAAATAATCATATGGAAGAGCCAGAGTGCGAACCAAGGGTCACGTCTTGAGAACTCTCAAAACTACATTAACCTGGCCTTCACCTGCCGCAGGGTCTCATTACTTACAGTAGAGTCTTGGTCTGGGTCTCGGTTTATGGTCAAGACAAGACCGCAGTCTACTTACAGTACACGTTAAAAGGGTCCAGTCATGATCTTGTTCTTCTGCTGGATCTGACAGCAATTTGCAGAGACACGGCGAACTGAAGTTATCTTTCTGATCTCAATAGATTCAATATATCATATTTGCAAATATAGAGGGAATAGCAGATCAGATTTGTATCCATACTGTAGGACAGTCGTTTATGTGGTCAAATATAAATCAATATAATGTGCTAGATGCTGCAAATGTACTTGTTTACAGTGTATACAAATTAAATACAATTAAATAAAATGTCTTAATACCTGTATCAGTCAGCAGAGGGCCTCTCATCAGACTTTCTAAAGTTGCTTTGCTTCAGTCACAGCACATCTGTTTTACATTTCCCAGTAATTAAAGACCAGTTAAATACTCCTTTTGTTCTGTGGTACATATTACAGTTTGGTTTAAATGTAAACCCTCCTTTTGGTTATGGACTCACTATGTTGTTCTTGGATTATATGGCTGTTATTATTAGCTTGGCTTGAAGAAATCTGGATTGTTTTTGACAACCACAGTGGCAACGTTTTTAACAAATCCCAAAATGGATTGGATGTCCTTTGATTTAACCCAGGGGTTGTTAACCTTTTAGATGCCATGGACCACATAATCTTCATCCTCATCCTGGAATTTAAAAGGCATCTATCCTTTATAAACACCCAATTTATACACAAAGTTTATTTTATAAATATTTTTTTTATGTATATAATTTAATCTAATTAAATCTATTTAATAGATTAAGAACCAACTAATATTTTGTTTTATTTCAATCACATTTTAATATAATTTATTTACTTATCTTATTTATTTAACATTTTTCTCACAGTTTTCCTCTAGACTTTTCCATGGTTACCCCTGACTTAACCTGTCTTAAAGCTGTGCGCAACCATAAACCCATCATTGCTGGTCTTGTGAGTTAGCATGTGTGAAGTCCTCTGCGCTATCAACCGTCAGCAGAATGTCACATGTTCAGCTAACAAACTGCACTTCTTCGGTGAAAAGCCTGCAGCTACCTCGTAAACCTCAGAGTGCAGGTCATTTGAAAACTAACCACTGGAAGCACAATCTAGATGCTTCACTCACAGGGTCATTACCACCCCTCGCATACTGCCATTTGTATACACATTGAAGATATTCAAGACAGAGATTGATAGAGATGCATAAAACCAGTGCATCCGGAAAGTATTCACAGCGCTTCACTTTTTCCACATTTTGTTATGTTACAGCCACATTCCAAAATTGATTAAATGTATTATTTTCCTCAAAATTCTACAAACAATACCCCATAAAGACAATTGTTTGAAATCTTTGCAAATTTACGAACATATGTACATACGTAAGTATTTACAACCTTTGCCATGACACAATATTGAGCTCAGGAGCATTCTGTTTCCACTGACCATCCTTGAGATGTTTCTACAACTTGATTGGAGTCCACCTGGGGTACATTCAGTTGATTGGACATTATTTGGAAAGGCACACACCTGTCTATATAAGGTCCCACAGTTAACAGAGCACACACCAACCCATGAAGTCCAAGGAATTGTCTGTAGACCTCCGTATCAAGGCACAGATCTGGGGAAAGGTACAGAAAAAATGTGCATTGAAGGTCCCAATGAGCACAGTGGCCTCCATCATCCGTAAATGGAAGAAGTTTGGAACCACCAGGACTCTTCCTAGAGCTGCCTGCCCGGCCAAACTGAGCGATCGGGGGACCTTAGTCAGGAGGTGACCAAGAACTCATTATTGAGTGGCCCAGCCAGTGCGCAGACTTGAACTTCTCTGGAGAGATGTGAAAATGGCTGTGCACCGACGCTCCCCATCCAACCTGATGGAGCTTAAGAGAGGTCCTGCAAAGAAGAATGGGAGAAACTGCCCAAAAATAGGTGTACTAAGCTTGTAGCATCATACTCAAAAAGACTTGAGGCTGTAATTGGTGCCAAAGGTGCTTCAACAAAGTATTGAGCAAAGCATGTGAATACTTATGTACATGTGATTTTTTGAATGTTTGTTTTTACTTTTAAACAAGTGAAAAATCATGCCAATATATATATATTTTCCCCAATATATTTTATTTTGAGGGAGTTACATATCTGTCCACTGCAGTGGACACCATGCATCAACGGTACAAAAAGTGTTGCTTTTTAAAAAAAACGAATTCTTTGGTCTGAAAAAAACATTAAAACAGAGCAAATTGTATGAATACACATAAGAATATTAAATAAAAACTACAAGAGAGAGGATATTTGAAAAACATATTCTAGGTCTCGAAACGTCGTAACCTGACGTAAAGTCGACTGAATGGGAACTTTTTCTTTTTTTAAACCAGTTAAAACCAGTATCATAATTAGCGATTTACCTTCTTCCACCAATTAAAACTATTAATGAAATTATTAAGACATATATAAAATAAGCATATGCCTACACTTTCATATGACCTAATAAATAAATATAGACTGTAAGCATTGAAATAAATGGTAAAATATGAAGACTATTTAATATTGCTGTTTAATAAAACTATTCAAGTGTAAATAATGTCATAATTTTAACTAAAACATACAAAATAAGGTGGAATCTAAATATAGGCCCTAAGAGAACACCTCTCCAAATTGCCAGACGCCATCGGATGTGAGCATTTGCCCACTCAAGCCGGTTACGACGACGAACTGCAGTCAGGTCGAGACCACAATGAGGACGACGAGCATGCAGATGAGCTTCCCTGAGACCGTTTCTGACAGTTTGTGCAGAAATTCTTTGGTTATGCAAACCAATTGTTGCAGCAGCTGTCCGGGTGGCTGGTCTCAGACGATCTTGGAGGTGAAGATGCTGGATATGGAGGTCCTGGCCTGGTGTGGTTACACCTGGTCTGCGTTTGTGAGGCCGGTTGGATGTACTGCCAAATTCTCTGAAATGACTTTGGAGACGGCTTATGGTAGAGAAATTAACTTTCAATTCACAGCCACACCTGTGAGGTGGATGGATCATCTCTGCAAAGGAGAAGTGCTCACTAACACAGATTTAGACAGATTTTTTAACAATATTTTAGAGAAATTGGCCTTTTGTGTATATAGAAAAGGTATTTTTCAGCTCATGAAAAATGGGGGCAAAAACAAAAGTGTTGCGTTTATATTTGCATATTTATTTACTGTAAATCTAATTTTTATTTATTTAATAGATTCAAATAATTAAAACATATCAGTTAGTTATTAATCACTTTATTTATTTAATTTATCGCGTTATTATTATTTTTTTCTAGACTTTTCCACAGCCCCCGTCACTCCTTTATAGCCTCCTTTTCTCAGTTTTAAAACCCCTATTGTGCTTTTATGGCATCTTTTTGTGAGAATGAGTAGATGATGACAGAATTGTAAGTTTCGGGTGAACTATGGCACTGGGTTATAACTTTGCACAGGTCGGTAATGATTCCATCACTCTAGTCTCATGCTGTCAAGACTAATGCTTAACTATATATTGGTTATACTTTAGGAAAAATGTGGCGGTGAATAGTAACTTGTGAATTGTTTCGTTGCTGGATTGTCAGCCAGAATAATGTGAACGCATATGCTTTTCAGGTCTCATGATTCACGCTGAAACTCTGACACTAATGACTGTATTACTGTGGATCGTGTGGGTGTTTCATAACAGCTGCTGCTTTCAGTCCATGTGTGTGGATGGTGAAGACGCTGTGGGAGGGTGGAACTTTGGGCGGCTTTAATTATGACAAATAAAAGAGAGAAAAAGTTTTCAAATACGTCTCTTAAACCCCTTCTTTCTTTATAGTCTTTTGTATGTTTTTTACTTGATCCTCAGTATTTAATTTCCTTCTCCAGGCACACCAGATTCCTTCACGACAAATCTCCAGTGCAAATAAAGTCAAAAATTACATCAGGCAACAAACTGCAACACACCAAAAATATATAAACCTCAAAGGATTAAAATGTTACCTGTCTGTCAACCTAGAAACCAAATTACGTTCCAAAAATGGGATCCACAATCCCATTCTCAACATCCTGGGGCATTATGATCATTACATCAGCTTCAAACTTTTCATCTTTTGTTTCTTTTTTTTTATGTGCATAATCAGTTCTCTCCTTCTCTAGCGATTGTGGAATGATCAAAAGCAGAAACATGAAAGAATTTTTTACATTTTATGAAACCGGTTCAAGGTTTAAAGAGGAAACATGTGAAAAATGCTGTGTGAAAAATAATTGTTTTATTATTTTCACAACAGTTTCCAACAAATACCTTTGCTACTATCATTAACATTACAATGAAACTGTGGTAATTTGGTGTTGCCCATTAACCAAATGACAACATTTTAAAACACATTTTTTATTGCTTCTATTTACACATCTATTTCCCTCATCAAACTTTAATATTAAGAAAATAATCAATACATTATTGGGTCCCACTTTATATTAGGTGGCATTAACTACTATGTACTAAGTACGGTGTAAGTATGGTTACACTTTATTGTTAAGGTGTCTTTGTTACACTGTAATTATACATGTACAGAGTAATATTAAGTAATTACATCTACTTAGGATTAGGGTTTGGTTTGGTTTAAGATTAGTTGCATTTAATTATGCATACTTTATATTTATTACTATAGTAACTACATGTAACGTAACAATGACACTGTAAAATAATGTGTTACCATAAGTACAATGTACTTTTTGTGTTCATATTGTATTGCACAGCACTTTTGCTGAAATTAAGGTGGAATACGGGTAAAGTTAGTGACAGGTGTTGTGGTATAGGTAAATTTAAAGGGGTACTTCAGCGCTGGGAAGATTCATTTAAACTGGGTAATTTATGTAGTAGAAATGTAAAATTATTTTTGAATTTGGTGCCTTCTAGACTGAGAAAAGGCAGAAAATGTATTGTCTCAATTGAATGAAAGACAACAACTCCAAGAATACACTTGCTTCGCTGCCATACGAGGCCACTCCCAAGCCATGGCTACTGCTTATCACTTGCCCACCACTCTAGTTTTGATATTCATAGTAATACAATCATTTCATTTAGTTAGAGAATAGACACTATTAAAAACAGAACGTGTCTTTTCAATAACGAGTGAGCCGGACAAAAGTCACGGCACAGACGCAGCAGGAGTCAGATTTCATTTATCACGAGAAGAGAAGAGCTGAGCAGAGCTGAGGTAAGTGCAGCAGTCATTCACGACGCATGTCCAGTCTGGTGCGTTTACAGTTCATGCCTATGGAAGCTTAACTTTCATAGGAATTCATTGAAAAGTTGAAATGCGGCCGTGCGCATTTACATTCTGTGAGTTAGATCCCACCCCTATGGGCGGGTTGAAAACATGTGGAACTAGCTCCTGTCGTCTCTTTAGCCTCTGGCCAAAACATCTTTGATTTTTTTCCAGAAATAAAATGCATAATTCTCTCGTCTCAGGGGGATATGAGGGGGGAAAGTACCATAATTCGAATATACTACCGGGTTTCTACTGATACAAAGCTTAATGCTAAATCGCTGAAGTAACCCTTTAAAGAGCCCCTATTATGGATTTTTGAAAATTACCTTTCATGTAGTGTGTAACATAGCTCTGAGTCTAAGTGAATGAAAACATCCTGCAAAGTTTTAAATCTGAAAGTGCACTGTAGGCTATATAAAGTTATTGTCTCTCAAAAGTAAGAGTTGACTCTGAGTCAAATAAATGAATCGTTTTTCAAGTGAATCTTAAGCCGTTTCGTTGTGACGTCACGACGAAACATTAGCATATTGCCCGTCCACTTATTGCACACGCAGACACCAGGGAAAACTTGAACACTGCAGCTGATTCCTGTGTATCCTGTGCTCTACTTTTTTTCACTGCCCAATGACGAGCATGTGAAGAATCAGTGGTTAAAAGTTAATCTTTACAACGATACCACAGGAGTATAGCCCGAACCTTGTGCTGTTTTCCTGTCAGACGACTGCTTCTTCACTGGCATAAAGTTGGCTTGAGGTTGGACGTTCGATATTCACAAATTTAAGGACCGTCTCTAAAGTTAGATACAACATTTGCATACACGTTTCTAACCTCAATAGAATTTGAAGAGAATATGACTTATAGTCATAAAACATTGCTTCTTCAACCTATATGCATTCAATGATGGATTCGTAAGCCGGTTGTTATTGAAGGATGGGTCAGTACCCAGTTTATTTGGACCAGCTTCTTCCTCCTCCGAATCACAACCTGTAAGTATGATTCATAATTGTTGCTTTTATGTTCTCTGTAGAATGCACAATACGTATTTAGTTGTGTGTGTTGTGTAAGCTCTCCGCAGCTTGTAGGTCTCCGGCTAACCAGCTAACAGCAATATGTGTTTGCTCGCAATTGTCTAGAAGTGTGTCAAATGTTTGTCGTTGTTATAACTTGGAGTTATGGTAAAGAATAGAGCAATACGTTGATGTACAACTGCAGTACTTTATCAATACGTTTCTGCATTGGGCTAACGCATATATCATGAATGTTTGGGTGTTTACCACCGAGCTGTGGGCTAGGTTCGTTAACATAAACATAAAACAACTTATTTCCTCTCTGAGTCTTTATTTTTAGAACACAGCAGAGTGGAGCACCATCATTAATTATAATACAATGTAAGTAATGCAAGCACTGTATACTGTACGCCGTGTTAACCAGCAGGAATATTTTGTCTGTAAACACCGCTAGTAACATGCTACTGTGACACAGGCTTTGTTCTCTGCTCTCCGTCGGACTCTGGCTCGAATTTGTAGGGCAAAATTGATGCCATGTCTGTTCATACACTGTATTAAATTTCGTAAGCCATAATCCAGTAATAGTGTTAGGCATTCCGTTTCCGTTATGCGCTGCACCCAGTATACCAATCACAACTGACTGGGTCATCTGACCAATCACCACAGATTAGCGTCACGCTGATTCATTGAGCGAATCATTTGGGAGTCGTTGTTGTCTGGCTATCACCAGACCAAGCTCAATCTTTTAAGATTCAACATTAGTCTGGGGAGTCTGCTCTGTATTTTCTACTGCACAAGAGGCGTGATCAACGGGCATAGTTCAAATTACTCTGTACGCAATTGGATAGTCCTTCAGCCAATCAGATTACAAGAGGCGTAATCAACGGGCATAGTTCAAATGACTCTGTACGCAATTGGATAGTCCTTCAACCAATCAGACCACAAGAGGCGTGATCAACGGGCATATCTCAAATGACTCTGTACGCAATTGGATAGTCCTTCAACCAATCAGACCACAAGAGGCGTGATCAACGGACATATCTCAAATGACTCTGTACGCAATTGGATAGTCCTTCAACCAATCAGACCACAAGAGGCGTGATCAACGGGCATAGTTCAAATGACTCTGTACGCAATTGGATAGTCCTTCAACCAATCAGACCACAAGAGGCGTGATCAACGGACATATCTCAAATGACTCTGTACGCAATTGGATAGTCCTTCAACCAATCAGACCACAAGAGGCGTGATCAACGGACATATCTCAAATGACTCTGTACGCAATTGGATAGTCCTTCAACCAATCAGACCACAAGAGGCGTGATCAACGGGCATAGTTCAAATTACTCTGCACGCAATTGTATAGTCCTTCAACCAATCAGACCACAAGAGGCGTGATCAACGGGCATAGTTCAAATGACTCTGTACGCAATTGGATAGTCCTTCAACCAATCAGACCACAAGAGGCGTGATCAACGGGCATAGTTCAAATGACTCTGTACGCAATTGGATAGTCCTTCAACCAATCAGACCACAAGAGGCGTGATCAACGGACATATCTCAAATGACTCTGTACGCAATTGGATAGTCCTTCAACCAATCAGACCACAAGAGGCGTGATCAACGGACATATCTCAAATGACTCTGTACGCAATTGGATAGTCCTTCAACCAATCAGACCACAAGAGGCGTGATCAACGGGCATAGTTCAAATTACTCTGCACGCAATTGTATAGTCCTTCAACCAATCAGACCACAAGAGGCGTGATCAACGGGCATAGTTCAAATGACTCTGTCCGCAATTGGATAGTCCTTCAACCAATCAGACCACAAGAGGCGTGATCAACGGGCATAGTTCAAATGACTCTGTCCGCAATTGGATAGTCCTTCAACCAATCAGACCACAAGAGGCGTGATCAACGGGCATAGATCAAATGACTCTGTACGCAATTGGATAGTCCTTCAACCAATCAGACCAATTATCCATCGCTTCTCTATCCGTCATCGTGTTAAACCTGCCAATTGCCTGCCAGGTGGATAAGCCGGTTTGTGATTGGTCTCCGCAAATTTGTAATAGAAGCAGGATAGAAAAATGTACAGGTGTCCAGCCTGAGCTGCAGGGCGAAATGAATTGCTGGCAGATCGGGCTCGGTTTACCCAGTCTAGAGTCATTGAGCAAATAAGATACAAATAAAGGCATATTATAAGAAAATGAAAGTGTTTTTTGACCTTGCATGCATGTGAACCTGTTGTTGGGGACTCCCAAAACAAAAATAGAAACCTTTCAAATGCCATAATAAGGGCATGTTAAGGGTAGGGTTAGGTGTAAGGGATGTGTCAACAGTGTAATTGTAAATTAATTACAGATGTAATTACATGCAGGTATATAAAATGCAAGTACAATGTAAAAACATGTATGTACACAATAAATGCATTGTATCAAATGATTGATTTAAATGTTAGTACATAGTAGTTAAGGCCACCTAATATAAAGTGGGTCCAATTATTGTTAAAGCAGTTCAAAACAAAATAGTAAATTCTCTTCAGACCCCAACTGGCCTAAATGTCTGGTTTCCATCGTAGTAAGTTTTGTGGTAACTAGCCAAACTTTTGCACAGCTAATTTCACTTTGTGCTGAGCAGTAACATCTGGTACTCACCAACACCAGTCCGACTGATTCATCTCCACTGGATCTTCAGATGCAAACCTGAAAAGACAATCTCAGCTGTTGTGTTGTTTGGAGAGAAGCAGTAGCCTGGCCACCGTGATTTTGCTAAATAAGAAATGTTCCTGAAACATCATACTTTGTTGAACATCATTCCTATCTGAAAATAGGCCTAACCCTAAATTACAGTTATCACTAAAATCAGAGTGAAATGATAGTGTATAACACTGCTGTAGAAGCACCAAACCCTGGATTTAAGCCTAAACGTGACAAACTTGTACCTCAAGTCTGATTGTTTTATTGGAATGTTGTTCCAGGATCAAGAAAGATGCTGATCCAGGATCATGTTATACTTGGTGAAATCACACCTACCTTCAAATGTCTCCACAAGAGGGCGGCAATGGCCACGAAAACTCTCAAACACAAAATAAAAGTTGTTTCCCCTATCATTTGATGCATAGTTTTTGAACAGATTGGAACAGATATTGAACAGTTTTTAGCATACAGCAAGTGCATGCTTATATACAGATTATTATAGATATATTTATTATAACTATTATTATCATTCATGATTACAAATAAAATATTTTATTACTAGTGACAGGGAATTATTTTTGTTTCACATGTAAATAATAATTTACTGTGTATATATAATTGATTAAATTGCTTATTATTATTGTGTATTTTATTTGTTTGTTTTTCATTGAAAGACATTTGTAGGCTGTGTGGACAGTCTAAAGTGCATAGACTCCACAATCACTAATTAATGATTCATAATAATTCAAGTTCATTATTGTCACTATCTTTGTGTTGAGTTTAGATTTAATGGAATTTTAGGCCCTGTCCAAACCAACACAGGTACTTTCAAAACCGCAGCTTTTTCTATACGGTTTGGCTCTTCGTCCACACGCAAATACACACAGTATCCGGTCACCGAAACCAAACTTTTTTGAAAACTCCTGCCTGGGTGAACATTTTTAGAAACTCTGGTGCTGTGTTGTCGTGTGGACATGAAAAACTCAGGTTATAAAAATACATGTGTATGTGTGGACTAGGCCATATTTGCATTCATCAGTCACTTGTGTCACGTTTACTTTGTTGTAGTTTACCACCATTAATCTGTTGTCATGGACACTCATTAATCATCACAGCTGTTTGTTTTTAAACAGCTGTGTATTTAAGTTCCTCTTTGTGCTCACTTCAATGTCCAAGTATGCACGTGACGGCACCATCGCCCTGAGTGACTGTACCCACCGAGCGGCAAAAAAGGTCAAGCACAGCATTGATTTTCGACGTGAATGCATGAAAAACACACAAAACACATCTAAAATGGGAAAGATCTTTGAGATTGACAGTAAAAATAGATTTGTGAGATATATTTTAACAGACTGCCGAAAGCTACTAGCCTGGGAAAACCCAGACAACTTCTGGCAACTTCAGTTACTACTGAGAATGGTCTGGTTTTAACCAGGCTAGAAAGCTACAGAAAAGAGAAGCAAATGCAAATCACAGCGTGTTGTCTCCGGAGGAAATAGGGAGACAGTTAGCTCGACTAGCTAGAGACTGTAACTGTCCATCACAAACGTTCTTGCGTCCTCAGTATTACTACTAATAAACAAAATGACATTAAAAAGAGCAAAAGAAAGATAACCAGCATAAATGGGGCTTGAGGAGCACATACAATGCAGACAGTTCAACTGGGAGCGTGCAGCAGGGAGGGGACACACCCTATTTCTACTTGTTACAAACGGGACTCCAAGCAGTGAAACGTGGATTTGCAGTTAACATTTTGTGTCAATATGTTGAATTTTGGGTAAATCATACCCTATATACTGTATTTTTATATATTGTATTGACAACTCATCAATTAAATGTTTACCACCTTATATTTTGCATAATTTGATGTCTCTAAACATACACTGACGAAAAATATTCAAGTTTTAGGGCTGGATTATTTGACGAAGATATACATTGATATAAGTGGTTACCCGGATTTAGACCTACCTATATTGTATTTATATAAAAGCAAATAGGCATTTTAAATAAAAAATAATATATATATATATATATATATATACATGTATGACATGTATTCATGAGCAAATTTGCTTTATGTATTTCCCTGGCGTCGAAATCAGGCTCATTTAAATGTCAGGAAAACATGATTCCTGGCTGCATATCAATAATATCCATGGATCACTGGATGTGTTGAAAAAAAAACAGCATATGCTGGTTAGCTATGTTTGAAGCATGGCAGCTGGTTCTTATATGGTCATGAGCTGGTTTAAGCTGGTCCTAAGCTTGTCCTAAGAAACTAGCTCCAGCTCAGGACCAACTAAGGACCAGCATAAACCAACTCAAACCAGCTGCCATGCTTCAAACATACCTAACCAGCATATGCTGTTTTTTTTAACGGGGGGTAAGTTGTAAGGAACACCATATCAAGTCCAACCTTTAGGTAAAACTGATATTGTTTGATTTACTCATGTTTTCCCTATTAAATCCTGTTATGCAGCAGCTCTTCTGGCTCTCGGTCCCGGGAAAGTGACATCAATGCATACCCTCTATTCTGTGTATTGTGTGCTACACGTACACCTGAGTCTACTTTTGGTTTGCCTTGCTTTGTTGAATTAAAATGACTTATATTTGATCTTCTTAGCCTTTCATCTTCATCCTCTGACCGACAATGATGCAATTTTTTATATAATTAATATTAAAATATTGCATAGTAACTTCTGCACATGCACATAATACAGATAAGGAAGACACTCGTAAACTAGAAATGTGAAGTCTGAAAACTAAGTATTTGGTGATTTTATTCCTCACTTCTGAAAACAGCTGCCTGCACGATCATTGCACTCTAAAAAATGCTGGGTTAAAAATAACACAAGTTGGGTTGAAAAAGGACAAACCCAGCAATTGGATTGTTTTAACCCAGCGGTTGGATTAAAGGTTTGCTTAAAACAACCCAATCGCTGGGTTAAAACGACCCAATTGCTGGGCATGTCCATTTTCAACCCAACTTGGGTTGTTTTTAACCCAGCATTTTTTAGAGTGTGGTTTTAGTTTTGGGTTGTTTTTACTTGTTTAATGTTCTGTTGAGACATTTGGCCACAGGCTGACATTTGTTCGGTTACAGGTGACCCAAATTTAGATCTCTACTAAACTCCAAGCTCATGATTAAAAAGTCTTTCATGTCTATAAAAAATACATTCTTTTGACAATGTTGATGAAAAACATCTTAGAGAAGGTTTACCTTCAAACACAACAGCTCTTTTGCTCTTTGGATTTTGGGCAAGTGACAAATCCACTGTTACACAAGGCTGTGGGTTTGATTCTTACTTACACCACAAAACTCATTCCACTAGAAAATATGTGACCTTGGGGCAAAAAACTGAGTTTATACTTGTTTTGTATTTGATGAAAACATTTAGATAATACACCAAGACAACCATTGTCAGAGAATCATTTTTTATTAATAAATAAGAAACAGTTACAAACATAGCTTTCAGAGATTTTTGAAATATGTTGCTGCACATTTAAAGTATTGCTCCCTAACATTAAAGCAGGCTTTGAGATTAAAGCTCAGAGACTTTGGTTCAAATGATCTTTCATGAAGGCTGGTGAGTCATTCTGGGTAATGATCCAGGTCCATGTCCTTCAGGGTCTCAGTTAGGCTGGTAAAACTTGGGAATTAGCATTAGCCCTTAACATAAGTCTGCTTTTCTTCATTCAAATTGACCACAATTATGTATTATGGTGATGATACACAGGGCAACTTTTTGAGCAATGTTGCCGTCAACGGGCAACCATGCGAGACACAGGACCCACGACAGATCTAAAGTATCCAGATTTGTTGCCCGTTCTCAATGAGAAAGTGTTCATAGCAACATCGCTTGGCAACATTGTTCAAAAAGTTGCCCATGTACTTACCTTTAGTTTTCCAGGCTGGTCTTGTAGATGGCCATTTTAAATCCATCATAATACAGAACATTTACATGAATTAGGTTTCCACATGTGAGAAACAGAGGCTTCATTAAATACAGTATTTGGACACTAGTTACACCACACTTAATTAGTGTCATTGTGTTACATAATAAAACACCAAAAGTACAGTCTGTTTTAAACAAAGATAGCCCACGTTGACTTTTCAAGCAAAACATTGTATGAAACAACATTATAGTTATCATTCTAGGTGTAAACGGGCCTTTAGGCTTTACATGGCAGAACAATAGATTAAGACAAAATAAAAAACAAGTATTTGGACTTTTAGACTTGCATCATGTTCATAGTAGTTAAAGGGATAGTTCACCCAAAAATGAAAATTATCCCATGATTTACTCACCCTCAAGTCATCCTAGGTGTTTATGACATTCTTCTTTCAGTCAAATAAAATCAAAGTTATATTTAAAAAGCCCTGGCTTTTCCAAGCTTTATAATGGTAGTGAATTGTTGTTTTTGAAGTCCATAAAAGTGCATCTATCCATCATATAACTGCTCCACACAGCTCCAGGGGGTTACTAAAGACCTTCTGAAGCGAAGTGATGCGTTTGTGTAAGGAAAATATCCATATTTAAAGTTCTGGCATAAGATAGATATTTTACTTTATAAAGTTTTAAATATGGATATTTTTTCTTACACAAATGCATCACTTCGCTTCAGAAGGCCTTTATTAACCCGCCGGAGCTGTGTGGAGCAGCTATATGATGGATAGATGCACTTTTATGGACTTCAAAAATGAAACAACAATTCACTGCCATTATAAAGCTTGGAAGAGCCAGGACTTTTTAAATATAACTCTGATTTTATTCGTCTGAAAGAAGAATGTCATGTACACCTAGGATGACTTGAGGGTGAGTAAATCATGGGCTAGTTTTCATTTTTGGGTGAACTAACCCTTTAATGTAATGAACTATACGTAGTCAAATAATACACTCTTAAAATGGTTCCACAAAGAACCTTTTACATCCATGGAACCTTTCCATTACCCAGAAGGATCTTTATAGTGGAAAAAAAGTTATTTAAAAGGTTATTTAAAACGTTCTTCACAATAAGAAATAAATGGTTCTTTTAAGAACTGTTCACTGAAAGGTTCTTTGAGGAACCCAAAATGGTTCTTCTATGGCAGTGCTTTTGGAACCTTTATTTTTAAGAGTGTATGTAAACTGACTTTTTTTTTTAATGAATTAATTCTGAGAAAATTTCTAATAATTTTTTTTGTTGCAGATTTTATATTTGTATGCAATACAATGAAATTCATACATTTAGCTTATTTTGGAGCTTTTTGTTTATAGGACAGTAAAATGGAGTTTGGAAAGTGAGACAGTGGGGAAAATAGGATCGGGACATGATCCAAGTCAGACTCAAACTGGAGCAGACAGCTCTTATTATTTGTCCTGAGCATGTGCACAAAATACCACAGCACTGATAAACTCATGCATTTTTAAGTTTGTGTCCTTAGTGTCAAAATACTTTTAGAGGCCACTGTATTTCTGAGACAGTTCAGAAAGACACTGGAATGTAGCAAATAGCACTAAAAAAAGAGATCCGTTCAATGTATTTTGCATTAGGCTCTGATTCAGGAGTCTGGAGAAGGTGGAAAATATGTTACTCACAATTTCAGTGTCTAATTTAACAACAAATCAATTTGGAAAGCCACATGGTACAAAAATAAATAGCTGGATTTTGAAAGATTATGTGTATATTCCAAGGTATATATACACAACACTGCTGTCACAGTTCAATTTCTAGATCTGTAGAGCTGTAACAAAAACCAGTTCATCTGGATTGATCCTTTTGCAAAGGCCAAACACATACTTTATCCGTGTTATATAAATTTCTGACTCATACTGGAAACACTGGCTAAATATGACTTTATAATTTCCCTAAAACCATTAGTTTTAGGGAAATGATAAAGTCATATTTAGCCAGTGTGGTACAGGAAGGTTTGCATTTTCCAAAACATAAAACAGCTGAACAGGCTCTAAAAACAAATTGGAAAGTCATTTTCAAAAAAAGAAAACAAAAGTGAATAGAAAAAGCAATCAAAGGGAAACTGTTTACTTAGTCTTCTGAGACAATGAATCACACTTCATTGTTATTGTCTCACAGCAATAATTATGTGATATTTTAAGAACCAAAATTATCAAGTATCAGGTATGGTTTTGCTGGAGGATAAAGCATAAATACATCAATGGGTGTCATTCAAATGCAGAAACAATATTTTAATTAATGAATACTTAGAAATTTAATGTTTTTAACTTATAAAAAAAAAAAAAAAAAAACACCATCATGTGGACCATAATTTAGTAATGATACCGACGCAGACCTTGCTTCATTTCGATACAGACATCATTGAACAATTAATTCAAAGAACTGGCTCTTTTGTCCGGGCGCTGGACTAAACAGACAGCGCTATATGTTTTTGATTCACTAAAAAGAACCTGCTCATTAAAATTATTTGTTTGTTAACCAGATTGCACTGGTTGCATTATATGCTTTTGGTTCACTGAAAAGAACCGCCTCATATGAGTCTTTGGTTTGTGAATCGAACACTGGTCCCGTAGTATGTTGTTTAATGTGTGCAGTCCTCGAGGACAACTCTGTACAATTTGTTCAAAGCATTGTACCAATAAACTGAATAGAACTGCATTGTTTGTAAAGGTGTGGACACATTTACTGTTCCGTCCTTAGGGTGGTGCATCCAGTGCTTTAGGGGGCCCAGTGGTGAACACCAAAGGACCGGGCGAGGGGGGCCCCACTTCCTCTAACTCGCACTGGACCCCGCCACAAGCTTGGGACAGCAGTGTCCGTTAATCTGAGAAATTTCGAGTCATTTGATTCCAGTCATTTTAAGTGGAATCTATATGATCAGGAGTCGAATTAGTGAGGGCAAAAATGCAGATTTCACCCACGTTGACAGACAGAGCATCTTGGTTTGAAAGTGACTTGTGTGTGAGCTGTGCTTCAGACGTCGCTAAACTAATAACAACAGACAACAGACTTTTTTTGCCAGCAAAATCGTCGCGTGGCAAGCAGGGCGGGGCCGAGAGCCGTGGGAACGGAGCGAGGCCGGTGGCGCGATTGCTAATGAGTGTCACCTGCGCGTCACACCGGTCTCACGTAAGGAGATCCAGTAAAATAAAAATAGGAATGACGACAGTAGAGGACCAGGCTTGGACTATTTATATTGCGTTTTATGTTTTAATGCGCCAGTCGTCCATGAGGGGCTGCCGCTTAACTTGCATTTTGCTGTTTGTTTATTTTGATATTAAAGTTACGTTGAACATTCGCCACTTCCCGCCTCCTTCTTTTTACGTTTAACATTGTTACACTCCATAATATGTTCATTTCTGACTGCTCCTTAGACCAATTCGGTTCTGAGATCTCAACAAAAGCAGATTCTTCTGGTTCCTTAGGTGTGTTTGAGTTTATAAAGTGTTTTTGTGTGGAATGGTGATCGGAGTTTCCTTTTATTTATTTATTCTTATAATGTTTTGGTACACTGTCTACATCAAAATTGTCTTGTCTCTCACGATGAACAACAGAATTAGCCAAAACGTTTAATCTATGTTCATCCGCAATGGCTGTATCTGTATTGCTATGTGAGGTATTGTTTGTCACTTCTGTGTGCACGTTTGTCTCAATATTGCGCTTAACAGTTCTGTGCGTTGCACGGTTTCTGGAGGCCGCAATCTTTTTTGCTGCAACAGCACGTGCGGCCGCCAGCTGAGGGAACTGTTTGGTGTACAAGGCCGATGTGTACTGCAGTTCAGGTGTGATCAGCCTCTGACAAAACCATCGAGTGTCATCATCTAACCCCAGTTGGAGGTTATAACCTTGAATAACTGCTGCACCATACTGAAATGGCTTCAATGAGGAATCCTGGACCTTTGAAGGATCTACTGCCCCTCCTCCCTGTAAACACATGTGCTCAAGCTTCATCCTCTTTGCCCTCAGAAGCTCTACTTCCCATTGGAGCTCCGTCCGTCCAAGTGTGGAGTCTATGCGTTTCCAGAAAGTGGCATTAAAGTGCTGGTACAATCGCCAGTCTAGTGCATTCCACTGTTTTACACGCTCTGCGGTTTCTGCGCTCAAGGGTTTGCGAGAGCGTTCACTGCGACTGTTGAGGCGGAAAGACGAAACATCATCCAGAGACCAGCAGAGGGTGTGTTTTAGAAGCACCAGTGATTCGTCAAAATACTCTGAGATTAGGATCAGCGAAAAGTCGCGCTCCACGGCAGTGATGACCTCGGCGCTACGCCAGTCCAGCTCCGAGTCATTCTCAGGTGCTGTATTATCCAGACCAAAGTCAAAGGTCAAAATGTTACGTGCATAGTGGTTACTAGGCACAGAGGCGTTGTAGGTCCGCCCACCCTGGATAAGGAACTTCTCAAGGCTTCGGACACCACGAAATGCTGGGATCGCTTTGTAGTAAACAAACAAGGATTCCATCATTGCCACCGGATTCCGAAGAATTGAGAAATAGAATGTGTCCTTAGGCATCAACTTCCTCACCTAAATATCAGAAACAAAAGACAATATGAACTTATGAATAGTCCGTTTTTTTTAGATTTCCAACACAGTTTATGACTAACTTACAAATAAAAATTGTACAGTTTGATGAAATTGACCTCTTGCTCTGTCTCAGACTCAACTGAAGCAGTTCCATCACAGAATGCAATCTCCATGCAATCAGTGCAAATGTCATCTAAATCATTCGGATCTGCACCTGCCTACCTCCATCTAGCACTGGGTGCTTCGTCTTCCTCTTGAAAATTAAAATAGTCAGTTGTTTCAAATGATTTATGTGCTTGCTAAATGTTCTATGCACATTCAGGATTGCTTTCACACCACAGTGAGTCTTGACAAAATGGCAAACTTCTTCAAGGTAAATGTTTAACCATTTAAATAGAAGGCCAAGTAAATATAGCATTATAAAATCAGAATACAAATAAAAAGTGAAATAAAAGGAAACCACTTTATAATAAGTAATGTGCAAACTATTGGTTTATAGTTAATTCATAGAATCATGTACACCGATCAGGCATAACAGGTGAAGTGAATAACACTGATTATCTCTTCATCACGGCACCTGTTAGTGGGTGGGATATATTAGGCAGCAAGTGAACATTTTGTCCTCAAAAGTTTGTGTTAGAAGCAGGAAAAATGGGCAAGCGTAAGGATTTGAGTGAGTTTGACCAGGGCCAAATTGTGATGGCTAGATGACTGGATCAAAGCATCTCCAAAACTGCAGCTCTTGTGGATGTTCCTGGTCTGCAGTGGTCAGTCTCTATCAAAAGTGCTCAAAGGAATGAACGGTGGTGAACCGGCGACAGGGTCATGGGCGGCCAAGGCTCATTGATGCACGTGGAGAGCAAAGGCTGGCCCGTGTGGTCCGATCAAACAGACGAGCGACTGTAACTCAAAATTGCTCAAGAAGTTAATGCTGGTTCTGATAGAAAGGTGTCAGAATACACAGTGCATCGCAGCTTGTTATGTATGGGGCTGCATAGCCGCTGACCAGTCAGGGTGCCCATGCGGACCCCTGTCCACCACCGAAAGCGCCAACAGTGGACACGTGAGTATCAGAACTGGACCACGGAGCAATGGAAGAAGGTGGCCTGGATGGCCGGGTGTGTGCATCGATTACCTGGGGAACACATGGCACCAGGATGCACTATGGGAAGAAGGCAAGCAGGCGGAGGCAGTGTGATGTAGGCCAATGTTCTGCTGGGAAACCTTGGGTCCTCCATCCATGTGGATGTTACTTTGTCACGTACCACCTACCCAAGCATTGTTGCAGACCATGTACACCCTTTCATGGAAACAGTATTTCCTGGTGGCTGTGGCTCTTTCAGCAGATAATGCACTCTGCCACAAAGCAAAAATGGTTCAAGAATGATTTGAGGAACAAAACGAGTTAGAGGTGTTGACTTGGCCTCCAATCCAACCGAGCATCTGTGGGATGTGCTGAACAATCCAATCCATGGAGGCTCCAAATCACAACTTACAGGACTTAAAGGATCTGCTACTAACATATTGGTGCCAGATACCACAGCACACCTTCAGGGGTCAGGTGGAGTCCATGCCTTGATGGGTCAGGGCTGTTTTGGCAGCAAAAGGAGATCCAACACAATATTAGGAACAGGTCATAATAATATAGGTCATAATGTTATGGCTGATCAGTGTATATAATGGGTAACCAAAAAGGCTTTACTTTTTATTTGGAGTCTATCTGTTCTCTTGCATCAATAGGTTAAAATCTCACATAACGCTATTTATTTAATCAAAAACAATGGCCATATGCACAGCATATGATTTTAACATTGTACTGCGAAAACCAACTCCAAATAAAACATTACATTATCTCCATTTATTAGTCCATGATTATATTATAAAATATTTATTTTATTCATTTTTGGACCCACTTTATATTAAGTGGCCTTAACTACTATGTACTAACATTTAAATTAATAATACAATTATTGTGTACATACATGTTTTTACATTGTACTTACATTGAAAAAAAAATTACCTGCATGTAATTACATCTGTATTACATTTTTGTAGTTACATAGTAGTTAAGGCCACCTAATATAAAGTGGGACCCCTTTTTTTCCCAATCCACAGCATTTTAGGGCTTATGTTCAAACCCTTCACTTTTAATACCAAAAATCATTATTTTATTCATCTAATCCTGCAACAACCTTAGGTTGCATGCTTTATGCTTTGGTACACCTCTCTCTTGGAAGTAATGTGCTCTCAGACTGACCTCTTGGGAGCGGAACCTCATATGATTGCACAGAATGTGGAACTCTTTCACGCTGCGAGTCCTGACACCCTCCACAAAGTGTGCTGCAAAGAATGCTGGGTAAAATAACTGGCTGTGCATGTTCAGCGGCAAGGCAAATGTCAAGTTATGGTTGTCCCCATAACGATAGAGAATGTTCAATATAGTGCTGCTGGCAGTCTTGTGAGTCTTGAGGAAGACAATGTGGTTTTTGGGTTGACACGTGACGGCTTCTGATTTTACTGTATATTTATCAGTATAGTAATCAGAGAGTGGTGGTTTTTGAATTTCAGGGTTATTTTTGGCGATAACTGGCCTCTGCGGCTGGTGCTGAAATTGTTTAGCCACTTCTTGGTCAAGCAAGAGTTTGTTCGCCTCTTTTGGTGGAACTGCTTTGGTAATGCTAGAAAGTTTTTTTCTTGCAACCTCCAAGACTTGGTCCCTTTTCTCTTCTGAACGCGGGTTTAGGCTCTCGTCTCTTCTCTGTTGGAAACGATGCTGGTTGACTGGTTCCTCAACAATGGCTGCTGAGACAGACCAAAGGTTTCCTAGGTTTTCCCAGTCTTTGCGTTTCACGGGTCTATGGATCTCTGCAGGCGTCCTGACCAACTGTTCACTTACAAGTTTCAAAACCTTGGAGTCCCTGAGAGAGAGAAAGAGAGAGTAAATAAGATATTGACCCTAATGAAACCTACACAAATCAGTAACACTTCATGTCCTATATATTGTTTTTAATGGAAATATCATCCAATCCAAGCTGTTAAATCGGAGTTGAAAAGTCTCTATCTATTTTTATAATTTGCTATATAAAAAGGCTACATCTACATAAATCCAGATACATTTAAAATTAATCTTTCTCTATACTTTGGCCTTCCATCGACATTGAGACACCGTTTCAATTAGTACAAAATGCCGCTGCTAGATTACGGACACAAACTTGGTCTTTTAAATCATATTACTCCAGTTTTAGCTTCATTAGGCAAAACAAGGCAAGGCAAGGCAAGTTTATTTATATAGCACATTTCATACACAATGGTAACTCCAAGTGCTTAACATAGAAATTGAATCAAAATAGCGATAACATGCATAAGAAATAAAAATAGCAAGTATAAGAATTCAAAATAAAACCAGGATAATTAAAACCGTTGTAAAGAGAATTAAAAAGAACACAATTTTGAAAATTGATATATAGATAAAATAACAATAACCAAAGATTAAAACTTAAATTAAAACAGTTATGAAAATAATAAAAAAGATGATGCATAGATAAGATAAGGTGCAATCAGTCGAGATGTGTTTTGAGTCTGGATTTGAATATGATCTGATCAGGAAGCTGGTTCCAGCTTCGGCTGGCATAATAGCTAAACGCAGACTCTTCTTGCTATGAGTGAACCCTTGGTATTTCTAACTGACTTGATCCTGATGATCCGAGTGATCTGTTGGGTTTGTATTTAATCAGCATATCTGCAATGTATCTGCAATCCTAGGCCATTGAGTGCTTTAGAAACAAGTAACAGTACTTTAAAATAAATTCTAAATGCAACTGGAAGCCAGTGTAAAGACCTGAGGACTGGTGTGATAAGGTCATATTTTCTGGTTCTGCTCAGAATCCTGGCAGCAGCGTTCTGTATGAGCTGCAGCTGTCTAATGGTCTTTTTGGGGAGGCAGATGAGAAGACCATAACAATAGTCCACCCTGCTGTTGATGAAAGCATGAGCAAGTTTCTCGAAGTCTTGCCTGGAAACGAAGCATCTAATTCTTGCAATATTTTTCAGATGATAGTAAGCGGATTTAGTTATTGCTTTGACATGACTACTCAGGCCTGGCTCCAAAATCACACCCAGATTCCTGACCTTTTCCATCTTTATTTCGAAATGCAGGGAGTTCAGTTTTATCTTCGTTTAACTGAAGAAAGTTGGCACATCCAGTTAACTTCATCAATGCATTTGCACAGGGAGTCAATGGGGCTGTAGTCATTAGGTGATAGTGCTAAGTAGATCTGGATTTCGTCTGCATAGCTGTGGTAAGCAATTTGGTTCCCTCTCATTATTTGGCTCAGTGGCAGCAAATACAGGTTAAATAGGAGTGGTGCAAGAATTGACCCTTGTGGGTCTCCGCATGTCATGGATGTCTACTCAGACTTATGATCACCTATACTCACATAATAACCTCTCCCTTTTAAGAACGACCAGAAACATTTAAGGACCATCCCAGAAAGCCAGTTTTCCAGCCTGTCAAGAAGTATGTTGTGGTCAACAGTCAAATGCAGCACTGAGGTCGAGCAGTACCAGAAATGATGTTTTGCCTGTATCTGTATTTAAGCGAATATCATTTATTATCTTTATGATCTCAGTGCTGTGATGCGGTCGGATACCAGATTGAAAATTGACAAAGTATCCGTTTGAGCTTAAGAATTGGTTCAGCTGATTGAAAACAACTTTTTCAATGATCTTGCCTATGAAGGGGAGATTTGAGATTGGTCTGTATTGCTCAATATGGTGCAATCCAGATTTCTCCTTTCAGCAGAGGCTTAACAACTGCGGTTTAAGGGACTTTTGAAGAGTCCCAGAAAGTAGTGAGGCATTTACCACTTCTAAGAGATCTACTTCTAAACAGTTAACCCCTAGAATTCAGAGCTGTTTTGGGGCCCTTTAGAAATTGACATGCTCTGAAATTTGTGCTTTTATTATTTGCTTATAAAACACATTAATGGCAAAAGTGTAATTACACTGTATTCAGCACAAACTGGGCTACCATAATATGTGAGCAACATGTATGTACATGTTTGTATTTGAGAGAATAATGTTTATGTGTGGTTTTTGAAAAAAAAAAAAAACATTTTAAAATTAAGGCCTCAAAACACAATAGATATATGTCCACAAGACTTGACTAATGGGTGTTGTTTCCTATAGTTTTTGCTTTAAACTGATGTGAGAATCATTGAGCCTACTCATTCACATGAAACAATATATACATTTAGGAAGACATTTTTTCTTTACAAAGGCAGTATGCGAGGAGGCGTGAACGTTAATGAATAATGCTGGGTATCACACCTGAGAAACAAAAGAATGCATAATGGACCGCATAATGAATTCGCTTCAGGTATGTGACTGAGGCCAACAGGACAAAGGAAATACATTATTTAGTTGTATTTAGAATGTAGTCAACAAAGGCCCATTATATTTTAAAATGATCAAAAGATTTGTCTACACTGCAAAAAATGCTCTTCTTATTTAGCATTTTTTCTGGTCCAAATATTTAAAATTCTTAAATCAAGATTCATTTACTAGACAAGTACAATTTTATGGGGGGAAAAATCTAAATTAAGTGAGTTTTTGCTTAAAACAAACTAAATTATCTGCCATTTCAATCAGAAATGTTTTTGAAAGAAGTCTAAAAAAATAAAAAATATCAGTAAATACAAATAACTGAATAATTAGTAATGATGAATGTTATAAGTAAAATATTTGGGATTTAAAACAACAATGCAATGCAATTATGATTTCAAATAGTATAGGGTGACTTCAGGTTGATTGGGACACTTTCCCAGTCATTTCAATGGCAAACATTTTCTGAATCATTTGCAAACGATCAAATACACACAATACTCAAATATCAGGTCGAGCTTCAGTTCATTTATGAGACATGCGTGCAATGCATGATCACCAGCGCTAAGGCTATTGTCTTTTATATTTGCTTCTTATTAAATAAGCAAATATATAAAAAATATTGATTAAAATTAAGATACAATTTATACAAAACGAAAACAGGCCAAATATATTTTGTCTAAACAGTTTTGCATTCATGACATTTTATGTTGCAGTACGATTCATATTTAAGCAGTATTTTTGTGTTTAATATTCGCAGATGCTAACAGAATAAACTTAGCCTACCACAAATCAGCTGCTGAATCCATTGCTCCAAACAGAACATGAACAGCTTTCCATAAGGAGGATTATTCCGGGATTGTTCCTCAACACGTCTCAAAACGATGTAGCTGAAGTATAGCGCTTCACTTGAAGTGTTCATTTGGGTTGATGTGTGGGCATGTACGCATGGATCGCCTCAGTATTTAAATCTCAAAGAGTGCGCGCTCCGTGGGCGTGGTCGCATTACCGGATAATGAAGAGGCTCGCGAACGACTGACATCTCTCTCCTTTCAAACAGATTACATGAACACAGAATATTTGTTTTCGATTTGGTTTACATTTAAAACCTGACATTTTAACGTTTCTTTAGACATGTCTCATGTTTGCGTGATAAGTTTTCACTAAGCTACAGGTCATTTTCTGAAGAGAATCAGATTAGAGAATTTACAGAGAGGCGGAAGATCGTGCATTGTTTGTTTTCTTTATTTTGCAAAAAGAAATTTTTTTTTAATTTAACAGATTATAATGATGTATAACACTTGCCTGAATGATAAAAAACAACAGAGTTATTGGAGTCTCTTTGGCACTGATAAGAAAAAAAAGGAAGTCAATCACGTCGGCGCGATGGCCGACTCGAGAGGGTTAAAAAAAAAGCAGCAACACCTCCACCTCTCCGCAGACACTCAGAAGTAAAGTTAGGGGCTGTTTCATTGAGGACTGTTGCACTGCAGCGGTCTTCTAGTCACGATTCATTTAGATGCATAAAATCTAGGTTGTTTGTGGTTATTAAGTCGTTGACTAGAAATGAATTGTTCTTAAGTGAACGGATGTTTAAAAGTGCTAACTTAACTTCACTTCAACTTAACTGGCTGTTATCCAGAAAGTCATCCTTGGGTGCTGAATGTTGGAGCAGTTCTAATCTGTCACAGTCTGTCTGTGGGCAGGGCTCAGCTGGGAGTGTGTCCATGAGTAGTGGTTGTTGTGGCTGCGTTGTGTTATCAATGTCCTTGTGGTACTCGGTCCAGGTGTGTGCATGCGCCATTCAGGTTGAGTGTGTTGGCACACACTGCTGAAGGATGATGAATGGAAAAGCAAATATTGTCCTTTAGCAATCTTGTACCAAGTTTGTTTGGGTGGAGGCCATTTGATGTAAACAGTTGACTCTGACTCCAGAAGAGATTGAAATTGTCTATAAAAGTTCAGTCCCTTCGTGGTGCAGGTGTTTTGCAGCCATGTATTAAGCCCAAGCAGCCGTGAGAACCTATTTGTTCCTCTTGCTGGAAATGGTCCACTGATGAACGGCTGAACTTTCAGTTTTCTAAGCATTTCTAAAAGTTAATTGTAATTCCTCTTAAGGAGTTCTGACTGCTCTCTCTGAATATCGTTCTTCCCCACATGAATGATAAGTCGATTTGCAGTCTTAGGTTTCATCAGAATGTTCTTAAGTTCCTCGTTTACATCATAAACTGTTGCTTGCGGAAGGCAGCACAGTTGTATCCCTGCTGCTAATGTTTCTGATAATAGAGTCACCCACTATTAGAGTGTAGGCTCGGCTGCGCTCTGAGCCGAGTGCCGTTGTCTGCTCGACCTTGAGTGCCTATTAGCATCAGTGTTAGCTACGGGCTGATTCGATCCGTGTTCAATCACATTCATCATGTTTGGGGATTCCTCACCCACATCCGTTAATACTTCAAATCGGTTTTCAAGATGTATTAGTTGGTGGTAGGAAACCAGTCTACTTTATAAAGTTTTAAATATTAATATTTTTCCTACACAAACACCACATCGATTTGCTTCAGAAGGCCTTTATTAACCCCCCAGAGCCGCGTGGAGCACGTTATTTGACGGACAGAGGCATTTTTAGGGACTTCAAAAACAGAGCAACAATTACTGCCATTATACAGCTTGGATTAGCCAGGACTTTTGTAATATAACTCTGATTTTATTAATCTAAAAGAAGAATGTCATATACACCTAGGATGACTTGAGGGGGAGTAAATCATGGGCTAATTTTCATTTTTGGGTGAACTATCCCTTTAAGATATTATCATTGACATATAAAGCACTACATGGTTTGGTCATTAAGTATTTAGCTGACCTTATGAAACCTTTTGTCTCAGATCTTTTAGTCACGGTTTGTTGGCTGTTCCATGATCCAGATATTAAGCAAAAGGTGACCGAGCTTTTGCAGTGAAGGCTCCAATGGTATGGAGTAACCTGCCAGTGGATATTAGATCCTGGGAGATTGTGAGTGAGTTTCTTCTTTTTCTTTTAAGTTTTAAAAATGTAAACCTTCACTTGCTTTTATCACGTTGTGAAGTCTTTGGACCTTTTGTTTTATAGTATTTTGTGTTGGTTTTATTATGCATGCTGGTTTGTATATTTTGTAAAGCTTTTCATGTCTTTCTACATTTTTACCTGACTGTATTTTTTGTAAAGCTCTGCGTGTCTTTTTTACCATTTGCAAAGCACTTTGTGCTATGTAGCTTTAAAAGTGCTATATAAATAAGGTTTATTATTATTATTATTATTATTATCAGTGTTGGGAAGGTTACTTTGGAAATTTAATAGGTTACAGATTACAAGTTACCCTATTTGAAATGTAATAGTGTAACCATTTCAATTAATGTAATTACTCATTATATTTTATGCATGTGCAGTAAGGTAATTTGAGCGTTTCTCATTGTTTCAGTGTGGACGAGGAGATTCACTATGCAATTTTCATAAAACATGCTCAACCTGGCCTGTTGGACCACTCCCAGCATCTGCAGCGCCACGCAGAGGACAGTCAGGACCATCAGAGCGAACCACATAAACCGCAGGCGACTGCAACAAGCAACTCTCACACACCTGTAAACACACACATTTCAGAAAGAACCACAGGTTAATAAGAAACAACAACAACAAAAAAGAGAAACAAAATGAATGCAAGTTATATACGTGCATAGACAGATGAACAGTCTTTCAACAGACATATAACAGATAAGGTCAAGTGTAAATGTGACAATTTAAGCAGTGTGAGATCATTTCAAAATAGAAGCTCTGGGTAGTAGACTATCTAACCAAAGTGGTCAGTGATGCAAACATTGAAAAGGTATCACAGTAATAGGCTATAACAATTGTGCATTTAAATATACCATTTCTCTCAAGAGCTAGTGACAAAGGAGTGTTTAGTGTACCATAACACTTTTTGTAAAGAGCATCTAAATGGCAAGTTAATAAAGAGTCACGTTGGCTTCGAATAATTGTTTTATATACTCTGTCATTTTTGGAATTCTGTTTTATGGACTTTTTTTGCATTACCTTGTGTTTCTGTTCCTGTTTATTTTGTTCCTATGTTCCCGCTCATCATTGGTTGCCATGATTTTTGATTATTTGTGTTTCCTTTTGGTATGGTCTTTGTTTTAAAACAAAGCAGTTACATATTTTAGCTCCAGTGTTTAGCTCCTGTGTCCTTGGATTGTTGATTATTTGTGTTTCCTTTTGGTATGGTCTTTGTTTTAAAACAAACCAGTTACATATTTTAGCTCCTGTGTTTAGCTCGTGTGTCCTTGGATTGTCTTTTTGTTTATAATAAAAGTTATCCACCTCTAAAGTAGATCCACCTCTCCTCATCCTCTCCTTGCCTGTCTGCACCATGACAGAATACCAGAACCAAAAAACATGGATTATGCAGCAGACGCCATCCACCCTGAGAACCAGTTCCTTTCTCTGTATCAGGGATGACAGCCATTGGAGGATTTAATTGAGGATTTTTTTAGATTTGTGTCAAGTTTGAATGGGAGCACATTGGAGTGGGCTTTGACAATGATCTCCTTCAGATAATGACAAAGTTGCCTGTTACTCCACTACATTGAGTATGCGCTGTGGGTATGTGGCAGATACCCCCTCCTCACCATCCATGCCGTTCCAACCCTACCTGCCTCTAATCCTCTACAAAGCTATAGCTAGAACCCATGCTCGCCATGGATCTTGACCCGGAGCCCACCGCAGACACAGAGCAAGAGCCTATGCCCGCAACAGACACCCGTCCACTCTGGAGCTCAAGCCTGCCACCATGTCTGACCAGGTGTATGACCTGTCCCCATGTCCGTTCCAGTGAGAATTTTAGTGGAGCTGGAAGGTGCGGAATGGTGTCCCACCCATCCACCAACTTAAAGTTGTCTCCTTCATCGCTGGACGAAGAGTCCCCATGCACGCTTTGTCTGGTATTGTCTTAAAGACAATACCAGACGTTTTGAACTATTTAAGCTCCTGTATTTATTTACTCCTTGTGTTTTCTGCCTTTGTTTAGTATAACAGTATAGCTGCAAGTACATCCACCTTTCCTCATTCCCACCCATTCGCTTGCCTCTATGCACCGTAGCTCCAGACAGAGAGCTCAGACTGTGTTCACACTGCCCTGATAGAGTCTTAGAGGACGAGCTGCACTTCCTCACACAGTGCAGCAAATATAACAACATTAGAGAAACATATTCCACCCAAATTGCTCAAATTCATCAAGCAAACCATGTCGACAAACTCTTATATTTTAGGAGAAAAAGAGAAATCCACTTGGCAGCGCAGTATGTGTCCTCCTGCCATATTATGAGGGACAAAGGCTGAAGGCCTTTTTTATTTTATTTTGTTGCTCTTTTCAGTCTCACCACTGCTCTCTGTAATTACCACTTTTTGAGTTGTGATAACATGTACAATATAGCCATATATGTTTTTTTGTTGTCTTTTTCTTTTTATGCTTTGGCAACATTGTACCATCCCAGTCATGCCAATAATAATAGAGCTATAATAAAGCTGAATTGGAGGGAGATGGAGATATTTTAAATGGTAATAAAATAATACAAGCAAAGATGCATTTGAATTTATCAAGTGACAGTAAAGATTCATAATGTTGCAAAATAACTTTCTATTCTTCTAACCTAAAAAAAGAAAAAGTATCAGATTCAACAAAATATATTATGCAGCCCAGCTGTTTTCAGCATATTAGAATATGGGTCTTCAACTGGGGTCCACGACCCCTAAGGGGTCCTCCAATCAATGTTTGATCACAAATAATTTTTTGAAAAAAAATAAAAATTAAATTATAACATGGGGAAAAAACAAAGTCAAATTCAAATGTAAGCACGCTGAAACGAAAGCAGAGCACCCTCCGGTGATACTGTAATAGTTTAATATTTGCGAAACCGATTTAGCAAACATTGCGTTGAGTTTGCGCTCTGGAGAACATGAGATGTTCAGTGTACAGCGTGTTTGACAGCGCTGAGAAAGGTAGACAATCATAGACATGTTCATTGATTTCTGGAATAAAATGGCCAATCAAAGGTGTTTAAGTTAGAATCAATTAAAATAAAATGTACAACAACAGCAGCAACAATGTATCGCAGTATGTTCTTTATGATGCATAAATCTCAATTTTAACAATGAAAAGTAACATACAGTCATACAACAACAATAATGTGCATAGTTCTGATCTACAGTTTTAACATAATATAACTTATTCTTAACCATAATATAAGTAGTTTATATTAATAATGCTTAATATGTACTTCTGTTTGACACATGTATTTTATCGGTTTGTATCGGGGGGTCCCTGCTCCCTGTCCATCGCCTAAGGGGTCCTTGCAGTACCGCCGCTGGCCGTTTTGATGCCCTATGCGCGATCACTTTATGATGCCCGCTTTCGCGAATTACGGGCATCATAAAGTGCGACCGGGGGGGGATGGTGTAGAGACCATTTTCTTGTGGTGCCCCCCTGAGCACTTGGTGCCCTACGCGCAGTGTGTTATGCGCGTAATGGGAGCGGCGGCACTGGGTTCTTGCCCTGAAAAACACTCAGGGCAAGGACCCCTGTATTAGAATGATTTCTGAAGGATCATGGGACACTAAGGAGGGGTATTATGCTAAAAATTCCGTTTTGCCATCACAGGAATACATGACATTTTAAATTAAAATATTCAAATAGAAGTCAGACATTTGAATGGTAAAAACGTTTACAATATTACTATTTTACTGTATTTTTGATCAAATAAATGTACACTGTAAAATCCAACAAACACTTTTTAGTTAACTTAATGGGCCCTATCTTGCACCCAGCGCAATTGACTTTGTACACCGACGCACGTGTCATTCCTATTTTGCACCCGCGCAAAGCGCGCTTTTCCCTCCACAGAAGCACGTCGCTAAACTAGTGAATGAACTTGCGCTACCTGGGCGGTTCAGCGCAAAAAAGGAGGCGTGTTCCGGCGCAAACAATCCCTGGTGCTATTTTGCTGTTCCATTAAACAATTGCGCCACTGACCAGAAAAATCCTAGTCTAAAGTCAGTGGCGCGTTGCGCGTTGTTCATTATGCTATTTTAAGGGCGCATGCTTGACCATAATGTATAGCGTGCACAACGCGCAAACACTTTGCTCATGTAATCTACACAGATGCAACAGTTATTTTTGCAAATCATAAATTGTTACACTAAAAAATATTAACACATGAGATGACGGAAATCATTGTGGTGTGCCACGAAGATGTGAAAAAATAGGCATAAATCTAGCTTACAAATGATTCAGGCTAATTGTAGTCTAATAATTAAGGAGACCCGTTTGCCCAATAGTGGCAACTTCTGGCAAGACATATATGTATATAAGGACATCTAACAAATTGGTTTGTCCGTCAAAAAAATCGGTGAGGGTGGACGCAGCGATGTCCTCTGCTGGCGTCAGGTCCTGAGTAGAGGCAGATCCACCTCCCGTTACACGGCGTGCCCGATTGATGCTGGCAAGCTTGGACTTTCCCCGTCTTCTGATGTCATTGTAGCGCTTGCGGCACTGGTGCGACGTCCTGGGGATGCCAGCTGATGAAAATTGTGGCTATTTCCTCCCACGCCTGTTTAACCGACGCTATTTTGGGTGGGTTTCTCCCATCCCCATACAACACAACTTCTCTGTCTTTCACTGCTCTTACAAGAACATCAGTCTCCTCGGCTGTGAACCGCTCCTGGCGTGCGCCTGGTAAATACGCCATAAATAATAGCAATCCATAATGGAACTTGCGCACCTGCTTTTAAAGGGAATGTTGGATGACGCTCGGATTGGTTTATTCACGTTACGCCCAAACCACACCTATGAATAATGAAGCTACTTCAGACCAACCCATTTTAGATTTGCGCCGGGCGCAAGAGCCATTTATCCCGCCGGGAAAATAGCAACAGCGCCGAGACCCGCCCACAAAGTTACTTGCGCTTCGCGCTTTGACACTTGCGTTTCAGATCGTTAGAATAGGGCCCAATGTCTTAATGTACTTAATGTCTTAACTTAATTGTACAAATAGTAAGCTGTACTATTCACATACTATTCCTCGTTTACTCAGAAAACCCAAGTTAAGATTAATTGATTGGTTTGAGTGCCATTTATGTGACAGAGTGACAGTTATGGTGATCCGTGTTCCCTTTGGAACATTCATATTTTTATAACTAACTCTCTTCCTATTGATGCAGCGATGCAACAAGAAATCAGTTATTTGGTTTCAAAGGAAGAGAAGTAATAAATAGGTTGCTTTTAAAAGTTGACCTAGCTTCTGACTGAATAATTAACTATAGTTAATGATTTAGTCAGAAATTAGGTCACCTTTTAAAATTAACCTATATTTCCCTTTATGTCACATAATGATCGTTTACAATTTTTTTGGTAACACTTATGTCATAAACACCTGTGAAACTTTTAATTGGTGTAATATAATCCCTCTATATTTGTAATTAGGCCTCTTGCGATTGGTCGATACAATCGACTGTGTCGACGCTGTTAAAGGGTTAGTTCACCCAAAAAATGAAAATTCTGTAATTACTTACCCTCATGTCGTTCGACACCTGTAAGACCTCCGTTCATCTTCGGAACAGAAATTAAGATATTTTAGTTGAAATCTGATGGCTCTGAAAGTCCTCCATTGGCACAATGGTACTCTACACTCTCAAGACCCTTAAAAAGGTACTAAAGACGTCGTTACAAAGTCCATCTCACTACAATAACTTTATGAATCGGCGACAATAGTTTTTGTGCGCAAAAAAACCCTAAATAATGACTTACATGGTGATGACGATTTCAAAACAAAGCATCATGAAGCTTCGAAGCGTTATGAATCACTGAGTCGAATGATGATTCGGATCGCGTGTCAAACCGCCAAACTGAAATTTGGCGATTCAAACCGCTGAATCGACTCAGTGAATCATAACGCTTCGAAGCTTCATGATGCTTTGTTTTGAAATCGTCATCACTATGCAAGACGTTATTTAGGGTTTTTTTGCGCACAAAAACTATTGTCGCCGATTCATAAAGTTATTTTAGAACCACTGTAGTGAGATGGACTTTGTAACGACGTCTTTAGTGCCTTGTAAGGGTCTTGAGAGTGTAGAGTACCATTGTGCCAATGGAGGACTTTCAGAGCCATCAGATTTCAACTAAAATATCTTAATCTGTGTTCTGAAGATGAACGGAGGTCTTACAGGTGTCGAACGACATGAGGGTAAGTAATTAATGACAGAATTTTCATTTTAGGGTGAACTAACCCTTTAATTAGTCGACTTCAATATATTTAGTCGCCTGGTTAAGTTGGGTACGATATGAAATTGTATTAGTACTGGTAGATGACAGCACTCTAATAAGAGCAGTCTTAATCTGCGTCGATGTGTGACAGCAGGAGTGAGGACGTGTGCGTGTTCTGCTTCCACCGTTCACTAAACAATGGAAGCAGAACAGTCAAATATATACGAGCAGCTCAGGGAAAAGACAGCAACAGAAAAGTGCTGCGCGGCCGGACTCTGACCTGAAACGCACACAGCCGCCTTTCACAGTTTTGCAGATTATTGGGTTTGAATGGTCAAAAATATGTAAAAATGCACGTCCTGGCGAGTATTCGGGTAAACGCAGTCGGATATGTCTTTAGTGAACGTATACAGAGTTGAATGAGAAATCGGGTGTTACAATGAATGTCCGTGCAGCTCTTAAAGGGCCAGACCTAATATTCTGTGTGAAGCAGGGCAGGAACATGCCGGCCAAGTGAGTTTTTAGGGGGGGGGGTTTAACCCTAAAACAATGATAAAAAAAAAATGAATAGTAAGTTCTGTCATATTATTCAATAACAGTTTTTTGCCATGGTATCAATTCAGTAACTTATCGGTATTGAGGTATTTAATTTTAGTCTGGTATCGTGTCGAAGTCATAATTTTGGAATCGTGACAACACTATTCTATATAAAAAGTATTTGCTGATATTCTCTTTTTATCATGTTGGTTTACAAATTTGTACCTTCTTAGATTTTTACTATTTTAGTTTTACATTTTGTCAATGGCTTGTTTACATTTATACTTTTTTTAATAGTACACTACTGAAGGCCAACGTTGCAAGTTAAATTAAATGTTTTTAAGTAAAATTGTTGAAACTTAGTGATAAATTAGTCAATAGATTTATCAATATAAAAATAGTTGTTAGCGGCAGCCCCATTTGTAACAATATCTTGCAGTTAAGTAAAAATAAATTAATAGGGTCCTAAACATGTTTTTTTTGTTAAACTTAAGCTGTATACAATTCATTATTTCAATTAATTAGACAAGCTTTATTACAAAAAATATTTAAACCATTAAAATGGATTCCAAAAATCACTGGAATCCCCCCCAAAAAAAAAGGAATTTGGAGAAATTAAACGGGCCCTATTGATATTTGTGTCCCGGTCATGGTTAAGAAAGAAGGCAAAGAAGAGGATCCAAGTGCAGTATGATTTAATAGTAGTAATCCACAAGATACACAAACATAGGGTATACCTATACTACCTCTGGCTATAGCCAGAACAGACCGGGAAACTCAGGACAGTAACAGGTTACAGCGAAGACTCAACGAATGACAAAACACCAGAGAAACACAAGAACTAGATACACCAAGGGAAGACTATCTTAACAAGGGTATGGTAAATGTCAGATATTATAAGAAGATATTCTTACACCAGACTCTTGTATTTTGCACCTATTGGTCTGCATTTGCCATAGTTTCACCTTAAGGGACTTTGTGAGTGTTAGTTTTCCATTGCAGTTGAATTGGCATGTTGCAAAATGGGAAAAGAATGTGTTCCTTAGAGGGCATGAGTTTAAGCAATGTAATTCTCTCCTCCCTCTCCTTTTCTCTTCCTTCTTGCCACCTTCTGTGTTTTTGCTTGGCCACAGCATAAATCGCTTGGTTTGAGTCATGTTACATATCAGCATAAATGAATTACAGACAGTCATTTGCAAAGTTAAAATTAGACTGCTGCTGTCATTGACTGCATTTTCATCAAGTCACACACACACACAAAGAGAGAGGGAATGTTTTGACTCCAACCAAGGAAACCACACTATGCTGAAACAGCAGTCATGAAGTTCCAAACTCCAGCAAAACTGTTCAAGATCCTAGTCAATTCACAAAGGCAGTACAAATTATAACAGAATGCAAAAGCACTATAACATTGTAAAAGCTGTGGTAACATAACTTTGACAGCTTCATTTAAACATTATCAAATATGACAAACGGCCATCTCTTTGCCTAATTACATTTTTTGTCTTCAACGCAAAGCACAATAGATCCAGTTTAAGATTCATGCGTTAGCTTACAGTTAATAAAATGTTGTTGTACGATTTGAGATCCTGTTTGAAAGTGGATTTCATAGATAAAACAATGAAGGTTGCAAAGCTAAACATTCTTACAAAAATGTGAAAAAGCTCTATACGAACCTGAAAGGGGTGGATTCTGATACTGACCATGTGTGGAAATTTACTATGACTAACTATTTTCTAGTTAGCCAATCAATCATTCAACCTGCAGTAATGACGTAGCTAAACCTTGAAAATAGCATAATTGTGTTGAGAAATGGTATGTATACAGAGAGCACGGCCTACAAACTCCTTGTGAGAATTGAAGCTGGCTTCTAATCTTCATTGAATTTCTCTTAAATCGCACTTCTGACTCTTGGTCTTCATTCTTCACAATCTGGGGCCCGTTCTTCGTACCTCGCTTAATACATCTAAGATGATTTGACAGATCCCAGATCTTTTAATCGTGATAACTGATCTCTGGCTAATTTGGTTCTTCAGACGAATTTGCGGATTGGATTAAAATATCTGGATTAAATGATCACAGATCACTGCGCGTTCTTGTGTTCCCTGAAGAGGGCAGATGCATCGATACTCGAAACCACGATCAGCAATGCAGCGATAGGTTGGCGTCAAGACAGCAACGTAATGACATCATTTAATTAAAAAGCCACCTGGCAAAAAAAACTTGACAAATTATACAATAAAAACCCCACGAATTTCTGGACCTTTATAAGGAAACAGCCAAACCACCAAACCAACATAAAAGTTATGATAGATAAATGATAAATGTTTTTTGTTTTTTTAACATGATTAGGCCTACCAATTATTTATATTCACGATTTTATACAGTATTTGTACACCCTTTACATTTTTATTTAAATGTTGTAATTTAATTTTTAATTAAATTTGGAGCAGATTTGTAACGTGACAGTATTAAAGTTTCTTAAGGGTCAAGATCAAATTCTCTGCATCTCTTGCGCTGCATCAAGCCATCCCATAATATCTGTCATCACTTAAATTAATGCACGGCTCAGAGTAACTGTACAACATGTGTGTAAACCTCCAATAAAATTATAAAGTAATTATTCCATCACAAATAAATCGCTCAATCAAGTGGCTGTGTCTATATTATTATAAACAACATTATAATATTATATACATTCTCATATACATATAGCCTACAATATAACATTTTTATATTATTATTATTATTTAAAATTATTATTATTGCCCCTGGTTCAGTAATGAACTCTTGTAATAAAGTAGCAGTGGCTGGGACAGATTTTAAGTATCACCTCAAGATGCAATCTAATCCTGTTTACATGAAATAAGCCTGCTCGCGAGCAGGTTTAAGCTTACGGACCTGTTACTATGACAGCAAGTCCAGGATGAGCTTCGAAGAACCAAACAATCCGAGATCATGTCAAATCGTCAACAATCAAATCCAGCTAACTGAGTTAGCGACGTACGAAGAACGGGCCCCAGGTCTTGCGCCCCTAAACTGATATCCCTAACAAACCATACTGACTGGATTAAATTGAGTTTGCAAGAAACATGTGCGTTTAATTTATCAAAAGATGAATAAATAAGTGTGAGGTAAACATATTCCTTTGGCATGTTTGAACTCCTCTAATGAGCACAGCCTGTATTTATCTCTCTATAAGATTATGAACTCATGAACATGCATAGTTAAAACATTCCAAGCAATGGCCGGAATATAAAGACTTATAATAGTTACGTTTTGTTTTTGTAGTACTGAAAATAATCATGTGTTGACCTAAAGAACACAATACAGTCATTGCTTTTTTTTTTTCTTCTTCCTACATAACAATGATTTGGTGACGGCTGTGGTCACACAGACAGAAAAAGAAAAACATGCAAACATGAGGAAAAAATTTAAACTCTTTAACAAAACCACTCACGTATCCTCAGGCCACAGACACATCTGGAATAGAGAGTTCAACCTCTTCTCTTGTTACATTTGTACCACATATGCACACAAAACACACTGGTTTTCCATAATAATTCTAGAAGTTATAGAGGTGAATAAAATAAAGCATCTTTCCTAAGAGAATTTATTAAATTACACATCCATTGACCACAAACGGTTTAAGTAACTTTTTAACATGAACATCTGGTTGAAGCCTGTTGCTTTAACAGACTTTACATGCAAAATGAAGCATTCCTTTATCTTATATGCAGATTGGACAGGGGCGTGCCTCCTCAAAAATTGGATGAGAAAATAATCAATATTACAAAAGGTGACATTAAAAAAAATAAAGTGTATAAATGACATTAAAAGTGTATTTTTTTTTCTCTAAAGGAACACTGTCCAACAGCAACACCTGTAGGTAAAGTTACAACAGGAGGCTTGCCTCCCCTGAGCCCATTGACTTTTAACAGACCCCATAAAGTGTGAGGTGGGATTGATGGGGGGGGGGGGGGGGTAATTGAGAATGAATGGGGGAAAGTCACATGAGGAGGCAATGCCTCCATTTTACTATGATTGGATAAGATTTGTTCGTGCGATAAATCCCGCCTCTTGTTTTCGTGCGCATTCTGAATGGAAAAAAATGCCACCGTTGGGAAAAAGTAAACAACTCACCCACTTAAATATGACCCTTTAAAATAAAACTTTGGTCTGAAAATATGATGACTGGGGGGATTTTTAGAGCGCAATGAGCTTGGTTAAAATAAAGGTGTCTATGACAGTGTTTACCAAGCTTTGATGACTAATGATCCAAAAATAAGTTGACTATTAAAAAGAACAGCTGAACATCAGTTCACAAATAAAATATTTTGTTTACATTGTTACTGCCTTGAGTTATTACTTTGGATTACATGTATTAAAAAAAATGTTTAAAAACACTTCACTTGAGATGTTTTAATAACATTAATTACATTGTTAAAGTAAAAATACAAAATAGAATTGCATTTGATTTATTTTTATGTTTATTTAACCAGGAAAATGTGACCACATTAAGTGTAACTTGGACAAGAATTTAAGCTACATTTGATAAAAGGAGGACTTTGCCTCCTCATTTCAGAACACCACTAACAATGTATCATATTATAAATAAACAGTAAACAATAAAAGGTAGCACTTTAGATCACACATTCCATGTTACTTTAAGTAATTTGGCAGTGAAGAGACTTGTGAACCTCCAGGCAGCTTTTGTATTGTGTAGCTATAGCCTACTAGCAACCTATTTCACGTGCCTCAAAATCTTTTTATGATGAGCATATTGTGTTTTATATCAAACTTATAGATTTTTAACTTGTAAGTAACTCCGAGAACTGGCTATAGGCCTACACTTGAAAGGTTTCTTAACGGTTCTGCACAGGGTGTAGCTATATAGGAATCTGAGAAACTCAAATGTGTCTCAAGTATCTTTTCCATTTTGAAGTGTAATTCACTTGCTATTGTAAACCTAGTAACATGATTAGCCTACTTTACTTTAATTAAAGTCGGACCCAATGAAGTTGAACTGTTTTCTCTTGGGCAGACATAGGCTAAAGTAATAGACTGTAAATAAATATATATATATATATGCCTAACAGAACTAAAGTCTGGTTTTGATATGAAGGAACTGTACTAGCCTACCCACACTTTAAACAAACTGTATTTACAAACATAGCGGATTAAACACATTAGAGCAATTTGAAAACGTAACAATTCTCTGACATTGCCATTTGAATGAGACAGAATGAAACTCGACTCGGTTCGATGAAACCCAATATATTAAGCGGTGAGGAATTTCAGGAGGACCGCGCGCATCACACTTCTCGCGCGGAATAATTCATCACGCTCGTGCATGCGAGATGGAGAGAGAGGCGAGTCGACCGTTAATCAGAGCAGCAGCTCGCTCATCCGACGGGAACATAATACCGTCGCGCTCTCACACGACACGGTCGTTAAAAGGCAACTCAAACTCACTATTTCCCACTGCGAAAATGGTAACTAAGAGTCTTTCTGAGGAAAAACTTATAATGAAGCATCTATATTGTGAAATCTTAAAACAGTTCACTTACGTGGTCCATGGTGAGGCGGTCCGCCAGGAAAATGCTCTCCGCTCCCGGCCAGCGATTCTCCGCGGAGGGAGCATGTCGCTCGCTTGTACCGGAGTCGACAACCCCGATAAAGCCCCCCACCGGACCACGGTCGTCAAACGCTCCGCCGAACTCGTGAAACACTGCTATCCGTCCCTCGGGTCCACCGGTGGGACTCCTCCCGCTAACGACCGATTGGTTCTGAGGGAAATAGAAAAAGGAGAGCGAGTGACAGATAAAGAGAGCTTCAAGTGGCGAAATGTACTGAGCCATGACAGAAAATGTAGATTTTAACACGTCCTTACAATAATGCAGAAAACACGTCCTGGAGCTTGAATTACAGTCCCAAAAGCTTTCACAGTTTAGTCTTTTATTAGAGACACAAGCAACGCTGTTGATACTAATGAAAACAGACGTAATCCATGCCTGTCTTACTGTGATCCTATAATACGGAGTTCATTACAGATTGAGCACACCTGTCTTCCCTCCCTCCCTCTCTCTCTTAATGTTTGCCCCGATGCCATTGGAGGAGAGCAAGAAGTAATCCGTTCTATGTGCCCTTGTTGTTCTTCCCTGATGAGAGAGAGAACTTGATGCCGAAACTCAGAGCACTTTGTGAATGCTTGGCGCACAAAGATATCTTTGTGTCAAGATACTGTAATACCAGGGGAGCAGCAGGTAAAAAAAAAAAAAAAGGGATACAAGAAAGAGAAGGATGATTGCAAAGAAGTGAGCAAATCGTGGAGGATATCAGTTAATATCTTTGTCCTTTATTTAGAGTGACTTGCAATGATTTTAAAGCCAGATTTATTTATTTTCTTTTTCTTTTCTCCACCAGATGCTTGGCAGAAAATTATTTAAAACATAATCTATAGGGCTAAGTAAAATATATAGCTATAATGGTCGAAAAAAAATATTGTATTAAATGGAATTAAGGAACAAATAGGAATCTTTGTGTTTTATTAACACCATGGTGAAAATGAGTGAAGTTAAAAATGTAATTTAGAGAGGAGCGGGCCCATCTAATCTTCCAATCAACAGCCAGAGCTGCTTACCTCTCCTCAGTCTCAAATGTTCCAGCATCCCACCACCTCCCCAAACTCCACCTTTATCTTAGGTATTGCCCTGCATAATCATTTAGTCACTGTGGGGGTATATCAGAGCTCGAGTTGAAACTGCTTCATCGAGCCCCTCATCAGCAGACAGCAAGCCAAATAAGCTTAACCTAACGCCTCTCATTTACTTTGAATGGGTGATGTCATGCATTGCTGAACTGAATTGTGGGTTCCGTCGCGTTGCAAGCGGCAGAAGTTGAAGATTTCTCAACTTTTCAAGCGCCAACGCAGGCGTCATCCAATTAGATCACCCTATGCGAATACCCTAGAGCAGACGCTAGCCAATTGACCTATCAGTAAGCCCCGCCCCCCTTAGTTACTGTTGCTAACTCGGACAAACAAACGGAGTTGCTATATCTTACAATGACAGCTGTCAGTGTGGAAACCTTGTGTTTTTGGACACAGAATGTAGCGTATATCCCGTCCGAATGATGGCCAAACTTTACTGATGGTTTATTAAGTTTATTATGTCCTTTTTCACTCCAAAAAATCATCGTAAGAGTTGAACAAACAAAGCATAAGAAGTGCGCATTAACGTCTCATTCACAAACTATCTCTCTCTGTAACATTACCATTAACATACACAGCAAATTACACAAAAACACTCATACAACTAACAGGAAACAAACATACACACAGAACTTATGACTTTTCGGGGGTGCAGTTAATAACTGGTAAACTTTGGATCTGCAAAACAACTCCGATAAACTGTGAGTGCGAGCTCTCCCTTTCACTATAATACCCATCAAAATAGAAGTCCTCCTTAGTAGGACAGATAATGTAGACCTTAAACATATCTAAAATTAAATTCATTTACATGACAGTTTAATATGGAGAGGCACTGAAATGTAGACCTTCGTGTTTTTGACCTACAGTGTTACATGACGTGAGAACAGTTAGTTATTTCGGTTTGTATGTTAGCGGCGACTTTAATCGTAACTTAACGAGAGTATGACAAACAGAAAATCCTCTCAGGATCCCTGGAGTCAGTGTTACAGTACCTCAGGCACGACATTTTAGCATTTTTGCTAAAACCAATGAGAGCTTCGCATTTTCCAATGTTTCTCTATGGTGCTGACACCTAAAGATGTCCGAGTTCCGGTCCCAGCGCAACTGATACTTAACTGCCATTGGCTCATCTGCATTCGAGAGGAGGGGCTTACCGATAGGTCAATTGCGTTCATGCAACCCTAAAGCAGACGCGGCAAGTAATGTGATTGGCTGTTGTCACTATGACGGTCGCATCAGCGCCAAGGTTCAGCCACGCCCTCTGTCAAGAGTTAACGCTGACGCCCCGTGTGAATGCAGCGTAATATCTTAAGATTATATGGGCAAACGAATTCGTTAAATTTGGCTGATGTGCTCAGTGTTAACAAAAATGTAAATAACAAAAATAAGGGGGTGGGGCAATATAACATTATTTAGATAAAGTCATTACAACCCGATCTCCCGGCAATCCGTACGTATTTTACGAAGGTGCCTAATTCGTACAAATTCGTACGATTTTTGCTAAATTGTACATATTCGTATGAATTTGAATGAATTACCTACCCCTAACCCCGCCCCTAAACCTACCTGTCACTGGGGTTTATTCAGGAAACATACTTTACTGATTTCACTGTTAATTATGGGTAAATTTTTCCTTTATAAAAACTTTAACAATACTGTACAATGTATTGTCTTGTTGAATATATATATATATATATATATATATATAAAAATCTCTCTATTATTTTGAAATTCATACCGTTAACTTCCAAAAACCAGAACTGTTTACTGTGCAGGCATCTGTTGGTAAACAACACTGTGCTGCATCGCTCAACTCTTCCTGCTGTCAATGCTTTCACATGCATAAGAAGAAAAGAAGCTTTCTATTTAGTTTCATTTCAGCCCACAGACGGATCAATTATGATGACATCATCAGTAAAAGCCTACAGGCTGACAGTTTTCCACCAATCGATCGGTCGGGCTCAGAGATGCCTGCCAACTCGCCTGGGAAAGCTCTGCTGCCACAGCAACGGCTCCAACAGGAAGCATGACAACCCGCAAACCATACGACGCCCACAGAATTCCTTAGCGCTGTTCATCTGTGCAAAAAAGCACTGGCACATATACCGTTCACCATCGCCATACTGTAATTGCAGCGGCGGTTTCTGATGTCTGTCAATTAAACTTGAGGACTTTCAGAACAAAAACACCCACCTTTGTTTTTCTTTCCTCGACTTGACACTGAATATCATTTTCCAGAAGCAGGGTTGCTAGTGTATGAATATAAAAATCGCAGTGATTTGCAGCGCAGCAAATGCAATATTAAACCAGTGTGAAAACAATCATGAATATGAAAGACAATCACGGCAGTTTAAAATGTGGAGTACGGCAGCAATTATGACACTACATGTTCGATTGCCATTAGTAAAGTAGTCGGATACAAAATTCTGCCTTGAGCATCTCTATAAATAGCTGAGAATGAGACAGAGGGCGTTCAATAATTCAATTATCCTACCACATTAAAAATGAGAGAGAGCGAGACAGAAGGTCATGTCTACAAAAATTATGCTGCTCTGTTCTTCAGTTCATTCCCAGACACACACACACACACACACTCAAAACCCACAGAGATTTTGTGCTCATTGCACCCGGTTGTGTAACTTGAGATCATAACAAACCAAACTCAGATATAATGAAATAGTGAAAAGTCACACACATTAAATAACCATAATAAATAAGAAGTCAACATAAAATGAAATATGCAAATAGAATAAGAGTGCAGTAAAAAGAAATTGGAAGTATCAAATGGTTTTATTTGTCATTTACATTATAAGTTATTGGTGTTGAAGTGTGAATTTGTGGCTTGCCTTTTACATGAACGTATAAAATGTACATATTAAACTCTTAAACTAAGGCAAGAAGGACTCCTTTTCCAGTGTGTGTGTGTGTGTGTGTTTTAACACAGTGATGTGGGAGTACAGCTGGGCCTGGGTGTTTACTGATCCAACAGTGACGCTCAAATAACAGCCAGACATTTCGCACTCTCTCCTTCCCCTTTTCTATAATTTACTTACACTTTCACCTCTTTAAGTAATATGTTTATTGCTGTAATAAACAGTGATTCCAAGAATCATCCTGTAAGGTAAACTATTCTACTTTTGAAATGTGGACTGTAAACTTTCACTGGATGCAGATTTGCTACCATGGAACTAATGACAACAGAATGAATTAATCGTACTCGTACCAGTGTGTGAGCGCATGCCGTCAACATGTGAATATCCTGGTGGAGTTCTAAAGACCATATTTCACTGTCAAATGTGATTCAACTTCATAACTACTTGCCAGAAGTTCATAATGATATCCAGCACAATGACCTAGCTCAGCCAAATACTCCCCCAAGTCCTGTTAAATCACCACACACTCTCCCACCACAGCCATTAAAGTCAAACATCGCTTATAACATTCAGTGAACCAAAACACACTCGCACACACACACACAAAGGCAGAAGAAGAAGCAAGCTCTCAGTGGTTCAATGTAAGCATGTGCGTGTGTGTCCTGTGGTTGAAGTAGTGAATAATGCAACAAGCCCTTTAAAGTTTTATACAGGAAATAAAAAAGAAGCCTCAGAAACCAGATCTGCATTCCCTCAATCACTCTCTCTTGCACTTAAGCATGCATGGCCACTGACACAATAAAAAAAACATGACAATAATAATAGAAAGACAGGCAGAAGAGGGACAAGAACCCTCGATTTTATCAGAAAACAACACTTGCGATGCATTAAAAAGATGAAATCGTGTTTTCAGGCTATGCATACAACTCTGTTTTATTTGAACATACCTCGGGAATAGTAGGAATGATCATTCTTTTATCCATTTTTGGAGACACGTTTATGTGCGTGCCAAAAATGTGCAAACCAATTCAAACGATTAAGACACATGAAGTGTAAATAGGCTCAGAGATGAGGAAAAAATGTTCTGCCCAACTAAACAAAAAGAGCAGAGTTGGACCATTCTCACTTCGGAAACTATTCTATGACTTCCTTTTTGAGTCTTACTCATTTTTCTATTCACATCCAAAAATAAATAGGTACTACATTACCCATAAGCCAAAGTGTTGGACTACATTTATCTGCTCTCCATCAGTACCAGATGCTCTCTGTCCCTGTTTGACAAATTGCTGCTGCTCCAGCTCAGGAATGTCTAGCTTTTTGGTTCACATTCCTAAACAAACTCAAATAGGTTTTCTTTTGGGGGTTTTTCTCTCTCTATACAGCTCCCTTTCTCTCCCCTCCTCTCTTATCTCTACCTTTCTCTCTCTCTCTGTCTCTTGCACAAAAATGTTCACATACTATACACGCTCACATGCTCAAAATCTCTTACTAGTAACCCACAAGGATACAACAGACCTATTCAAAGCCTATTACGAGGTAGACATTGACCAATAAACACTTTAAAATAAATGTGGGATGATGATGGAGCACAGTGTGAGTGGAAAGAAATTGTGACTGAAGCAGTGGAGAAAGAGTCATGTCAATTGTGTAATGACACAATTGACCGTTCGCAAACACCCACCCCATTTAGTTACTGATGCTATGTCCGACAAGCCATGGCGATCCCACACCACACACGTTCTCACGTAGAGAAAATACATCACGTAGCAAAGAGGATACTGACAACAAGCCGACAGACAGGACAGAGCAAGTTACTTTTGACACGAAAACAAAGTCTCAACTTTGAAATTGTCATTTTTAAAAGAAATGTAAACAATAAATACAGTTTTGTGGCTCTTTAAAGGGATAGTTCACCCAAAAACGAAAATGTGATGTTTTTCTACTTACCCCCAAGGCATCCAATATGTAGGTGTCTTTGTTTTTCTTCAGTAGAACACAAATTAAGATTTTCAACTCCAACCGTTGCAGTCTGTCAGTTGTATAATGCATGTGAATGGGGTCCAATTCTATTTGAGAGAAAAAACATGCACAGACAACTTCAAATTAAACCCTGCGGCTCGTGACGACACATTGATGTCTAAAGACACGAAACGATCGGTTTCTGAGAGAAACCGAACGGTATTTATGCTATCATTTCACCTCATATCAGACGAATGTCATCAGCTCTCCAGGCCGCCATAACTTCCTGTGAATAAGGTCAAAATACCGGTGAAGTCATAGATATATACATATATTCCTCATTAGTGCCTGCGCGAATCGGTCGAATGAGGAATCTACGTATATATTTATATGATTGCGCTGATAAAATCTTAATTTGTGTTCTACTGAAGAAACAAACACTAGGTGTCTTTGTTTCTTCAGTAGAACACAAATGAAGATCATCTTGGATGCCCTGGGGGTAAGCAGAAAAACATAACATTTTCGTTTTTGGGTGAACTATCCCTTTAATGTGTCGTGATCGCTTTAGCGCCTCAGTTAAAGCTGATCGTAAACCAATCATCTCTTCCTTCTACTTCATTGATAAGCATGACATTGCCATTAATGAACACTAAAAGAAATGTTGTTTCAACTGCGGAAAGACGTCAGTACACACCATTTTTCAAAGGTCAAGTCCACCGACGTAAATCTACTAACTCTCCTGACTGCTTTGTCGGACAAAACGGCAGATTCGGCGATGTGATTGGTCAGGTCGCCTGTCAATCAAACTTGCAGCAAAGGGTGGATTGATCACGAGACATACGAGAGCAAATGCAATTTCATTATCAAAGCTGACGTGTCATTTCTTCAGGCGGCAATTTTTGAGGTTGTGCATGATCTTCGGTGGATGGAGACGCTGATCGCTTTTGGGGACTTTCTTCACACAAATCAATCGTTTGCCCTCGGAACACTTGGAATACTTGTACTTTTTGAATAAATTGACGTGCAGTCGTATCTGCCTGTGTTTAGGGATGGGGTCTGTTTACGTGTTCAAACGTGTCTAAATAGCGTAAATAAAATAAATGTAAATTAAATTATGCTGGCTGATTAAATTGAAAATCACACTCCAACATGTCATAATGGCAAAATCATAACCGAATATATAATTTCATCATGACGATAATGTTCCCATGCCCAATGCGTCTCCATTGGTTTCTTATTGAAATCAACAGAGTACCTAGCCTGGATGCCAGCCGAACTTAGCCCCGCCCACAACATTTTTACTTGGGCAGTTCGGTCTGGACTTGATCGGTAGAGAAGTAATTATGCCCAAACAGAAACTGTTCGGACCAATGAAATTGTCAGGGCGGGCTTTAGACGATGATGGACAGATGATAAACAGTAACGTAATCATCCACGTCATCAAAGGCGCTTGGGTTGAGTTTGTTCTAATCCTAAACGGAGAACTTGTTCGTATATGCATTCACCTTTACTATTTCTCTCAGAAATGATGATCGTGTTGGTAAGTAAACTCTGTGTATCCTTTTTTTTACAAAACCGGCAAAGATCGTTTACACTCATATTTTTCTTCTAACGTTAGGCTACTTATGCTGCCTTCACCTGCTATCGGAAATGTGATGATTCTGACTTCTGAAGTCGTGATTACGAGCGCATTGCATTCAAGTTTCAAAATGTGAGGGCGTTCATGTGCAATGTTTACCCAGGAAACTCGTATTTACGATAATTCCGAGAGCACGTGAAGGCAGCATTATTCCAGCGTGCGTGCAGGTTACAGGGTTGCCAAGTTTTTACAACAAAACCCACCCAATTGCTAACGTTCCTCAAAACTAGCCAAAAACAAGCCCGATAGCTTTCCAGGTGGGGTTCTCCGGGAAAAAAGGCATTTGGGGGGTAAAATGTGTGTTATTTTGGCATGGCTGGCAGCTAAAAATCGCATTCCTGGGTCTGTATATCACATAATTGGGGTCGCTTCCCGCGGACATGGCAACACAGTGCAGTTGAGTTCTGTTGACATTTGATAACTAACGTTATGCGTTGCTCCGTTGCTCTGATTGGTTGTAGGTCTATCCAATTGAGGTCTTTCCTGGTTCGGTTGAAACACGCCCCATAATCACAGCCCAACGGAGCAGTATCAGACTCATATTCTGTCTAGAATTGAGTATGACGACGTCAGGCTACAGAGTACCCCCACTGTAAAAAAAATGGTTGTACTAATTTCCCCTAGCTTTTTCTTGTTGACTCAACTTTAGTAAATAGCAGTTATACGAACTGAAAATAAGTTGTCTCTGGAAAAAAAAAGTTTAGTTGAGTCAACTTGACATTATTTGTCTATTGGAAACAAAGATGTTTTTTTATTAAAAATCATTTGGTCATCACCATTTTGGTGATGAGCATTTCCTTTGGTTGCGCAGTTTGACTCTTGGCTTTTTGTGTGAGTTTGTAGTCTTTGTAACAGTATTTAGCAAAACACATAATTTGTTGCTAAGAAAGAAAGAAACCAAGATGATCAATTTTCAGCCTCATAAACTAGAATAAATCACTAATCTTATTTCTGACCAAAAGTAATTTTTTTTTATTAATATTTTACCAGCAAAACTTTCTTACAGCAAATCAGACATTCTGAATTGAATTTGAAACTGATTTTAAAATACAGTATGGGGGAAAAGTATTTTGACACACACAGACATCAGCATATAAATCTCAACAATGGTGACATGCTTCATGCCACAATGCATGCTAGGAGCCAAATTGTATTAAAATCATGGCTCCCAGCATGCATTGTGGCATGAAACATGTCACCATTGTTGAGATTCATATGCTGATTATTGGTGTGTGCGTGTGTGCAAATGTTCAGATATTTGTTTGTAAAGATTTTTTTTAAATGACATTGCTACAAATGCTGTTGAATTAAGTTCTTTTTACACAAAAATAAATATATTTTTGCAATACTACATATTCTTGCACTACCTATCACACATCCACCTTTGTAAATAACATTTATTTTGATTTGTTTTCCTTGAATCATGTTTATTTTATTTTAGAGGGCAATGATAATTATATTTTGTTCATTTTTTAAATATTTTCTTTTACTGAAGCACTAAAGAATTATACTGTCTGTACCTCTTACCGAGAGAAAGCACATGTTCTCAGTATATTTTGGGAAGCTTTCAGGTGAGAACCGGAGCTCAACCAACTCCAACCTTGGAGAAACTGTGTTTGCGTGAAGTATTCTGTGTTACAGTTCAGTATTAAAGGTGTACAACAGGCATCTCAGGGAGAGTGACAGGATGTTGTTCTGGACAAGCTGGTGCCTCCTCCAGACCTGGAAGGTCACAGCCTAATTCCACGGTGAAAACATCAACAAGTGGTCTAGGGAGACGTGCATCTGATTAACCGACAATGTGTGGAAATTTACTATGACTATCAATTTTCTCTCAGCCAATCAAAATCATTCACCTTGCAGTAAGGATGTGGCTAGACCTTGGAAACAGTATAACTGTTGATAAATTGTATGCACGAAGCTCTGGTAGAGAGGGAGTGTGGCCTACAAACTCATTGTGAGACTTGAAGCTGGCTTCTGATGAAACTGCAAACTATTCTTTAGTACATTTTTCTTTAATTAATTGCACTCCTGACTCTTGGTCTTCATTTTTTATAACTGGTCTTGGGTCCTGTTATCCCCTAACAACACAAAATGTTGAATTGGCTCAACAAGTTGATTCTGTCACATGTCTGTGCTGTCTTGTTTTGCACCTGTGGTGTTTTGGTTGTATCTGGGCCATGTGCTCCTGTCTGTAGTCTTGACCCCACCCTTCTTGTCATCTGATTATTTTTCCTTGTTTGCCTCCCATTTAGGCTACGTCTGCATTAATCCGGATAGATTTGAAAACTGAGTTTTCGTCTCAAAATGCTCTTTAGCGTTTTCCAAAAGTTTCTCATCCACACTGAAACGTCAGTACATGCCAAATTCAACTTACTGCGCATGCATAAAACCTCATAAAAGCTCACTGAGATGATACAGACATCATAAAGTTACCACACAATTCTTTTGGCAGGACCATTTTATTTGGCAAAATATCTCACCATTCGCTGACGCGTCCAGGTCGCACTCGGTCAAGCATTTGGTCTAAAATGCAACTCCACCCTTGTTTTGCTCCAGAACAGCAAATGCAAGTACATTTTCTGTCATCCTTACAGTACTTTGATAGGAAGTGTGCAAAGTAACATATTTTAGCAACTGTGTGAACGTGAATGGCACTTAACTCTGGCACAATAGAGGTATAAACATATATATTGGTACAATATGCGTCACATGACTAAACATGCGTCATCGTTTTCAAATACCTCCGTCTTCACAGTCCACACGAAGACACGAAGACGCCATTTTCAAATGTATCCGCTTTGGAGAGCGTTTTCAAAAAGCTACGTTTTCGTTGACTTAAAACGCCGTCTCAGTGTGGACGGAAGGCAAAAACGGAGAGAAAAAGATGCATTTTCAAACAAAAACGTATTAGTGTGGACATGGCCTTAATCTCCTTCCGTTTTCTGTCCTGTGCTGGTACGTTGTACATGTTCCTCATCTGTTTCCTGTTCCCGATTTCTTGTTCCTGATCCTGGTTTGTTTTTGTATTATGTTTGATTTTCCGCCTCGTGGGTTTTGTTTTGTGTTTATTATTGTTTTTATTTTACCTTTCTCCTGCATTTGAGTCCTCGCCCCTTTTCACCATATCGTTCGTGACAGACTCAACTAACGTTTTTTTTTTTTTTTTGTCACAGACATCTTATTTTCCGTTCGTATAACTGTTATTTAACAAAAGTTAAGTCAACAAGAAAAAGCTAGGGGAAATTAGTACTACGATTTTTTTTTGTTGTACAAGATTTTTTTGCTGAACCAACACAACAAAATCAGTAATTTAAACTTTCAAATTGTATTTTTTACAGTGCCTGCGCATTGAAAAATGATGCTAAAGGGATACCCTGTGCGTTAAAAAGTGACGCCAAAGGGTCCTGACCAAGCGTCAATATGTGACGAGCTGGGTGTGAGAACGTGTTGGCTCAAACATTAAATTTTTTTTAGCTATACTAGTCACATTAATTTCAGTCTCATTTGTTTCTATTTTTATTTAGCCTAAAAAAATCTCAGACAAAGTTGAAATCTAATTGAAACATATTTGATGTTACATCCGATATGAAAGAGCAACTTCTGAGGAATATTGTTTTTCTTCTGGGACGCAATGGTGCTGTAATTGTTGGGTCAAAACCATGAGTTAGTGACGCAACTGTTCTCTCTGTAACTGCAAACAGAAAGAGACACTGTTCTGTGTTCTGCTGTCTACGTGTGATAGATGACAGAATGACTAGTCAGACCTAGTCAAGCAGAACAGAGTTGAACTATCCTTAAAAACTCTTTCGCTCTTTCCCTCTCTCTCTCTCACACACACACGCGTATAAACAGAGTGGGCATATGAAAGGAAACGGGCATCAGATTCACTTTTTATTTGCAATGAAGTCAGAGACTTAGTGTGTGTGTGTGTGTGTGTGTTTGTGTATTTTATGGTGTGTTATGCTTTCTTGGCGATTCACTCCTTTTATTGAATGCGCAAACAATGCCAGCAGTGTCTGGGCCTCAGCAAACACACACACACACACACACACACAAAGTCCCAATGAATTCTGAGGAGTGAATTGCTTGAAGGAAAATGTGTCCTTTTCCACATCTTCTTGATTTTTGCATATGCGGAACGTTTGGTGCAGCTCTGTTCAAGTAGAATTAGTCATTTTAGACCAATAAACCTCCTGACACCAACAGAGGAATAATTACCCAACCCCTCCTTTTTATCTCACCTTCTCTATCTCTCTCTTTCCATCAGGTGAGTCAAGTCATCATCAGAAAAAGTGTCAGTGGTCACTAAGGAGGCGACGTTCCCGTTTTGGCCCTCTTGGGAATCTCATCACGTCTGGATACCTATTTAAAGAACCTACTTTAGAGGTCGGCTCCTGCGGCGGCAGACGAGGCCAATTCAACTCAAACAATGCCAGAGACTCTTAATCATCAACATGCGAGTCATTCTGCTCCTTGAGACAAGACCTGTAAGCAAATGTTAACTAGTTTTTAAAGATTTAACAAACCTGTCAGAATGTTTTCTAGTGAGCAGAAGCATCTGATTCTTGTAAACAGGAAACAGACTGGCACACTTGACATTTGTTACTAATGTTTCATGAACACACTGAAAAAATAACTGACCTCCCTGAACAATTCGACATGCGGCTAGAATTGGGGGAAAACGTTGCATAAGAAGGCCAGACAAACATTTTCAGACTGAGTGAAGCGACTCCCCTCTTGAAATATAGGAAGTATCCTTTATCAATTCCGATTCTTATCGATTCCAAATTTCGATTCCAAGAACTTGGATATCATTCACATTTAAAAAAGCAATGTGCTAAAGAAGAACACTTACACAAGGAGCTTTTGTCTATGGTTTAAAAATACCATTGCAAAAACAATTAGCCTAACTAATATACATTTCAATCATTACTAAAGACAAGTAAACAAATGAGCAATCACCGAAATAAATACAACTGAACAAAGATATGATTTAAATAAAATTCATGACATTTCAAATATAGTTTTACATTACAAAAGTTATTCAGTCAAGAACAGCGAGTGAGTTTTCTCTTTGTCTTTTGTTGTTTGATTAATAATGTTATTATAGAGAAGGCAGCAGGAATATTAGGCTTATGTCACTTTAAGAGCTGCACGGATCCAATATACTGTTGCACATTAATTTTCTTTTTCAACTGCTTATGTTCACTTAAGACATAACCGACAGCGCTTACGAGAATATTTTGACATATTTTTGCTTGTATTTGTCTGTTCAAGTGCAGAAAGACACGGACGAGAATGTCTCAGGTTAGGACTGTAAGGCCGGATTCGCACTGCATGTGTTAGCAGAGCGTAAGCAGCCGAAATATTTTTTCCGCCCCCCATGTTAACAGATTAGAGCATTCACACGCTGAATTAAAGCCACAGTGCATTGTCCTTGATCAAAATGTACCTGATTAACATGAAAAATAACAAATTTCACCATGAAATCATGTAGTGAAGTGTTCCGTGTTTCACAATCACCATATAGCATCATAGGCCTCCTCTTAATATTACAATATAGGCATATGTATATTATTTAAAGGAAAGCAAGAATTAAAGGGGTAGGAGTACATAAGTTTTACTTCTTCCTACTCCTTTTCGCACATGAGATAGAAGCATGTTTATACAGGAAAGTAAGATACTTTGCTTTTTTCTTTTTAAATTTATTTTTTTTGCTTTACTTTTGTTTCTTTTAAAATGTTTGAACATTATTGTATTTTTTTTTTTTCTTCTCTCATGTTCGAAACAAATATATCAGATCAAATCAAAATCACATGACATCCAGCGCTGTGAAATTAAATACACGAAAACACATCACTGCCCGAAGTTCAAACTTCAAAGGCCCGTTTAAATTATTAAAACTAGAGGCATATCTTAACTTTAAGGTTACTTTTATCATGTAAACTACCTACAGTATATACAGCACGTTATATCCATGTGTGTTTGGGACAGAGGGGAACACTGTCGCATTCGCAGCAGATATGCTGCCCATAATAAATCAAAGCACGAGACAGACAGGGGTCAGAGGAGAACAACAGAAAATGTGACAGAATGGACAACATTCGCCTGTATTTGCAGTACACACGCCACGATTCAGCTGTGTGCGACAAACGCTGGCAGTGTGAAAGCACAACGGGTGCGTGCTGCTCCCGCTCTCCATATGCACAGCTTCTGCGCTGCCACCGCACTGCTTGCGCGTGCAGTGTGAAACCAGCGTAACCCTGGTTCCCTGAAAACAGGGAACGAGACATTTCGTCTGGGGAACGCCCCAGCGTGACTGATGACTGAAGCACTTGTAAAATCACGGCAATCCTATTGGTCGGCGACAGCCTTGACGTCAAACTAGTGCAACCCGGAAGTATAAAAGGGGCGTCTAGATAACCTATCATCCACTTCTTCGTCTGAAGGGACAACGCAAGCAGCCAGAGACGTGCCCCGAGACGTTCCCTTTCGAAAGGGAACTCGCACTTTGTCAAGCGCTATGGGTAACAAGAATACTGTGACTCTCCGCGAATTATCAGGGAATTTCATGGCCTAACTATGCCCCCTACAAAATAGCTCACACTATTAGGAGGAGATAAAAACAGTTCAAACCTGTTTCCAATGAGCGAGAGCCTTCACCACTCTAATATTAAGAGGAGGCCTACCATGCTCTATGACTTCTGTTATTAAACAAAAGGGCTTAGCCAGACCGTCAGAACAATGATTTCATCATTGGTCCAGCCCAGGTCCTGATGCTTAAAAATGAAGAGGTGGAAGGCAGACAAAGAGGTTAGTGTTAACAACCCTCAGAGAGGGAGGCGATGTTATCTGCCTCTACCCCAGACTGCTGGTCACATCTGTGCTCTATTAGCTCTCTAAGGTCCTGCTTTTCCCGCCTCGAGTTGCGCTGTCTCTGTGACCTGCTCCTTGTCGGAGCCGGTGCTCAAGCGGCAAGCAACGCTCTCTCTGGCCCTGCCTATGATCTTCGAATCGAGATGGGCCAGGACCCCTGCCTGTCTGGGTGCAGACTCGGACCGGCGCGGAATAAAGGTTTTAAATACAGTCGAGTGCACCTTTGCCTCTCTGAACTTTTCCACCACCGCTTTGACTGAGGTACCAAAAGGTTCAGAGGGGGCGAAACTGGGGCACCTAGGAGAAAGGACTTCTCTTTCTCCCCGATGTTCGGCAGGTTCACTCAAAGATGCCACTCCGTGGCCACGATGGCCACCATCGATCTACTATCTGCTTCGTGGCCCGGAGAGCCAAATCTGTTGTACGGCGCAACTCGGCAACCGCATCATGGGAAAGACCCTTGCCCTGGTCCGAGTCTCTCAGCAGGTCTGCCTGGTAAGCCTGGAGCACTGCCATCGTATGCAGTGCAGCCCCAGCCTGACCTGCTGCTGTGAATGCCCTGCCATTCAGACGTGACGTTGTTTTCAATGGTCTGGACAAATTAGTCATCTAGTAATTTATTTAACCCTTGGGTTATGTTGAAAACCCTATAACACTTGTGGTGTTTCTGGTCAAAATGACTGACCTACAAAACCTAGCTTATACATCACTCGTTAAGCTGTATTGTTGTCATGGAACAGAAGGGCACAGACGAGCAGGTAAGTAATTGTGATCTTTATTAAAGTTAGAGTGTGGTTGTAGCAGCGTGAACCAGGCAATGGAAGTAGATGGTGACTTAGCCGGTGAAGACTCAAAGTGTTGTATCTTGCAGGTGATAGGAGATTCAGAGAATGAAGATCAGTAACCAGGCTAATGGACGGAAGACAGGAGATGAGACGGGATGATCACAGGTAGTTTGAGAGGTAAGGAGTCTGTAGTAACAGCGTATACTGAAACAAGACCAGACAATGAGTGAATGTGACCAGGTGAATATATAGTGTGAGTCTCTGATGAGGTGCAGGTGCAGCGGTGTCAGTATTCTGGTGTGAACGAGTGGACGGGTCTTGGTGAGTCGGTGATGATCGTGGCTGCGTCCAAAACCTGGAAAATGCTGCCTTCGGAGGACACATTTCAAGGTCTGAAGGCATCAAGGCACGTGCGAATCTAATGTTAGCTTCACTTCCTGTCTCCTGAGATGCCTTCATCTGTTTCCTTCACTGCCTTTGATATCCCACAATCCTGTGCGTTCCATTCGGTGACAGTTGAGCTGGGAAAAAAAGATGGCATCTCAAAGTTGCGTTTGCTGGTCAGTTTGTGTGTAAATGTTCGTTTTTATCAACATTTTCCACTTCTGATGTAATTTCTAGCGAGAAATTACTAATGTAGTAATTAAATATTTGCTAAGTTCTCACCAAAGCTCTCTCTATTTTGCTGTAGATCATTAAACTGTTACACTGCCTAAGAAGTCAGTCCGAATTTAGTTTCGTGAGGTGCCTTCATGCACAAACGCTGCCTTACAAGCCATTGTCTGATAAGGCAGCGAGGCAACGAGTGAGCTGCCTAGGTTTTCGGATGCAGCCTGTGGCTGTGGCAGTGTGACTGACTCTAGCCGCGTTTCCACCGCAGGAACTTTGGGGTGGTACTCGGTGTGTTTCGACCGCAGGAACCAGGGTCTGAATGAAGTTCCAGGTAAATATTTCCCCCTCCAAACGGTCCTGCTCGTGCGGTAGTACTTTTTCAAAGTTCAGGAACTTTCGGGGGTGGGACTTGGGTGCTGAACATGCTGATTGGTTGAGCTCACCCAGCATTTTATTTCAATCGGCATTTTTAAAAGGCTTGCGAGGTTCGTTCTGCGTTCAGTAAATATCAGTCTTGCTCTTTTTGTCCGATGGCGCGCGTTGTCTCAGCAATCGCACGGTCAATGTCCGTAATAGCTGATAATAACATGGGTTGCCTTATTTTAAATCTAGCTTTACGAGCTTTCAGAATACGCTTTAGTATCAGTGCTCGTCTCTTTTCCGCCGTTTTGTTAATTACATCTTTAATAAACCAATACATAACTAGCAAAAGCTGCGCTGCTTGCATCTCCTCCATACTTGTTATTGTTGCAGACAGTGTCGCGCAAAAATGATTGGGAGGAGCAGCCGCGCGCAGTCCCATGGCTCTGGACTAATTTGCCTAATCTTCCCGGTACTTTAGACCGCAGTGGAAACGCAGACAGTAGCAGGTCTGGGGGGAAAACGTTCCTGTAAAAAAAGTTCCTGGTACAAATTGTTCCGGGTAATTTCGGTGTAAACGGGGCTTCTGTGACAATTATCACCAAATATTGGATTTAATCTTTTTGCCAACTTTTCTTTCATTTAGGACTGGTTTTGTATTTCTTTTTTCGAACTGATTAGTTTTTTTCAATTGTTTACACGCAATTTTGAAAACCGGTTTCTTTTTTTCCAAAATATAACCACAATTATCCAAACACCACACTCAATTTGCATAATTCCTAGATTGTTTGCAAAATGACACACTTCAGTCAAAACATTCACACTTCAGTCAAAACATACACACTTCAGTCAAAACATATACACATATTTGTGAAAATGCTATTAGTTTTCATTTAACCAACACAGTCCTCAATGATCAAACACTATTGCAGCCAGTTTCACACTGCTGTGAGAAATACAGTATTTCTCAATTGCTAAAACACATTTCTTGAAACCTTCACCCATATTCTAAAAACTTTAAACACAAAACCCAGTCTTTAAACTACATTCACAAAACCCCTGACTCTTCTGGCAAAATCAAACACTTGCCTCAAAACCATTTGATCTGTGTTCAAAATCAAACAATACTTTCAAAACATAAAAACAGCCAGTCAATATATAAACACTCATCAGTATTTATTAGACACTACATCAAAAAATTGAGAACACAGCGTCCAGGGCATGTAGTTACAGAGAAAAAATGTTTATTGCATATAGAAAGTAATTTTGCCATAAATAAACGTAAATAATTCACAACTCAGTACAGCAAATATATTGCATACTGTAAGTACTGCAAGTAATACAGTATTGAATTTCTGTATTTTCAGCATAAAAATAAATTAAGGCCAAAGAACAAAAACAACTCTAAATGAAAAGCGTATTACACAAAATATTGTGCAATTGCAAAATCAAAGTCAATGAGAGCCTCTTGCTGTTGGGAGAACAAAGGAGTCCTTCCACCCTCATTTGGTAGTCTTGCAATTCTACAAAAGGGAAAATGCTCTTACAACTGTATACATACAGAAACAATAGTAATGGACATCACATTCATATGTAAAATGCATTGTAAATCTTTTTTTCTTTTTTCCCCACTCCCCTTTCTATTGACAAACTGATGTACTATATCGAATGTATACAGTAAACTTTCAGTCACACAAATTAGAAAAACAATACATTTACCTGTTCTCTTCTCTGAATGTCCTGATTATGGTGGCCACAGAGAATCTGGACAAATTGGGTTGTAATCTTTGTCCTGCTTCCCTCATTGTCATTCCATGAACAAGAACATGGTCTATCACAGTTGCCTGAATTTGATCTGAAATTACTATTCTTGGTCTTGCTCTTCATTGTCCTTGTACTCTTCCTCCTCTTCCTCCTCTCCCTCTCACATTGTTTCCATCCATTGTGGTATCAACACTCAACGTACCTGGGCCACCTGTGTGCTCTGAACTGGCTTATATTCTAAACAACTGATTTGATCACATCATTAGAAACAAGTGTGAACAGTTTTGAGTTGTTGTGTGTAAACGATGACAGCTGTGTTGAAGTTGTGTTTAACTTTTGCCACATGTATGTACCATTTTGCAACACAGTGCAAAATGTGTTTTAGTGAGTAAGAATGTGTTTAGAGTTTTGCAAAAAGAGTGGATGAGATTTGCAAACAATGTCTTAACTACCTGAACTTGTTTAAGGTTTTGCCTACAAAGTGACTTATTTGACAAATGGGTTTAGGCCACTGAGCATTGGGTTCAGAGAATGGGGTTTAGTGTTTTAGCGATTGTGAAATACTGTAAAAAACACATTTGTAAAAAAACTAATTTTAGGAAATAGCATGTGCTAGATTTTTGGCCAGACCCTTGTTATGTAAGGGATAATTTAGATGAAAAAAAAGTGACAAACCCACAACATTCTTCATGATTAGTTTGAGAGAGAATGTACCCAAATAGGCCTACTATAAACTTACCAAGCACTGCACAACACTGATGCTGCAGACTGAATATGTCAAGTATTTATTTCAATACTTAGAGTATTTCTTACCATAATCAGTTACAGTAATCAACCAACGATGAAATCAATGAAATCTGTAGACAAATAAAAATTACTGCATGATGTACATAAACTTTGACTCTGAAGGAAAAACTACTGTAAAAGCCTGAGTGCTACGTTTTCAACAAATGTGTGCTTCCACACCTGGTGGATGTGATTATCCAATTAGTTCATTAGTGTGGTCATTGGCAATCCGGGGCTTTGTAATGACAAGGAAGTAACCTCACAATCCTTATCTCTGTCTAAGGTGTGAAAATGTGTGTAGAGTTTTACAAATCACTGTGTGTAATGTTTTGCAAAAAGGGTGAAGCAGACCTTGTGTGTAATGTTGTGCAAATCTGTGGAGGTGTTTTGCTCATTGGAGTAGAATTTAGCAAATTGTGTGGAAATTTCTATTTTAGTGTGTAAACAATCGTAAAAAACTGTAAGTATTGGCCTAATTGATGAGCTTATGCACCTTTTTAATATTTTGGCAATATTAAATAAAATATGAACAAAATTTGTAATCTTTATCACGCTAGTCTACTTTAATGTTTAACCAGGACGTTTGTTTTGAAATGCTTTTATTTTGTACAAAATGGCACAGAGTCACACTTGTGGTGTGGAATCCAATATTTGGTGATAATAGCATAACGAGTAATTTATAAGCAATTTTTTTGTAGGCTGGTCATTTTGTACAAAATAAAAGCATTTCAAAACAAGCTATGCGAAATAAAGTAAACAAAGTAAGTTACATAAAACCAGATTGAACTAATTTGAATAAAAAAGTAAGAGTAATTACTCCTTGGCTTACTGGGTTACATTTTATTTTCGATGATCCAATTTAGACATTCTGCTACCTATAAGTAACTTTGCAACCTCATGTCAACTAACTTTCATGAATTTCCAACTACATGTCAATTAATTCTCATTAGAGCGTTAGTAAAAAGTTGGGTTAATGAAATAAGTTGAAATGTAGTTACTTAGTTATTATAGTGTTACCGCTTACTGCATGTGTTGGTTAGACCTTTCTTAAGACTATACAGAGGCTCTTTTGACCTCAATAAGCAACCAGCTAGAACACCCTATCAATCATCCAGAGCACCTTAGCAACCTCATAGCAAAGCACTAAAAACGACTCAAAACACATAAGCAACCTCTAGCAACACCCTAGCATTGAGTGCTCACATAATGTTTCTCAGACAACGACAAAGATCTTCTTTACTTTTGTACGTTTTCTATTGGTTTACATTCCAGTTGTCGTATCTGATCTCTCTTTCCATTCTCTCTTTGGCTCACTGACATTTTTCAAATGTTTTTTTTTTTTTTCCAATTCCTTGTTTTTCCTCACATTCTCTTATTCTCTTTCCCTTCGTCTCAGTCTTTCTCGCTCTCGGTCGGACAGTGTTCCTTCTGTGTTGTGACCTGGTTTCACAGTAACAGTAGAACGAAGCTAAAACAAAACCAGCGTGTGTGTGTGTGTGTGTGTGTGTGTGTGTGTGTGTGTGTGTGTGTGTGTGTGTGTGTGTGTGTGTGTGTGTGTGTGTGTGTGTGTGTGTGTGTGTGTGTGTGTGTGTGTGTGTGTGTGTGTGTGTGTGTGTGTGTGTGTGTGTGTGTGTGTGTGTGCGTTTTGATAAATGTGGACAAATTCAGGAATTTGTAATTGATCTTGTCAAGCATGTGCACACTATCTCAGGAAGCAAGCAAATGCTACTCAGACATTGTTTAACAACATCCTCATGATAGTCACAGCACTGAAATGTTTATCATGCTATTGCACGTACATTAGTAGTAGGGCAAAAAAGAATATTGTTTCACATTGGACCCTGTGCCTGACCAAAGGAAAGAAAAATCGGGGGTTCAAAGAACCGAAAAGATCAGAAGACATATCAAAAATATCTCAAAGTGTGCTCAGATTCACCAAAATATTAAAGTTTTCTCATCAAATCTTGCAAGGCCACATGATCTGAGCTGGTATCCTCATTCATTTCCATATTCATTCTTTAAGTCATCGATTGTCTTATTTTGTAGCTATTTTTATTTCTCCTGCGGAATTTTAGAAGAAACATCTTAGACAAAGTTAAAACAAAATAAAACCACCAAAATCTCCATTTGAGCTTTGAAAGAGCCACCGAGCAATACTTTGTCCTCTGGGTTTATTTAACATTCACACACATACAGAGGCCTGTGATGTATAAGAGGAATGTGATGAGGAAAGGAGTTTGAGACCTGAGCCTTGATATGAGCCTCATATCTAGTGGCAAACACAAGCTGGGACAGTGGACTAAGTTTACATTACAGAATTCTCCAGAGAAGACTAAATACAGGAAAGCTGTGAAGCGGAAGTGCTCTTCCTCCTGCCAAACAGCACACCCTCAAAAATATATGGTAAACTATAGCCCCAAATTAATTTGATTTGGCCAGAAGTGAAACCAAGCACATTAACTGTGAAGTAGGCCTATTCATCAGACCAGTGTCAACATGTATAATACAAATCTTCTAATAGCTTTAGATTTCAACATCTTCAAGTCCATTTACTGTTCTTAAATCATTTCAAGGCTTTTTGCCTAAATTAAATTGAGCATTTTTGTGTATATCTGCCTATATGTGTATGCAGAATATAACTGAATACTCATAATTTGCAAGGAAAAAAATATATATTTTATCATCCTCTGAACTTTCTTTATTCTGACTGTCTTTTCATAGGTATGTGTGTATATTCACACATTTGTCTCTGCTAAAATGGTGCAATATGTGCTTTAGAGAGTCTGTGAAACATTTGTTGTGTGGGGGCAATAAGTGACAGTGAAGGGAGTTTATTAACCACATTTCCTCCAGTACAGATTGAATATTGGTTAGATTTGGTTTGTGGCTACAGTGCGCCATCTGCTGGTAGACAATGCAAACAAAACAGATTACTTTTATTTATGCTTAAAAATTAAATGTGAAAACCTATTGCACAACAAACAAATAACATATTTAATAGTGAATAATGACTGATATATGTCTGCCTGCCATCTAGTTCTAATTATTATTATCATCATAAATCATCATCATCATCGTCATCACCTACTCAAATTCAATAGATTATGTGACAGTTTTTCCCAAGTAAGCACATTTTCCTGGCACTTCCATAACCATAATGTGTCTGGATGTTTTACCTTGTTATTCTCAATGACCACGGTTATTCTCAGTGATACTTTTTTTTGTCTATATTTACTGTAATAGGCAATAAGTCCATCAGCCAAGATTTTTTTTAAAGATTAAAACCAGCATAATTTAAAGGGGTGGTAAACAACGATTTCACTATTCTAACTTTAGCTAGCATGTAATGTTGCTGCTTGAGCATAAACAACATCTGCAAAGTTACAACGTTCAAAGTTTAAAGCAAAGGGAGATATTTGCTTTTAAAGAAATCAGTTTCTAAGAACTACAGCAAACGGCCAGTAGGCGACTACAGACATTCCTCCAGGGTTGGTGACATCAACAGGCTCAATATTTACATAAACCCCTCCTCCGAGAATATTAAATAAGGGGGGGGTGAGGCCATTTTGTATCGCGGCGCTGTTGTGGTATAGTTACAACACTTACTGTGCGTTCACACCGCCGCCGGCGAGAGCGTCAAAGTGGCCGGAAGTCATTCATTCTCAATGGGAGCCCGGCGGCGAGCTCCGGCGAGAGCGGCGCGGCGCGGCGCGTCTTGGACGATTTGGGCGTCAAGGAGAGTTGAAGTCAGGTCAACTTTATGGTAATGAGCTATGACGCGGTTCGGCGGCAACCAATGGGAATGTAGTAGTGCTCCGCTTGAGATGATTCTAGAGAACGCAGCGCTGTAAACTTCGGTTCCTACCACATTAGTTCCCAAGCAAAATAGAGGAGGTTGATCACTGCTGGTGCGGCGGGTTTGATAAGAAGACGTGCAACATTATTTATCCACCACACAAATGGCTTTTAATTGGTTTATTTCGTTAGCAAACATGTAACTATAATTGTTAAGTTCTTTCCATCGATCTGCTTTTTTTAAACTTTCACATTTAAATGATTTCATGAGGTTATATTATACGGTTATACCCTACTTGTGGTCAGTCAGCACAAATGCCGGTCAACATGAATGTTTGCTTTGCAGCCCCTTTAAAGGGTAACTAAATCCCTGCTCAGAGCTTAACTCCACCCACTGGCAATTTTCAAAAAATGCTGGAAAAGTGGGCAGAGCCCGGCGGACACAGAGGTGACGAACCGAGGGCGGGGCTGAGCGGAGGGTGTGCACCTGAGACCCGCAGTGACGGATTGACTGACAGCTGTCAGATCGCGAGTCGCAAAGATGGAGAATGACTGAAGTGACGCCAGCTTTGCAACAGAGCGGTCATTTCTCCTACCTTCACCTGAAGTGGAGGAGGGTGGATTGTCTGTAACAGACACAAACCCGGAGCCTTATCAATGCGAGCCGCTGCTCAAACTGCGTTAACTCCCGATGCAGACGATGCTAGTGAAGCAGCCGCGCAAGAGAACTGACCTAATCTATCTGCGTCCGCGGCAACCACTTGCGTGTCAGGGTTTGAAAGCGCGTCTCATGTATGAAAATTATCTGTACACATGACGGGCGGCAATAATATCGCAAGAAAAGCCTGACGTGTACTGACAACTGCATTATTTAACCGTATTTTCTTCAATACAATGTTAAAGCAAGTGTCAAGTGAGTTTCATTCATAATGTTTACTTCATGTAACATGACAGTTCATACTGGAGTGAAGCCGTTCTCATCGTGTGATTGGGGGAAACATTTCTGAGGGCGTGGTGAGCTCATGCTAGGGGCGCGGATAGAGAGCCGTTGGAGGTACCATCCTACGTCACGATGTACCACAACGTCCAATAGGAAAATTCAACTGCAGTAGCCACCGTTCAACCTTAAGAGGGCAGCACTTTGGCGGTTTTACACCATATTTTATAGAATTAAAACACTTTATCCTCAAATGTCAAAACATTTACTCGAATCAATGAACAGCATTAATAAAGCCCCATTATTACAGATCATTAACTAAAAAAAGTTGGTTTAGGGTTTAGTTACCCTTTAAATGCCGTTTCAAAAAAGACCAAACATTCGATCTACGTCAGAGCGGCAGCGCGTCCACGAATCTTTCTACAGCGTCGATGGCAGGGCGGCCAGAGCGAAGTTTGACGCTCTCGCCGGCGGCGGTGTGAACGCACAGTTAGGCTGGAGTGTTGTTGCCGCGATGCCGAGGAAACGCTGTTATTTTCATCCGGATTGCAGGTCTGGGGTACTTGCTTTGTTCAGCCTTCATAGGGACAGGGGTGCGTTGCAGAGCGTTTAACAAACAGAATGTTATATGCAAGTGTGTTTGAGACGGAGGGAAACAGGCGCGTGCGGGGCTCCAGAGCCTCCAGCAGCACATCTAACAGAGGAAAACATCCACAGTGTTCGCGAGTTCAATGCCAGATTTGCACAACGTCAGCGCGCCGAGACAAACGCGGCCAGTGCGTGAATGCACGACGCGTGCGGGGCTCCCTCCCGCAGCACATTTCACGGAGGAAAACTTTCACAATGTTCGCGAGTTCAATGCAGGAATTTCACAACGGCTTGTCCTGAAAGCTGGATTTACAAACAGAAGCTGTTTACGGGCCACAACCTGTAAGTCTGATTTATATTTCATCGATGTGTTTTCCTGTAATATGTTGTAGCAAGGAAGTAAACAGATGACAACACTGTTCTGCAAACCAGTCTGTTAAAAGCTCATTCATTCTTAACGTTATCCGACGAACACCTAACGTTACAAACACTAACGTTAAAATCTCAACAGCGAACTTGGCATTAGTGTAAATGATTCTTTGATTAGAGCTTTTATGTATTATTTATCTACAGGCATGCTAAACATGGTTCTGTGTGTGATTTGGCTAACTTACTAGTTAAAGCCAGTGCTTAGTGTTCGTTTTGGGTTAATAGTTCTTGCGACAGATATTTGGCTATAATCGTTCTAAAAATACAAAAGTAACAGTGCCATTCAGTAGCGATCACTGTAGATCCGCAGTCTTTACTCTTGAGGAATGAACAGGTTGAACAGGTTCTGCTCGATCATCTTCACTAAAATGTTCTGGGTCTGATTCGGGCTCAGATTGGTATGTTTTTATTGAAGCAATGGTTTAATACTGGCTAATACTGACCAAAGCACAGTCTACCGGTAAAGGCCGTGGCGTTTCCGACAAACATGCACTGCGGTTAGCGAATCAGAACACACTAGGCCAGCTAACCAATCAGAGCCCACTGCGTATTTTTGAGGGACTGGCTTCATACAACCCGGAAAGCATCAGACCGTTTTACAAGGAGGGACAGAGCAGTGTAGAATAAAGGTCAAATATATGAAAAATAATGCAATTTTTTTTTTAACGAAGCATGAACACATGTTACAGTGCACCCCACAAACACAATCAAGCCTTCAAAAGAATGTGTTTTACCACCCCTTTAAATAACACATATGAATGTTCTACCTTTGTTATTCTCAGTGAGTGTGTTTACATGCATGTTTCTAATAAGCTGACAATACGTGTGGTCATGTAAACGCATTGATCAATTTTCCTTTATCGGCATAAGATCATAAACGGCTTAAGAATGAACCGATAGACAGAGCTAGTTTTCGCCCATTACCCATATTTTGCCAATATTGGGCTGGGCTGCAATTTCAGGAAAGCAGTTCTAGGACCACGTTTCTAGGACCCTAGTTTTTTGTGCCAATTCTACTCCAACATTTTTTGCCCGCCATGTAATCATCAGTATGGGGCTGTGTTCTGTCAGCTTATTTAAGCAAGTACACCCAAGTATGTATCACTGCAGCCCAGAGACCTCAAAATGGGAGGACCTAACCTCCAAGTGGAGGGACTTATGCTGCAAGTAGGCTTGCAAATTGGCAGAGCTTATGCGGAAATCCCCAAGCCCTGTGAATGATGATCAAGTGACCAAATAAACCAAATAAAAACAACAATTAAAAGTTTTTTCAGTGCACATTCAATTTAATTTATTATAGTTTTGTCATTATTGTGATGTCCAGTGCTATTCAATTTCAAAATTACATTTAACATGTTTTAACATACTTTGCCATACAGTGATGGTGTAGGCTATTAAAACCATTGCGTGTATATCACAAAACCACAAATAATATGCCGGTTAGAAATGTTATCCGATTTGAGATAAACGTCACTGTGACATATTGTAACTGGTGTTAATTATTTGACATATGTGTTTTTTTCCCCTTCTATATTGGTTTCCTTCATTTACTGTTTATACTGTTTCAACTTTTCTGTTTTGTAAACAGAAAGGTTTAATGAACTTCCCAAAATGAGGATATATGCACATATATTAAACCTATATGCAGTTTATATGCACATATATGCTGCATATATACAGCATATATGTGCACATAAATGATAATATACATACTGTATGCTTCATATATGCGTATATATGCCGCATATATGCATATATATGCCACATATAGGCAAAATTGAGGTGCATATATGTGCATATACAGGCCATATAGGTATCCTGTATTGCTTCTTTATATCCACATATAAGCCCTTTACAAGATATGTCTCCTATATAGCTCATGGCAGGATCTGGTCATTTTGTAGCTCATATCTCACTTTGGCAACTGTCATACATGATGCCTAGCTCATATTATATATTATCAATGCAATAACTAAGAACTAACTAAAAATATGTCTACACATTTTCCTGAAACATTTACAAGGTCGATTCTTTCTTGTATGAAGATAGTGGAAAAGAAGGTAATGTATAACAAAATGGTTTGTGTTTTTTTTATTTCGTCAATCAAGCCTTTTTTTCCAATTTCAAGTCACTTCTAGATTCACATTACAGCTCATACACATCCACACATTCACCGTTACATCCACCAAATGCAATGCAAAGTTTTCTGTACGGTCTTAAGTTTCTAGATGAACATATAGGTGCACATATAGGTGAACATATAGGTGCACATATAAGTGAACATATATGTGCATATATGCACACATATATACGTGCATATACCTACAGTATATAGGTATATGTATGCACGTATATATGTACACATATATGTACATATATGTGCATATATGTACATATAATATAGGAAAACGGACAATTTATATATATGTCACTTATATTAAAAACCTATATCAAAACCTATATTAAAACATATATGTTTATATAGGTTCTTTCCATGTGGGTTTGTTTGGGGAGGGAGCATCATCAGTGGAATACCTCCAGGTTTTCCCTTGTGCTACATGTGATTGCTTCAGTCTACCTGTGCACGAGGCCGATGAGCACATGCACTGTTGCTTCTCTCCATGAAAATCTCTGTTTGTAGAGAGAGAGAGAGAGACATTTTGATTTTCGAAAAAAACGTTATTACAAATATTAAAATTGATTGTCTAGACAATCAAGTCAAAAACATACTTCAAGAAAATAAAATTAAAAATAAATAACAACGAAAAATATATAAAAAATTAAATTAAAATAAAAGGGGAAAAAATACTCCAAGATGGGAGCAAAGACCAAGTTATTTTCAATAACCTCACACAAAGCCCCACCGTAACACCAAATCAAGTCAAAAGAAAGAAGAAGAAAGAAAGAGAGAGAGAGAGAGAGAGAGAGAGAGAGAGAGAGAGAGAGAGAGAGAGAGAGAGAGAGAGAGAGAAACAGATGCCCCATTGATCAACTGATCTTTATCTGTAACATTGATCTCATCATTGGGTGGTTTTGTGTTCCTTGTGTGTGAGGTTGTCCGGTCCAGAAATGCTACATAATTTGGTGCCATGACCCGGATGCACCAGATCTGCTGCAGCTGATCGCTGGGGTGTAACAATATGGGATCACAACACTTCTGATATCGACGGCCGAAGAATCTTCATCGTTGACATTTGGTGTTAGTGTCTGGACATTGACAGTAACTGAAATTAACTATCTTGATTTGCAAACTAGGCGTGCGCACATTGGACTTTTTCCTTTTTCCAATTTCTGTCATCTCTGCTTGTAGAAGTGTATGATAACTGTGGTTAATTTTTCTTGTGTATGTTTTTTATTGTTAACATTTGCCATTTGTAATATGGCTGAAGGGAGATTGAATGAAGACCTGGTAACGCCACATATTAGCAGGGGTAGAGGGCTATTGGGGGTAGGTGTGCCTAAAGTCAGTAAACCACGCGTGTTGGCCTATGATTTTGTGACTGTTCCAACTATAGAGTCTTCCACCCCTGCCAATGCTGGTTGTGACAATGTTACACAGCAACTATGCGACCTCATTGGTGAGCTTGAAAGCTAGATAGGTGACTTCATTGTCACACAGTTGTTAACAAACCAGTCTGAGCAGCAGCCCTCTAGGGCAATGCCTCTGTCCCCGATTCTCGCTTTGTCCAAATTAAATCTTATAGTCAAAACTGACATTAAGGAACCGCAAATGTTCAGAAGGGACTGTGCACCATCCTGTGAGTGGATTGAACAGATGGAGGCGTATTTGTCCAAAAATCAGTGTAGAAGAGGAACTGAATCTTAGGCATCAAAGTCATTGTTGCCCAGACCAGTGACTTTCAGGGAAACTAGTTCACTCACATCGAGGAGGGGACGATGTGAGTGTTGCAAGTCAGCCCCTCATTAGAAAAGACGATACGATGGTCATCTATATCAGCAATTGTCAGGTTTCATCAAGTGACAGTATCATCTTGTTCCAGAACATTGCAAAGCTTGAAAAAGCTGACAGTTTGTTTAATACCGATGCGTTGGTAAATTATACAGTTACTTGCCAAGGCCTGTTAGACACTGATTCTATGGCATGTACTATTAATGAGGAAACTGAGCACAAGTTGTTGGATGTATGCAGGATTCTTGAGCCTGTTCAGCCCCATAATGATGTATTGCTTGTTGGTTGTTGTGGTGTTTGGGTCAAGCCGAAGTGCAAAAAGGAAGAATTGTGCGCACATCCTATGAAACGTTTACAGGTGCCAGATTCAATAAAGAATAAATCAAAGTAAACAAAAATCTGCACACTGTTAATGCTGCTCCCAAAGATTTATTAAAACATACAACGTTTCGACCCAAAAGGGTCTTCGTCAGGCCAAGTGCATCCACCAGTTAAAGATGCATGTATTCAGTTGCGGGCATTCAGTTGTTGTGTCTACCTTGGTTGTACCATGGCAAAAAGACCAATTAATTGACTATACTAACGTCATCAAGTCTGTTCTCAGCAACTTAAGTAGTCCCAAAGCTATTGGCCTGTGATGAACCAGCCAAATTCTACAGGAGAACGTCTCGGTTGCATATGCAACCCTCGTTCCCTGAGGAGGTTACGTCAGTGACTGACGAATGGGGGTTTGGCTTAGAAGCCTATCACCTTCAAGTTCTTACAAAATGAGCCAATGGCAATGGAATGCCGGCTCGGATATGGATAACACTGGGCTATCCAGCCAAAGGTGGAATGTTTCAACCCCAGGGGTGGCAAGGGGCTTGCCAAGGGAAAGACACCTGCTTAGAGAGGCTTACAGTGGAAAAATACACATGTGAGGGTTGCCCAACGGGGGAACCATGCACATGGAGGAACCTAGCCTAACACAAGTGCTGACCGATCGGGCATGCACTCTGGTGTCGGCATCAACAGTGCTGGAGAAACTCAGGGCTTCAGGGGAAACTCACCTGAGGAAATATCACACCTATCCAGTCCGTGGAGTGGAATGGCAAGCAAGCAAAGACACCGAGCCGGTCCTAGTTACAGGCTATGGGAATCGAGTACACGAGAGGCTCCACTCTGAGATTATCAAATCTGGCGAATGTGTTGGGTGTCGCCCAGCCTGCAGCTCTGCAAATGTCTTTTAGCGAGGCACCATGCGCTAGAGCCCAGGAGGAGGCCACGCTCCTGGTGGAGTGTGCCCTCACCCCTAGGGTGGCGTCCACTATCCAGTGTGACAACCTTTGCTTGGAGAGAGCCTTTCCCTTCAGCTTCCCACCATAACAGACAAAGAGCTGGTTGGAGGTCCTGAAACACTGCGTTCTGTCTATGTAAGCACGGAGAGCACATACTGGACAGAGCAGTGCCAAGGCTGGGTCTTTCTCCTCCTAAGACAGTGGTTGCTGGTTCACCACCTGATCTCTGAAAGGAGTGGTGGGAACCTTGGGCACATATCCAGGCCCATGTCTCAGGATCGATCACGTGAGAGCTAGCCGGCCCGAATTCCAGGCACGCTTTGTCAACAGAAAATGCCTGCAAGTCCCCTACCCTGTTGATGGAGGCCTAAGCGACCAGGAGTACTGTCTTCATAGACAAGAACTTAAGCTCCACTGATCGCAAAGGCTCAAAGGGAGCACTCTGCAGGGCAGATAAGATTGTCCTACGAGATCCCAAGAGGGTAAGAGAGGAGAGGTCATGGTACGCAGAGATAGCGACCACGTAAACCTTCAGGGTGGAAGGAGACAGCCTTTGTTTCATCCCTTCTTGGAGGAAGGAGAGCACGAACCTGATCTGGCATTTCCAGAGGTGTTCTCGGCGAGAAGAACACTGTGGTGAGGTTGAGGAGCAAGAGACATGAGAGGAGCGAACAAGATCCTCGAGTCCTCTTATGAGGGAGCACGGAGGCATACAAGGATGAGCGACACCAGTGAAGGACGAGAGAGGACCAGGCCTGGACTTTACGTTGTGTTTTGTTTACGCCCTAGCGGAAGTGATGGTAGCCACCACCTGTGTGTGCCAGAGGGTGCGCATACTTGCGGCCAGCTGTGTGCTAGTGCATCCGTGCTGAGGGTTCCCTCGGTCAGGGAGTAAAACAATCGGCAATGGGAAGAGTCATGGGAGGCAAACAGATCTACCTATGCGCCGCTGTTCCCAAATCATGGTCTCCATTCTCCAGGAAGTGGCTGAAAACATGAAAGCTCATCGGCTGCACGGTTCAGATCTCCTGGGATGTAAACGGCACAAAGCAACCTCAGATGCTTCTGACTATATATACGACATACGGCAGGAGTGTACATCAAACTTGTCGGTTGATGTACGCTACTGTGGCCATGTTGTCTGTCCGGACTAGTACGTGTTGACCTTGATATCAAGTCTTACTTCGTATTGGAAAGGCCAGCATTGGCAGTTGATTTAGATTGCTCCCAGAGATGGAAGAACAAGAGATTATTCGAAACTCTAATAGCGAGTGGGCATCTCTGTTGGTCCTGGTATGGAAAAAAAGTGGTTATCTTCACATTTGCGTCGATTACCGCTAGCTTACAGTTTTTTACAATCACTTTGGCACTTATTTCAGAACTTTGACGTCATTTTTCAAACTCTAGTCACAAAACGGTCATCACTTGTAACACAGGCTGTCCAATGTTCAAAACATTGCATTGTGCATTCATATCTTTAAAGAAATCTTGCACATGCACAATTTGTCGTTCAAAAAAACAAATTTATTGTGAATTACCATTGAAACGTTAATTTAGATCACCCACACACAAGCAACCGATAGTTTCACTGTTCGTACAATCATTAAATATTGCAGTACAAAAGAGGTGAAACAGGTTGGCCAGGTTTCATTATGGTACTACATGTAAATACATCCCTGTAAAAGTACTGCAGTAGTAGAGAGAATACTACACACACAGTGGAATCATTGAAGAAAATCTGAAATATATTGATGAACAACTATACAGTACAATCACAACATAGGTTTATTTGAATCAAAGCAAAATAATTAGCTACGAAATAGAAAAGAAAAGACAGTACTGTAAAACATCAAATGCAGTGTTCCTCAACTTGCTTGCACTGTAAAAAGCAAAACATAGGAGTGATTACTGTAGGTACTTCTACATTTTCACCAACTCAGTCTTGTGGATTTGGCCACAGGTTCATCTACATCACAATGGATGTTTTCATTGCCAAACATCTTAGAAAAAACCTTCGGGCATGGCGAATCCAGGCCTGGCACTGGTCTGCTATGATGTCATTGCATGCGTCATCCATGGCCTGGAGAAGAGTGACTTGTTCACGAGGGTACCTATCATAAACCTTTCATCTCCATGTGGAGAAAAAATCCTCAACCGGTTTAAGGAAAGGAGAGTATGGAGGTAAATACAGGGTGGTAAATTGTGCATGGGCCTGAAACCATGCTTGCACCATATAAGCATGGTGGACCCTGACATTATCCCACACAATGACATAGGTCACGCCATCAGCTCTACAGACCTGATCAAGCTCATCAAGGAAGGTTACAAGAAAAGCTGCATTATATAATCCAAAACTAGGTCTGCGTCCCACCTTCTGATATAGCCGCACACATGGTAATGTTGGCCCCACGTTGTCCAGGTACTTGGATGGTTGCCCGCTGGCCAATGAAATTCCGACCTATTCTCCTTGTCTTGGCCAAGTTAAAGCCTGTCTCATCCAAATATATGAATTTGTGATGGTTGTCATCAGCGTCCAGCTCCATCACCCTCTAAAAAACATTTTAGAAAGAGATTTACTGATTTAAGAGATTTACATTCTACAATGTAGAACGTAGAAAGCCATCTTGAAAACTGAACATACCTGAACATACCGTTCATTGGACACTCTTTGCTGTTACTGCCGCTGTCTTGGTCCATGGCCTTGTCCTCTACCACGTTCCCCCACACCTCTCAAACGAGGCCCACGACCACCTCTCAGAAGGGGTGCTTGTCCCCTGTCATTCCTTTGACCAACACGTCTTCCTCCCTCCACTGCTGCTTGACCTCTATTGTGACCTGGATCACCTGCCGGCTCCATGTTACATATCGCTATGTTGTTGCAAGTGGATCCCAATACATTTTTGATATACTCGTTCCACAATGTGAACCCAATCATCAGTAACAAGTTGTCAGAAGTGACCAGACAAGGTCAGCCCTATCAGAGGAGACAGAGTCTGATTTGATGATGGAGGGTGGGGTAACCCCATCCCAAAGGCCAATTAAATTGTTCCTTGTAATGTTGTTGTATTCACAGAGATTCATCCAAAATTGCTCCACTATCGTGAAACCCCTGTTTGCTTTGATAGCCGCACTGAGGGGGAAGAAGCATCCGGAGAAGGGTGCTGCTGCGTTCAGGAAGTTGAGACCTGGTGACTGGAAGGAAGAGCACAGTAGGGCCTTCCAGCAGCTAAAAGCTGCTCTGATGAATTCCGTTGTACTGACACATTCTGATTTCAGCCACCCATTTGTTTTGTTCTTGGCCCGGTCTCCATAAAAGTTTGCATGCTTCTTTAGAATAATATGGCGCACATGCTCAGCTAACTTCGGTGAAGTTTTGCGCAGAGCAGACCCTTTTTCAATCATTTAATGGTCATTTTGCATAGGATAGTATAGAGAATTTTTTTACCTTTATAAGAGTTAAACCACCATTAATGGCCCAAAGTCCATAAAAGTTTGCAAGCTTCTTTGGGATCACGTGACGCATGTGCACGCCCAATTTGGTGAAGCTGTATGCAAGTCAGAGGACCGCTTTCAGCCATATAATGGGATTTTCCATTGAAATGCATAATTTTGACACCTTTTTAACCTTTATAACGCCACAGAGTGGCCAGTCGCTGCGTCCTCTTTCACGCGGCCACAGAATGAGCTCTTACATAGGCATGCTGAGTTTGGTGAAAATATCTTGTTCCGTTGACGAGTTGTGGCCAATGAAGTAAAAATGGCTCCTCCCACCTGGAACGTTTTGCCGGCCCTTATGGACCGTGAACCCAAATTTGCACTTTTTTTTTATAACTTTTGACACTCAGACTCCAGACAATCCTGCTGCGCTGGTTTGGTTCTGGTCGGGCCAAAAACCTAGGACTAGTTCGCAAAAGTAGGTTTTTGGAAAAAGCCAAAATACCCAACATTTTTCCCAGGGTGACAAGCCAATCGAAGGCATGCATTATGTCCGCCTTGAGCCAAGGATTCCAAGGATATAAGACACTTGAGCCCACGCCTAACGGTTTAGGAGTTATGAGCCATTTCATACTTTTGCTCGCTGTAGCGTCCCCGTCAGGCCGGTCGGGCTGTGCCTCGTTGACGCTGGTAGTCGTTGTGAGTACTACCAGCCCTGAAGTTTCAAGTCTCTACGACTTACGGTTTGATCTGCCCGATCTGTTTTAGATGGAGAATGATGCATCATGGGAAATTTTGTTTACAGACTGGTACAAATTGTGGTTTTGGTCTATATGGCTAATTTTGCCCTTCATGACAACTGTGAGGGGGGCGAATTTTTTTATAACTCATTCATTTACATTATATAAAGCCTTAAAGTTCTGCATAATTAAGGGCGTGGCCACTTTGAGTGACAGCTGAGACAGCTCAAAACTGCTCTTCAGAATCCTATGGGTGACGTCACATTTTTTTTACAGTCTATGATAAAATCTGTTACAGTCTGTTTCAAATCTATAGCAAATGTTTAATTAAAAGTAAAATCTTTCAAATGCAATTAACTAATCCTCTAATAAAATTAAATATTAAGTGTCTGGGCCCTATCTTGCACCCAGCGCAATTGACTTTGTACACCGACGCATGTGTCATTCCTATTTTGCACCCGCGCAAAGCGCGCTTTTCCCTCCACAGAAGCACGTCGCTAAACTAGTGAATGAACTTGCGCTACCTGGGCGGTTCAGCGCAAAAAAGGAGGCGTGTTCCGGCGCAAACAATCCCTGGTGCTATTTTGCTGTTCCATTAAACAATTGCGCCACTGACCAGAAAAAACCTAGTCTAAAGTCAGTGGCGCGTTGCGCGTTGTTCATTATGCTATTTTAAGGGCGCATGCTTGACCATAATGTATAGCGTGCACAACGCGCATACACTTTGCTCATGTAATCTACACAGATACAACAGTTATTTTTGCAAATCATAAATTGTTACACTAAAAAATATTAACACATGAGATGACGGAAATCATTGTGGTGTGCCACGAAGATGTGAAAAAATAGGCATAAATCTAGCTTACAAATTATTCAGGCTAATTGTAGTCTAATAATTAAGGAGACCTGTTTGCCCAATAGTGGCAACTTCTGGCAAGACATATATGTATATAAGGACATCTAACAAATTGGTTTGTCCGTCAAGAACCAGGAAAAAAAATCGGTGAGGGTGGACGCAGCGATGTCCTCTGCTGGCGTCAGGTCCTGAGTAGAGGCAGATCCACCTCCCGTTTCACGGCGTGCCTGATTGAAGCTGGCAAGCTTGGACTTTCCCCGTCTTCTGATGTCATTGTAGCGCTTGCGGCACTGGTGCGACGTCCTGGGGATGCCAGCTGATGAAACAATTGTGGCTATTTCCTCCCACGCCTGTTTAACCGACGCTATTTTGGGTGGGTTTCTCCCATCCCCATACAACACAACTTCTCTGTCTTTCACTGCTCTTACAAGCACATCAGTCTCCTCGGCTGTGAACCGCTCCTGGCGTGCGCCTGGTAAATACGCCATAATAATAGCAATCCATAATGGAACTTGCGCACCTGCTTTTTCAGGGAATGTTGGATGACGCTCTGATTGGTTTATTCACGTTACGCCCAAACCACACCTATGAATAATGAAGCTACTTCAGACCAACCCATTTTAGATTTGCGCCGGGCGCAAGAGCCATTTATCCCGCCGGGAAAATAGCAACAGCGCCGAGACCCGCCCACAAAGTTACTTGCGCTTCGCGCTTTGACACTTGCGTTTCAGGTCGTTAAAATAGGGCCCTCTATGTTCTTTTATCAATTGTCAGGGCTTGTTTTGTTTGTCCCATGGATGGCTCAGATAAACAGGCCAATAAGAGACTATGGACTACTATTATTCCTTTTAATTATACTAATGTCTAAATAAAATGTCTACAAATGTATAAAACTGATCAGAGATCAGGCAAAACCCACAGACACTTGTTCAATGGTTCTCAGTGACTGCTCATGATTCATGGGTTCACAGAGATCATCGCCCCCCTAGCGGTGAACCATTGACATTTTGAAGTGTTTCGAACAGTGATGACGTAACGAAGCCTCGTTTACTGAAATGACGTGCCTTTGGCAGTTTAATACACGCTCCAAACCAATTGATTTGAAACCGTAGATTCGTAAAGCTTTGCAGCTTCATGAAGCAGTGTTTTGAAATTGCCATCACTACTTTTGACTACTCTTTAGATTACCCTCAATGCATTTGGATCTTCAGCCAAGTCTCAGAACAGTGTTCGTAACACAAGACTACACCCTGTACAGACCCAGCAGTCTCTTTAGATCCAGAACCATCATGGACCCAGTTGACCAGCTCTTGCATCTTAAGCAGCGTAACCTATCAATCGAGGAACATGTCCAGCGGTTTTGTGAGTTGTCATTTCAGGTACCGTTTGATGGAATTGCACTGAAGGACATTTTACGCTATGGACTTAACAAACCCATAAGTCATGGCTCCCTGGAGGGGAGATTATAACTACCCGTTACAGATTTATATGGATTACGCACTGATGCTGAGTGGCTCCCCTTTTACTGTAGGAGTGGTGGAAGACACACAACTTTGGGGGGGGGGGGGCTATTTGTCACCAGATCCTTGGGCAATGAAGCTGGGTTTATCCTTGTCCCAACCTGCTCCAGCCATCATGGCCGCCACGCCAGAGTCTCCAACCATAATGGCTATCACGCCTGATGCAAAAGGGTTTTGCTAAAGTGTTCTTTTGCCCAGTGTGGAGGACACACTACTGATGTCAGCAAGAGTGGCTGGCATCCAGGTGGTCTCAATGTTTCAGTGTCCTGGTGGCCCTAGATGTCCCACTGCCAGCAGCTGCACTTCCTGTAATGGCAGTTGCCATTTTGTTTTTTGGGCCGCACACATGCTCTCAGCTCTTCCAAAGGTACACAAGTCCACTCCAGCACATGAGTCCACTCCAGAGCCTTCTCAAGCTCCAGAGCTCAGTCCTGCGTAGGCTCCAGCCCGTGGGCTCCCTGCCTGTCCTGTCTTGACCACAGAGGTTACCCTTGAGTTCCCCGCCTGTCTTGTCTCAACTGATTCTAACCTCCCTGTGTTTTGTTTCAGCTTCATTGAAGTGTTCTCCTCCAGTTCTGTTTGCCCAGCCTTGGTGGACTGGGCATCTGATCTGCCGTGGTAGTTGTCTGCTTCACATGTTCCACTGTGTTGGCCTTCTACTCCACCAGATCTGCTGTGGTGGGTCCCAGCACCACCTGTCCCACTGTGGTGGTCATCAGTTCCATCTACTCTGCCCTGGCCAACTGCTCTGCTGTGGTGCTTATCTGCTCCAACATGGTGGTCTCCAGCACCGCTGAGATGGGCTTTAGTCCCACTAGCTCTGCCCTTGACACCTTCCCTGCCTACTCCGCCCTGGCCACTTGCTCTGCTGGCTCCTGCCTGGCTCCCAAATGTCTCGCAAATGCGGGAAATAAAGTCAGAATGGTGCGACATAAACTCACAATTCTGAGAAAGAAAGTCAGTCTGTCTTTCCTCAGAACTGGACTTTATAACTCGCCATTGCGAGCTTATGCCTCTCAATTCTGGGAAAAGAAGTCAGAACTGAGAGGAATTAGAATTGTGAGATAAAGTCACAATTATTATTTTGTTTTATTCTGTGGCAGAAACAGACTTCCATAAAGTATCTATGGAAGCTTGTTTCCACCAGAGTAAAACATTTTTAGATATTTGCAACTTTTTGTCTTAGAATTTCGACTTTATATCACACAATTCTAACTTTATAACATGCATTTGCAACTTTACAATTGTGTGTCGAAAAAAAAGGCAGAATTATGAGAAGTTGCAATTACCTTTTTTATTTTATTTTATTTTATTCAGTGGTGGAAACAAGCTTCCATAATTATCAGGAAAAAATGTATGTACAAAGTTTACAAACTGATGCTAGACTGTGAACCTCAAATATAATGATGAAACTCAGTCGTATGGCCAGAAGATGAAAGTAATCTTGTGTGTGCTGTCCTTTCTCATCCTTTTGCCAGGCAATCAGGAAAGCCTGGCAAAAGAATGCCTAAACAGGATATACAGCCTGTCTAATTAACATTAACATTAATTAGCATTAACATTATTTTGAGATTTTTGGATATCAAAAGCTGTAAATGAACTCACACTTCATTGTTGAGACTAAGAATGATATCAGAGTCAACCATAACAATGGCAGACACACCATAAGGCCGATCCGGGAAATGTGCCAATGATACATGGGGTGTGTCTTAATCAGCCCCCTCGTTCAGTAGTCAGGGCACTTATTAGGGATTCAGCCATTTTAAGGGCTGTCTCAATCGCAAAATCCTACCAGTGCACTTAAAGGGTTACTTCAGCGATTTAGCATTAAGCTTTGTATCAGTAGAAACCCGGTAGTATATTCGAATGATCGTGCCCCACGTCTTCTCAGTCTAGAAGGCACCAACTTCAAAAATAATTTCACATTTCTACTACAGAAATGACCCAATTTAAATACGCATTCATCTTTCCAGTGAAGTACCCCTTTAAATGTTCGCTCCCTAACAAGTCCCACAATGCACCATGAAAACCAAGGAGCATCGATGCTCACTATGTGATGTCACGCAGGTGGTGGAATACCTTCTTTTAATTAATCCGTTTGAGACAGAGAAATGCACCCTAGAAAAAGATAAAAGTGCTTGGCCCTGAATGATCACAATAAATTAAGACGACCCTTACATTACTAATGACAGCCAGGTAGGAGATGAACTGTAGAATGGTCAGCCAGATGCCAATGTCTTGTGCTCTTTCCACAACAGGCCTGCGGTACTCGCACACAAACTTCTGGGCATCGAGACAAACCTCCACCCAATTATTTATCAAGGCAAACAACGGCAAACAACAAGCCAAAGGACAGGCTGCTACGAAGATGGTGATGAAGTCAAACTGCAGAACTGACAAGATAAAGAAGTCCAAAATCAGCGTTTCATCTGAGCTAAACTGCAGTTGCCTCCAATTTGAAAGCCATGATGGTAATATATTGTGTTGTAAATATTATGCTTTTTCGGATATTCATTGTAGTGTGTAATATAAGCCTAGCTGTTTGTGAATGTAAAAGACCTACAAAGTTTCAAAGATCAAAGTCTGCGGTAAATTAAGTTATTTGTCTAAGAAAGAACTGATTCTGAACTGCCTGAAACGAGTCGTCAGTAATTCCAGTCTTACTTCCTGCATAATGTGAAAGCAAATCCACTTTGTAGCACATAAAAAAATGAGGACTTGTGCTCAAATTGAAGCAGTAAAACCGACACCATTGTTACTGTTTGTATCACCGTTTCATGTCTGACGTGCTGTAAGCGGTAGATCAATCACAACAGACTGGCCCATCCGAACTATCAGAGTAGAGTAGACCAATCACAATAGAGTGGACCATCGGACCAATCAGAGCAGAGTAGACTCTCAGAAAGGAGGGGTTTAGAGAGACTGAATCCTTGATTGAACCGTTTCAGACACTGTATGTATGCAATGTATTTTATGAGAAAAATGTTTTTTGACCTCTGATGCATGTAAACCTATTGTAGGAGACCCCCAAAACAAAATTACGAACCCAGAGATATTACAAATTAGCAAATACAATGACCGAGATTTACATGGCACAAACCAGTCTAAAGCGGTTATCAGAAGTGAATTTAGTAATCTGACAGGGGATTATTTCTGTTATCATAAAAGCTGAACTGTCAGAGCCAAAAAGTCATTGGATAAGGTCTATGACCCTAATAGAATGAAGATCTCTGAAACCAGGATACTCTTCACTGGACAACCAGTTTTTATAACGATTTGAACTGATAAACAGATATAATATTATGTTTCTTAGGCACTAAATCATCATATTAGAATGATTTCTGAAGGATCATGTGACACTGAAGACTGGAGTAATGATGCTGAAAGTTCAGCTTTGATCACAGGAAAAAAATTACATTTTAAAATATATTAAAATAGAAAACAGTTTTACTGTATTTTAAACTGTTAAGATTACAGTTTTACTGGATTTTGTAATATTATATAAATGCAGCCTTGGTGAGCATAAAAAGACTTTTAAAAACACTAATAACCCTAAGAACTAAGAACTCACTGACCCTATACGGGTCTCTTATGTGGTAGAAGTATCTTGTGTGTGTGTACTGATTAAATTAGATCATATTTGTGCATCTAAAATTCCATCTATAATAGATAATTCAACAGACATGAGGTCTCACCCATTTCTAGATACTCATCGAACAGCCCCTCACACACTAGCAGATGATAGTTTGTTTCCCATGGATTGATCTCGGGCTCTGTGTCAGGTTCATCAATCACCTCCTTACTGGGAGCTGGCTTCAGCTTCCTCCTGTGCCACCATGTCTTTAATTTACTGTTGGAAAGAGAAGGAGAAATCTTAGGCCTATACTAAAATACACTACAATGAGTAAACAAACTCTTTAAGAAGATGAATTGAACATAAAAGGCCTACGGCAAGACAAACTCCTGGATGTTGCTGATGACCTGTGTGCCGACCATGATGACTAATAGCTCTTGAGCTAGTTCAATGAGACATCCAGAGGAGCCACACTACATAAAACAAGGACACAGCCAAGTTACACACATGTATTAATGAGATATTCCTATTTCGGATTTTGCATATTTTTCCACAATTCTTGATTGAGGGGGAAATACTGTGGAATTGTGTATTGTGGCTGAGTGTTAATTTTACAAGAAAGGAGCGCAATTAGGTCGAAGATTTGCTTTTTGCAACAATGTAAACACTCACATCCTCATTTCGGATTCCTAGGAGTGTGTTATAGTTTCCAGGGTATCCAACAAACCTGTAGAACAGATCAAATATTAGATGAATAGTGAATCTTCATATTCATTCATTCTTACTGCATACCCACCTTCCCTTGAAAAACGCAATGTAAACAGGAGATGAGTAGAAGTTGACAAACTGGAAGATGAAAACCTTGAGGATGAACGTGTCCTCATATTTGGTTTGGGTGCAGTGCATTTCTAATAGAAGAAATTGGAGGATACTTTGTTGTTGCATAAAGAAATACCCAAATAGTATGTGTAGATATGAAATAGCTTACCGCATCGTGTCAGAATTTGGGCCAGGTAAGTATAGAGCCGTAACAACAACAGAATAACCAGCAAATTTAAAGGGGTGGTAAAACACATTCTTTCGAAGGCTTGATTGTGTTTGTGGGGTGCACTGTAACATGTGTTCATACTTAGTTTTTAAAAAATTGCATTATTTTTCATATATTTGACCTTTATTCTACACTGCTCCGTCCCTCCTTGTAAAAACGGTCTGATGGTTTCCGGGCTGTATGAAGCCAGTCCCTCAAAAATACGCAATGGGCTCAGATTGGTTAGCTGGCCCAGTGTGTTGTGATTCGCTAACCGCCTAGTGCACGTTTGTCGGAAACGTCACACCCCTTACCTTTACCGGTAGACTGTGCTCTTGTTAGTATTAGAAACAATGGCGTCAATAAAAACCATACCAATCTGAGCCCGAATCAGAACATTTTAGTGAAGATGATCGAGCAGAACCTGTTCAGTCCTCAAGAGTAAAGACTGCGGATCTATAGTGATCGCTACTGAATGGCACTGTTACTTTTGTATTTTTAGAACGATTATAGCCAAATATCTGTCGCAAGAACTATTAACCCAAAACGAACACTAAACATTGGATTTGCTATAGTAGCCCAATCAAACACAGAACCATGTTTAGCATGCCTGTAGATAAATAATACATAAAAGCTCTAATCAAAGAATAATTTACACTAATGTCAAGTTCGCTGTTGAGATTTTAACGTTAGGTGTTTGTAACGTTAGGTGTTCGTCGGATAACGTTAAGTATGAATGAGCTTTTAACAGACTGGTTTGCAGAATAGCGTTGTCATCTGTTTACTTCCTTGCTACAAGGTACAATTAACAATATGAACTATTACAGGAAAACACATAGACGAAAAATGAATTATACTTACAGGTTGTGGCCCTTAAACAGCTTCTGTTTTTAAATCCAGCTTTCAGGACAAGCCGTTGTGCGAATCCTTCATTGAACTCGCGAAGATTGTGGAAGCTTTCCTCTGTGAAATGTGCAGCGGGAGCCGCGCGCATCCGTCGTGCATCCACACACTGGTAGTGTTCGTCTCGCGCAGCTGAACCGTGGCTCGAGAATTGCAAATACAGACGAATATTGTCCATTATGTCACATTTTCCAGTCTTCTCCTCCGACCCCTGTCTGTCTGTCCGTGCTTTGATTTATGATGGGCAGCATATATCTGCTGCAAATGCGACCTGTTCCCCGCTGTCTCATACACACATGCATATAACATGGTGTATGTTAAACGCACTGCAACTCACCCCCATTCCTAGGAAGGCTGAACAAAGCAAGTACCCCAGACCTGCAATCCGGATGAAAATAACAGCGTTTTGTCGGCATTGCGGCAACAACACTCCAGCCTACTAACCACAACAACGCAGCGATACAAAATACCCCCCCCCCTTATTTAATATTCTCGGAGGAGGGGTTTATGTAAATATTGGGGCTGGTGATGTCAGCAACCCTAGAGGAATGTGTAGTCCCTAGCGGCCGTTTGCTGTAGTCCTTAGAAATTGATTTATTTAAAAGCAAATATAATTGCTTTAAACTTTGAACGTTGTAACTCAAGCAGCAACATTACACGCTAGCTAGTGTTAGAATAGTGAAATCGTGGTTTACCACCCCTTTAACATAGTACCAGTAAGGCTTGTACCATGCCGTACCATGAGTGCAGCGGCACAATGATATTACACAGCGCCTGGAAATAGGCTATAGCTATTGAGCAGTAGGCTAGCTGGAGCCGTTTATCTCCAGTCTTTGTGCTAAGCTAGGCTAGCGGTGGGTGCGTCAGACAGAGTTATAGCATGCACAGAGATGAGAATGGTATGTATGCCCTTATCTAACTCCGGGGGATACGGTGCATAAGCTAAAGTCCCAAAAAGTCGGTGTGTTCCTTTAAATATTTTAACTGCAATGAACATCCAATTAAGTGTCTGGAAACATTAAATTCAGTGAGAATTGAGTATATTTCTATACTTATCAAGTGTACTTCTTTTTCACAAGGGCTTGCTAATGTAAATGTATGCAAATGTATCTGATCAAAGAGATTTTAAAACCAGTCTCAGCAACAATCACTTGATAGTCTTTAATCAATATGAAGATAATATGGTCAGGAATCAGAAAAGGAATAGAAAGAAACTTACTGAAAAAATTAAGAAGGCATTCTGAGATCTGTAGATAATGATGCTTAAGATGGACCGATACAGGATGGTGCCCATTAGGCAGTGTTGGGCACGTTACTTTAAAAAAGTAATTAGTTATAGTTACTAGTTACTTCTGACAAATAGTAACTGAGTTAGTAACTGAGTTACATCATTATAAAAGTAACTAATTACCAGGGAAAGTAATTACTGCGTTACTTTTTTTTCAAATATGTCAAATAACTTGGATGCCCCCAATATTAGATATGTTAAATGAATGAATTGGACACTAAATAGAATAAATTATTATTATAAAACATTGCACATTAATGTACACTATTGTAATGTTGCTGTGGGACAATGTAAGAGACACCTATCAAATTCAATATATTATTGTAAATATTATCAGTAGGCCTACTATAGTGTAAATATTGTGTAAATATTTTCAGTACTATACTTTCCTTTGGTAGTGGAGCTCACGTTATCACCTGGGTTTTTAGCCACTATTTTATATTTTAAATTATAATTTTGTGGCATATGATGATGTGAGGCGCTTCAGAATTACTTGCCACCGCCGTGGAGAGACTCTTTCTTCCTGGGCATAAGTTGCATGTTACATAAATATTCTCACCTTTCACCTCAACGAGGGAAAAGTAGCGCTTATACTTCCAGTTTGCGAAAGCTACCTTTGAAGTCGTTGGACTGCCATCGCTGAATGTGCGTATGCGTGTGCGTCATTAGTGTGTGTGTGTGTGTGTGTGTGTGTGTGTGTTTGAACCATAGACCGTGAAAAAAATAGGTGTGACCTCAACCTATCAACTTCAACCTTGTCTCCCACCCACCAATCATCATCAGTTGTGTGCACCACCGCACCCACCCCCAACACGCATGGCTGGTGCGCGCGTAAACACACACACACACACGTTGCAGGTCCGGCTGACAGAGAGCCTGTTCGGATGAAAAGCGCTTCAGTGAGCTCAATTATAGTAACGCGACTAACGCCGCATTTTTTCCCCTCAGTAACGCTAACGGCGTTGTAACGGGAGGAACAGTAATTCGTTTGATTACTCGTTACTGAAAAAAATAATTCCGTTAGTAACGCCGTTTATCTGTAACGCCGTTATTCCCAACACTGCCATTAGGAATATTAAAACCATGGCAATCTGCAAGCACCAAGAAGAAATTCAACCAGGAGGATTTTGAAATTTAGTTGGCATTGTTGAAGATTTATCAACAGATGTGAGATGGAAATCCATTGACTAACCATTAGAATGATGACCATGTTGCCGATTACAGTACGACTCATTCGTTGAGTCTCTGGAAAATAGGACTCCTCCGCTCCAGTCACAGGATTACGAACCGTCATGGGGGTCAATGCGGTAAATTCTGTTCTGGTCTTCATGTCAGAATGGAAATAATATGGAAAGCAATGGAGGCAAAGCATTATATTGTTGTTATTCTATTAGCTAAAACATTTGTTGCATTGCTCAAGCCTGAAGACTAGTACATATTAAAGGTTTGGACTTAATCACCTCTATTTCTTCAAACAAGTATTTTGAGTACAACATGTGATAGCTATTTCACAGCGAATGTGAAAATGCAATAAATGATTTTTAAAAAACCTTGTAGAAATGTCACCTTATAAGTATAGCAGATGCTGGAGAGGTTCCAGTAGCTGCAGATGTTGCATAGTGGACACATGACAAAGGTGTCTCCGATGGAGCACAGCTCTTTTCTGCAGAAAAGATATCAGCACAGACGACAGCAACTTCCAAATCCTGTGTTTTACTAACCCTCATTTACAAAGCAGCCCAGTGTACAATGATTCACACAAACATGTTCTGAAAACATTAAGTAAATGTGATGGAAGGACCTAAATAGGACCAACAAATAACATTCTAGGTTGGTCCCCTAAAGGTCCTGCAAACGTTACGGGAATGTAGTGTAGAGACCACTGCACTGAACAAGATATGTTGCAGCACAGTCCCGAATTAAACATCCCCATTTGACTAACAGGGATCAGTATGGGAACGTCCTTTTAATGTCCCAAATATCATCTTTGTAATGTTGCTCTGTGGCCATAGAATAACCAAAAACAGAACTTCCTTCTAAAGTCATATCAGGAATGTTATAATATGACCAACAGAGGACCATGTGGGAACGTTCTGTTAACATCCCTAACGTCCTCTTTGTAATGTTCTTATGTGACCATAGAATAACCAATATGGGACATCCCCCTAAAGTCATATCAGGAACCTTGAACTGCAGCACTTTTTCATAACCAAAAGAGGACGTTTTAGGAACGTCCCTAATGTTCTATAAAGGTTCAGGATTTTCGTCACCTTTAAAGAACATTTAGGGAACATCACGCAAGGTCGTGAGAACGTCCCCTTCTACGTGGGAATGAGCAATACATTTTTTACTACTAAATGTAGGTTCAGTCATACCCAGCCATGCAAAGTAGAGCGCTATCTTTTCGCCAAAGTATTTGCAAATGTGATCCAGAGGTTGGTACTTCATCCAGCAAGCCCAGCAAGCCCAGTAGTGATGAAGAATCTGTCTCATGTTGAGGGACTGTGGATCTACTGGAGTCTTCGGCATCTCAAATGGACCCTAATGAGAAGAACACAAATCATCGCCTGTTCCAAATCAACATACAATTTTGCTTGCAAACCCATTTTGCTTTCGAAATGTGACACATTTCCATTAACTGGATTGTGAAAAGTGGGAATTATGTGGAAAAATAAGACGTTGCTTGGTGTCAGACAAAAAAGGAAAGTTATTTCACGTAGATTAAGTTGTTTGATTTTGAATAAACATTATAAAGATAAACATATTTTTGTGGAATGGTGCAGAACATGCATTAAGAATGTAAGTAAAGTCCAATTTGATTTCATGTTGACTTTACGTATCACAGCATGCATATGCAAAAAGGAGAAATATGCAGATAAGAAGTGTGTTTGTTAAGGTAATGTAAGGTAAAGGTAATCGCATTAATTCGCCAAACAAACATTTTCAAGAACAAACTCTTAAAATTCACTATCTGGTGCCTCTGTGTGGTCTTGAAAAAAGTGTCCTTGTTTTCATTACCAAGAAACCTAAAAGCAGCATTAAAGATTAAAAGTAAACACACACACTTTTCATAACAGTGTAGTATGCTATATGCTCATCACATACACTTGATTCGTAATGATGCACGATAAAAATATTAAATTCACATGTGATATTTACACGAGACATCACGTTTCATGTGTAAGCTCTTCTCTGAGACTGTTCTCTCCTTGGTAAACAAGTAATCTTTTGAAAAAACTTCATAAGTCCAAAATTGTTGGTTGTGGTGAAAATGACACTACAACTGAGGCACAGTTGTGAAAAAAATTTAATCACTCAGTAAATACTGTAATACTGTAAATAGTATTATATCAATCTTTGTTTAGATCATCCTAACTTTAAAAATGTATTATAATATACAGTATATTTTATTATATTAGCATTATTTGTTATTAAATATTAACAGTTTTAATATGTTGTTTGTAAGTGTGTGTAAGTATGTGAGTGAATGTATGGGACAGACCGTCCGTTTGACTCAGCAAGCACTTTGCATAAGTGTGTATTGGGAGTGTGTGATGTGTTTGTCTTTAAGGAGGTGCTGACTCCATGCAAACACTGAAGTGCATGGACTATAGGTTACATGACAGGCTCAGATCCTCTTTGTTAAGCACACAGGGTTTGAATACAGGTTTACAGTACACTATTTTTTTTTTTTTTAACTCCCTTCCTTCACAAACCACCAACTTGTTAAACTGTGTGAGGTTCTATAAGTAGACCTGTCAATAGCTTTGCTTCCATCCATGTATTTTTTAGCAAATGCTGGGATATTACTTAAATAAACACTGGATGGAAACGGCAAGATGCACATAAAATCATATTTACTGTATTATGTAGAGGGGAAAGGGGGTTTGGGGCATCATCAGCCACAAATAATGGATAAGGGAAATGGATAAAATCTTAAAATGTGCTGGGGTAACACATTATCAAAAATCTTTTTTAATGCAACAAATAAAGTAACGCATTGATAATTTACATATTAATATTTGAATTGTTACTTTTTTTGAAAAAGATTTGAAAAAAATGAATTAATTAATGATATATTAATAATATTAATAAAAAAATGTAATCTACCAAATTAAAATTATCTCTCTTCTCCATAATATTTAGCCACTTAGACATGCGTTACTGCATAAAACACTTGCGAAAAAGAACGTATCAGTAAATAAAAACACCTGCAAGCCCTGGAGAGAGAGAGCATTAAGCCAGGCGAGAAAAGGTAACACAAAAGTAATGTAAAACATTGATTTCCATAAAAAAAAATATAAAAAAAAAAAAAAAATGCTTTTTTAGGGACTAACTAAGTAACTCAACACTGTAGAAAAAAATTATTTAAAAAAAATTATAAAAAAACTATCCAGAAGAACCCCAAAAGAGTACTTTTTTGGATCATTATGGATCAGTACCTCTCTAGTTTATTGGTGCGAAACTGGCAGGTGTAGTAGTTTGGTGGAAGGTTAGGCACCTCTTGTGCCATTATGTTTGGGATGTGTAGTTTTTCTAGGATGTTCTCAGACCAGTTTGATATTGGAGTTGTCACAACCTGAAATCACCCAAGAGAGAAGAACAGTAAAGATTTTTGAGTAAACGTATAATTTACTTTGTGATATAAAAGATCAGCTTTACCTGTAATGGCACTCGAATGCTGATCTCCTCAGCGTAATAACACAGAACATTCCAGGGTGTGCTCAGAAGGACATAAGTGGTCTTTGTTTTTCCCAGCACGACCTCTTTCTGAGACATTACAGAAGAAAGTGTACTTTTCTAAAGTGTGTATTTTCAGTTCAACATGGAGATATTTGGAAATATATCAGTTTTTTTTATCCTTACAATATAAATGAATGGTGTCAAAAGAGTTTTGAATCACAGCTTTGCTTATATGCATTGCAAAAACCTACAAATCACAATCATGGATTCTCCAGATTGCATAATTATATTATAATTGGACACTAAAGGTTTGGCTTGTCCGACTTCATGTAGCACTATGCAGGCCGATCGATGTCTGACTTGAAGCAGGGCATGCCGGTTAGAAATTTTATCCGATTTGAGATAAACATCACTGTGACATTTTGTAACTGGTGTTAATTATTTGACTTATGCGTTTTTTTCCTTCTATATTAGTTTCCTCCATTTACTGTTTATACTGTTTAAATTTTTCTGTTTTGTAAACAGAAGGGTTGGCCCCACTTTATATTAGGTGGCCTTATCTACTATGTACTTACATCAAAAAATAAGTACAATGTACTTACTGTGTTCATATTGTGTTGCAAAACACCTTTGCGGATATTGAGGTGGGATACGGGTAAAGTTAGGGACAGGTGTGGTGGTATGGGTAAGTTTAAGGGTAGGGTTAGGTGTAAGGGAAGTGTCAACAGTGTAATTACAAATGTAATTACAGAAATTAATTACAGATGTAATTACATGAAGGTATTTTTAAAAATGTAAGTACAATGTAAAAACATGTATGTACACAATAAGTGCAATATATCAAATGATTAATTAAAATGTTAGTACATAGTACTTAAGGCCACCTAATATAAAGTGGGTCCGAAGGGTTTAATGAACTTCCTAAAATTCTATTCCCATTATTGTTCATGAGTTATGAGAATATAACGTTAAAGTAGAGGAACTTTTCTTTGGGTGTTTGTTTGGGGAGGGAGCATCATCAGTGGAATACCTCCGGGGTTTTCCCTTGTGCGACAGACATATGATTGCTTCAGTCTACCTGTGCACGAGGCCGATGAGCACATGATCTCAGACTCAAAATCTCTGTTTGTACACGAGAGACTCTCTCTCGTGTACAAACAGAGATTTTCACGAAAAGAAGCAACAGTGCATGTGCTCATCGGCCTCGTGCACAGGTAGACTGAAGCAGAAAAAGAGATTTTGATTTTTGAAAAAACTTTATTACAAATATTAAAACATTGTCTAGACACACAAAGCCCCACCGTAACACCAAATCAGGTCAAAAGAAAGAAGAAGAAAGAAAGAGAGAGAGAGAGAGAGAGAGAGAGAGAGAGAGAGAGAGAGAGAGAGAGAGAGAGAGAGAGAGAGAGAGAGAGAGAAGCCGATGCCCCATTGATCAACTAATCTTTATCTGTAACATTGATCTCATCATTGGGTGGTTTTGTGTTCCTTGTGTGTGAGGTTGTCCGGTCCAGAAATGCTACATAATTTGGTGCCATGACCCGGATGCACCAGATCTGCTGCAGCTGATCATTGAGGTGTAACAATATGGGATCACAACACTTCTGATATCGACAGCCGAAGAATCTTCATCGTTGACATTTGGTGTTAGTGTCTGGACATTGACAGTAACTGAACTTAACTATCTTGCTTTGCAAACTAGGCGTGCTCACATTGGACTTTTTCCCTTATTGTGTTTCTGTCATCTCTGCTTGTAGAAGCGTACGATAACTGTGGTAAATTTTTCTTGTGTATGTTTTTTATTGTTATCATTTGCCATTTGTAATATGGCTGAAGGGAGATTGAATGAAGACCTGGTAACGCCACATATTAGCAGGGGTAGAGGGCTATTGGGGGTAGGTGTGCCTAAAGTCAGTAAACCACGCGTGTTGGCCTATGATTTTGTGACTGTTCCGACTATAGAGTCTTCCACTCCTGCCAATGCTAGTTGTGACAATGTTACACAGCAACTATGCGACCTCATTGGTGAGCTTGAAAGCCAGATAGGTGACTCCTTTGTCCCACGGTTGTTAACAAACCAGTCTGAGCAGCAGCCCTCTAGGGCAATGCCTCTGTCCCCGATTCTCGCTTTGTCCAAATTAAATATTTTCAATATAGTTTCTGGTAGTGCCAAAGAGTTTGTCCGATAACCACCTGTTCAGACCTTTATACCGGCGTGTTCCTCCAGTTCAGTATCAGAAACGGAGAAAAGTGCTCCCAGAGATGGAAGAGCAAGAGATTTTTCGAAACTCTAATAGTGAGTGGGCATCTCTGTTGGTCCTGGTATGGAAGAAAAGTGGTTATATTCACGTTTGCGTCGATTACCACTAGCTTACAGTTTTTTACAATGACTTTGGCACTTATTTCAGAACTTTGATGTCATTTTTCAAACTCTAGTCATTAAACGGTCATCACTTGTAACACAGGCTGTCTAATGTTCAAAACATTGCATTGTGCATTCATATCTTTAAAGAAATCTTGCACATGCACAATTTGTTGTTCAAAAAAACAAATTTATTGTGAAATACTATTGAAACGTTCATTTAGATCACCCATACACAAGCAACCGATAGTTTCACTGTTCGTACAATCATTAAATATTGCAATACAAAATAGGTGACACAAGTTGGCCAGGTTTCATTATGGTACTACATGTAAATACATCCCTGTAAAAGTACTGCAGTAGTAGAGAGAAAACTATAGACACAGTGGAATCATTGAAGAAAATCTGAAATATATTGATGAACAACTATACAGTACAATCACAACATAGGTTTATTTGAATCAAAGCAAAATAATTATCTACGAAATAGAACAGAAAAGACAGTACTGTAAAACATCAAATGCAGTGTTCCTCAACTTGCTTGCACTGTAAAAAGCAAAACATAGGAGTGATTACTGTAGGTACTTCTACATTTTCACCAACTCTTGTTTTGTGGATTTGGCCACAGGTTCATCTACATCACAATGGATGTTTTCATTGCCAAACATTCATTGAAAAAACCTTTGGGCATGGCGAATCCGGGCCTGACACTGGTCTGCTGTGATGTCATTCCATGCGTCATCCATGGCCAGGAGAAGAGTGACTTGTTCACGAGGGTACCTATCATAAACCTTTCATCTCCATTTGGAGAAATATTCCTCAACCAAAGGTTAAGGAAAGGAGAGTATGGAGGTAAATACAGGGTGGTAAATTGTGCATGGGCCTGAAACCATGGTTGCAACATATAAGCATGGTGGACCCTGACATTATCCCACACAATGACATAGGTCACGCCATCAGCTCTACAGACCTGATCAAGCTCATCAAGGAAGGTTACAAGAAGAGCTGCGTTATATGATCCAATACGAGGTCTGCGTCCCACCACACCATCTTCTGATATAGCCGCACACATGGTAATGTTGGCCCCACGTTGTCCAGGTACTTGGATGGTTGCCCGCTGGCCAATGAAATTCTGACCCATTCTCCTTGTCTTGTCCAAGTTAAAGCCTGTCTCATCCAAATATATGAATTTGTGATGGTTGTCATCAGCGTCCAGCTCCATCACCCTCTAAAAAAACATTTTGGATAGAGATTTACTGATTACTGTACAATGTAGAATGTTTAGGGAATTTTATTACTACAGCCGTCTTGAAACTGAACATACCTGAACATACCGTTCATTGGACACTCTTTGCTGTTACTGCCACTGTCTTGGTCCATGGCCTTGTCCTCTACCACGTTCCCTCACACCTCTCAAACGAGGCCCACGACCACCTCTCATAAGGGGTGCTTGTCCCCTGTCATTCCTTTGACCAACACGTCTTCCTCCCACCACTGCTGCTTGACCTCTATTGTGACCTGGATCACCTGCCGGCTCCATGTTACATGTAATGTTATCGCTATGTTGTTGCAAGTGGATCCCAATACATTTTTTATATACTCATTCCACAATGTGAACTCAATCATCAGTAACAAGTTGGCAGAATTGGACAAGCAAGTATAAGGGCCTGCAGCCATACAGTGCTGTACTGTCAATACTGTAAATAGTCTGAAAAGTGGTACAAGGGACCATAGAAACGGTGTCTGATAAAGAATGTTTATTCTCTTAAAGAATGATGATGAAATATTACATCCATAGATAATGTAGTCTAATTGGTTCATGCTCCACACTAATTGGTGACAATGAATCTGGTTATCTTGAAACTTTCATGATCTAAACATGGAATATTGTTTGTTTCCATACAATAGTAATGCAACAGTTACTTATCATTTTGAGCAGTTGTATCAGTTGATAGTTGGATCATTGTAATGAAGTGAATAGACACTCATCTGAAATGTAATGTGTGAATTGCCTTTTGAAATAGTAGTACTTTGATGTTAAGTTGTGTCATATTGAACAGGTGATTTTTGTTAAATGAACTAATGATCTTAGTTTTATGTGTATTGTATCAAAGCAATTGAAAAAAAGTGTTAGTGCATTTTGATCATTGGTTGTGAGTTTTGTGTCTAGAGTTTTGAAAATGACGTCAAGGTTCTGAAATTAGTGCCAAAGTGAAAGTAAAAAGGACCATCAAGGACGCTCACCCCTCACCTCACTAAGCAGACTGCTTGGTGACCAATGGCATAGGAGGACAAAAAGTTTACGGCCTTCACAACACTGATGGGTCTTTACGAGTTTAATCACTTACTGCAAGGGTTGTGCAATAGACCCGCTAGCTTCATGCGCCTGATGATGAATATCTTTGGCGATAAATATTTCTTGACGTTGCTTTGCTATCTGGATAACCTACTTGTGCCCCAGATCAGGGCATCAATAGACTCGGGATGGTGTTCAGTAGACTTAGAGAGCACAGGCAAAAGTGCCATTTCCTCTGGAGGACCGTGCGGTTTGGGCATGTTATTGACAGTTCAGTGGTAGCGACCGACCCAGACAAGGTCAGCCCTATCAGAGTGGAGACAGAGTCTGATTTGATGATGGAGTGTGGGGTACACCCATCCCAAAGGACTATTAAATTGTTCCTTGCAATGATGTTGTATTAACAGAGATTCATCCAAAATTGCTCCACTATCGCGAAACCCCTGTTTGCTTTGATAGCCACACTGAGGGGCAAGAAGCATCCAGAGAAGTGTACTGCTGCGTTCAGGGAGTTGAGACCTGGTGACTGGAAGGAAGAGCACAGTTGGGCCTTCCAGCAGCTAAAAGCTGCTCTGATGAATTCCGTTGTACTGACACATTCTGATTTCAGCCGCCCATTTGTTTTGTTTACTTACGTGTCCATGGATGGGTTGGGCGCTGTGTTGTCGAAGGTTGCAGAGGGTGAGACTAGAGCCCGGCCAATTGCTTTTGCTAGCAAGGCCCTTAAACATGCTCAGGCCAAGTATCCTGCTCACCGCTTAGAGTTCACAAGTTCACACTTACATACAATTTATGGAGAGTAATTTAAATGCGTATTTGGCGTGCTGTCCGGGGGGAGGGCTTCAAGCTTGGAATTTGGCCCGAACCCAGAGTACCCCCCCCCGTGTATGTAAGTGGTTGATGAATAAAAGTGTGGAGAAGGGGTGGTGGAGGGATGCTGGAAAAATGTCAATGAACAGAGGAAAGACTGCTGCGTCTATGTATGCCTCTTATTGTTGATTAGCTAAGTGCTCTCCACTTGTGTCAATTATCTGAACGTGCTTCTCCCGAACCTTGTTAATAAAACATAATTTATTGGCTTTATTGTGCATTGCTTGAGGAAGCGGAGCAGTTTGAGAAAGACAGTAAAGGATGCATTCAGACTTCGTGCTGGTATCCAGAGAGATTAAAGTCCTTCTTGTTCGCTTATCAGTGCTGAGGTGTCTGTGGTTTTAAAAGGGTCATGGTGACTGGGAAGCAGGAGTGGAATCGAGAGCAATCTCCTGGATGACCCAAGACACCCAGCAATGCCGCCTCTTGGGCAATGCCAGTTACCACTCCGCCAAGGTAGAACTATTCACCTGGCAAGACAAAGGTTATTTTGGGTCGAGATGGAGCACAGCGTTCGCAGTATGTTAAGTGTTGCAGCACTGTGTCATCAGTAAAACACTTGAACCCGGTAGAGCCCCGCTAGAGAGCGTGAAAACATCTAGTCCAATGGAGCTAGTATGTATTGATTTTTGGACTGCGGAAATCTCCAAAGGCCATAACGTGGACATGTTGGTCGTAACTAGTAATTTTTCCTGGATGGCTAATGCATCCTGTGTCATGACCAGTCGGCAAAGCAGGTAGCATGACAGTTGTGGAATCAATATTTTTGTGTTTACGGTTTCCCTGACAGGATCCACTCAGATCAAGGGTTTGATAGCCAACTGATCCAAGATTTGCTGCAGGTTACCAGAGTGAAAAAGTCCTGAACAAATGCTTACCATCCCATGGGCAATGGCCATGTTGAACAATTCAATAGAACTGCCACCATGGTCTAAAGAAAAGTAGTCATAACTGCTTCACACATTGACTTTTGCATACAATTGTACCTCGCACGCGTCCACTGGCTACGCTCCATTCTACCTAAGGTTTGGCACTGTTGAGAGACATTGTGACGTCGTTGATTACAACAAAATGTGAAAAGGTTGAAAGATGACCTGAAAGAGGCTCTGACTGTCGCTCAGAGGAACATTGACGCCAGTCAGCAATGTCAGACCGAGTTGTACAACTGAAAGACAAAGGGCTGTACCCTGGGTGAGTTGGTTGATCAAGTTCTCCTGGCCAACAAAGGTGAACGTGGGAAGAGAAAATTAGCAGACAGGTGGGAGTCGCATTGAACCCCCAGTGCCATTGAGTTGCATTGAACCCCCAGTGCCATATTTAGCGCATTTGTAACACCAAAACGGGCCAGGAGAAAACTGTTCATCAAATTTCATAGAATTTCCTGTTGCTTGAGTTGGGAGGTCCTGAATCACCTGAGGATAGTGGTGAATCTGTCCTTGGAAGCAGGAGTGCATCCCTGAATGATGTTGGTTCTGTGTCTGAGATGTGTCCTGTGTCTGAACGAGTTGCCAGTTGGATGGAAAGAATCACTTCTCAGGATCCTCAGCAGAGGTTGTCCTGCAGGTCTGATAATGCTGCATCATTGGATGTAGTCCCTGAGTCATTGGGACAGGAGCAATTGGCGTCAAAGGAGGATTGTACCAAAGAGAACAGAAATGTAGGCAGTCCAGATGAAGGACTGAGTTGTGATTCTCACAGTTCGCTCTGTGTCGCTCTGCCCCATCAAGGTTATTATAGTTTTGCATTTTTAAATGCGTTTTTATTTTAATATCGTTTTCAATTTTGCTATGCATTTTAGTTTAGTTTTAGTTAGTTTCATAAATTGTTTTGTAGTAGTTTTTATTTTGTGATCACATTTCTATTTAGTTTTTATATATTTAGTTTCAGTTTTAGTTTTAGTAATTATACAACCCCAAATCAGAAAAAGTTAGAACAGTGTGGAAAACGCAAATAAAAAAAAAAGAAGTGATTTCTAAATTTACTTTGACTTGTATTTCATTGCAGACAATATGAACACAAAATATTTCATGTTTTGTCTGGTCAACTTCATGTCATTTGTAAATATGCATCCTTTCCTGTCATTCAGACCTGCTACACATTTCAAAAAAAGTTGGGACAGGAGCAATTTAGGGCTAGTAAGGAGGTAAAATGGTTAAATAATGATGTGATTTGAAACAGGTGATGTCAACAGGTGATTGTAATTATGATTTGGTACAAAAGCAGCATCCAAGCAAGGTCTAATCCTTTAGGAGCAAAGATGGGCCGAGGATCGCCAGTTTGCCAACAAATTTGTGAGAAAATTATTGAAAAGTTTAAAAACAATGTTCCTCAAAGAAAGATAGGAAGAGATTTGGATATTTCACATTCAACAGTGCATAACATAATTAAAAGATTCAAGGAATCTGGAGGAATTTCAGTGTGTAAAGGACAAGGGCGCAAGCCTAAGCTGAACAACCGTGATCTCCGATCCCTCAGGCGGCACTGCATCAAGAATCGTCATTCATCTATAAGCATATCACCACATGGGCTCAGGACTACTTTGGCAAACCTTTGTCAAGTACCACAATACGTAGTTACATCCACAAATGCCAGTTAAAACTGTACTGTGCCAAAAGGAAGCCCTATGTTAACAGTGTCCAGAAGCGCCGTCGACTTCTCTGGCTCGGAGGCATCTGGGATGGACCATCACACAGTGGAAACGTGTACTGTGGTCAGATGAATCAGTATTTCAGGTATTTTTTGGGAGGAATGGACGCTGTGCTCCAGACCAAATAAGAAAAGGATCATCCAGACTGTTACCAGCAACAAGTCCAAAAGCCAGGGTCTGTCATGGTATGGGGTTGTGTCAGTTGGCAAAGGTAACTTGCACTTCTGTGAAGGCACCATTAATGCTGAAAAGTACATAGAGATTTTGGAGCATAATATGCTGCCTTCAAGAAGACATCTTTTCCAGGGACGTCCATGCATATTTCAACAAGACAATGCAAAACCACATTCTGCACACATTACAAAGTCCTGGCTGCGGAGGAAGAGGGTACGGGTACTTGACTGGCCTGCCTGCAGTCCCGACCTGTCTCCAAAAGAGAATGTGTGGCGCATTTTGAAGCGCAAAATGCGACAACGAAGACCTCGTACTGTTGCCCGCCTTAAGACTTGTTTGCAGGAAGAATGGGACAAAATTACACCTGAAACATTTCATCACTTGGTGTCCTCAGTCCCTAAACGTCTTTTAAGTGTTGTGAAAAGGAATGGCAACATTACAAAGTGGTAAATGCTTTACTATCCCAACTTTTTTTGAAATGTGTTGCAGGTCTGAATGACAGGAAAGGATGCATATTTACAAATGACATGAAGTTGACCAGACAAAACATGAAATATTTTGTGTTCATATTGTCTGCAATGAAATACAAGTCAAAGTAAATTTAGAAATCACTTTTTTTTTTATTTGCGTTTTCCACACTGTCCCAACTTTTTCTGATTTGGGGTTGTAGTTTAGCAGTTACCAGAACGAAGTGTAGACCAAAGCAATATTTTTAATTTCAGCAAAGTTGAATGCTTGCACAGATTAGAGTTAACTCTTAAGAAGACATCTTAATAATAAAACTAAAATAATGGTCTGAGATTGAACAAAGCACCAAATACACTCACATAAAGGATTATTAGGAACACCTGTTCAATTTCTCATTAATGCAATTATCTAATCAACCAATCACATGGCAGTTGCTTCAATGCATTTAGGGACAATTAGACAAGACAATCTCCTGAACTCCAAACTAAATGTCAGAATGGGAAAGAAAAATGATTTAAGCTACTTTGAGCGTGGCATGGTTGTTGGTGCCAGACAGGCCGGTCTGAATATTTCACAATCTGCTCAGTTACTGGTATTTTCACGCACAACCATTTCTAGGGTTTACAAAGAATGGTGTGAAAAGGGAAAAACATCCAGTATGCAGCAGTCCTGTGGGCAAAAATGCCTCGTTGATGCTAGAGGTCAGAGGAGAATGGGCCGACTGATTCAAGCTGATAGAAGAGCACCTTTCACTGAAATAACCACTCGTTACAACCAAGGTATGCAGCAAAGCATTTGTGAAGCCACAACATGCACAACCTTGAGGCGGATGGGCTACAACAGCAGAAGACCCCACCGGGTACCACTCATCTCCACTACAAATAGGAAAAAGAGGCTACAATTTGCACGAGCCCACCAAAATTGGACAGTTGAAGACTGGAAAAATGTTGCCTGGTCTGATGTGTCTCGATTTCTGTTCTGTCAGATGGTAGAGTCAGAATTTGGCGTAAACAGAATGAGAACATGTATCCATCATGCCTTGTTACCACTGTGCAGGCTGGTGGTGGTGGTGTAATGGTGTGGGGGATGTTTTCTTGGCACACTTTAGGCCCCTTAGTGCCAATTGGGTATTGTTTAAATGCCACGGCCTACCTGAGCATTGTTTCTAACCATGTCCATCCCTTTATGACCACCATGTACTCATCCTCTGATGGCTACTTCCAGCAAGATAATGCACCATGTCACAAAGCTTGAATCATTTCAAATTGGTTTCTTGAACATGACAATGAGTTCACTGTACTAAAATGGCCCCCACAGTCACCAGATCTCAACCCAATAGAGCATCTTTGGGATGTGGTGTAACGGGAGCTTCGTGCCCTGGATGTGCATCCCACAAATCTCCATCAACTGCAAGATGCTATCCTATCAATATGGGCCAACATTTCTAAAGAATGCTTTCAGCAGCTTGTTGAATCAATACCACGTAGAATTAAGGCAGTTCTGAAGGCGGAAGGGGGTCAAATACAGTATTAGTATGGTGTTCCTAATAATCCTTTAGGTGAGTGTAAATGCAACTTAAAAATATAAAAGTAAAAATTATGAAAATTCCAGACAAACTCATTCATATTACAGTTTTTACAATCACTTTGGCACTGATTTCAGAACATTGACATCATTTTTCAAAACTCTAGACACAAAACTCACAACCAATGATCAAAATGCAAATTTTTCAATTGCTTGGGTACAATACACATAAAACTAAGATCATTTGTTCATTTAACAAAAATCACCTGTTCAATATGACACAACTTAACATCAAAGTACTACTATTTCAAAAGGCAATTCACACATTAAATTTCAGATGAGTGTCTATTCACTTCATTACAATGAATCCAACTATCAACTGATACAATTGCTCAAAATGATAACTGTTACATTACTCTTGTATGGAAACAAACAATATTCCATGTTTAGATCATGAAAGTTTAAAAAGTTGAAAGTTTAGAGATAACTAGATTCATTGTCACCAATTAGTGTGGAGCATGAACCAATTAGACTACATTATCTATGGATGTAATATTTCATCATCATTCTTTACGTATCAGACACCGTTTCCACCTTTTCAAATGTACCACCTTTTCAAACTATTTACAGTATTGACAGTACTGCACTGTATGGATGCAGGCCCTTGTAATTGATGCAACCAAACCTCAGAAGGTCAACCGTGGCCTCAATAATCAGAACTTTCCGCAATGAGAATAAACATTATCTCAAATGTCAAATGACCGTATACCAATGTGTATCACAGAGTAGGTGATGTGACCAAGTGTCGTCTTACTGTAATGTTCCCAGTAGAATTGAGACTAGGCCAAATAGGGGAGGCAGAGGCAAAATTCTGACTGACCAACAAGAGCAGGCTGTGGTCCAATTGGTTCGGGCCAGAAATTATATTTGTTTACAGAAATTCGCCAGCATATTTTGGACAATGAAGACATGTTTAACAATTTTTAACAAAGTTTGCAGACTATTGCACGCATGCTGAAAAGGCACCATGTGTCTTTAAAACAACCATACCGTGTGCCTTTTGAAAGAAATGCAGACAGAGTGAAGCAAATGAGGACTGAGTGTGTTCAGGTATGTTCAGTTTCATCAGCTGGACACTGATGACAACCATCACAAATTCATATATTTGGATGAGGAAGGCTTTAACTTGGTCAAGACAAGGAGGAGAGTTTGGAATTTCATTGGCCAGCGGGCAACCATTCAAGTACCTGGACAATGTGGAGTACCTGGACAATGTGGAGTACCTGGACAATGTGGAGTACCTGGACAATGAGGGGCCAACATTGTGTGCGGCTATATCAGAAGATGGTGTGGTGGGACGCAGACCTCGTATTGGATCATATAATGCAGCTCTTCTTGTAACCTTCCTTGATGAGCTTGTTCAGGTCTTTAGTGCTGATGGCGTGACCTATGTCATTGTGTGAGATAATGTCAGGGTCCACCATGCTTATATGGCACAAGCATGGTCCCAGGCCCATTTACCACCCTGTATTTACCCCCATACTCTCCTTTCCTTAACCCGATTGAGGATTTTTTTCTCCACATGGAGATGGAAGGTTTATTATAGGCACCCTCATGAGCAAGTCACTCTTCTCCAGGCCATGGATGACGCATGGAATGACATCACAGCAGACCAGTGTCAGGCCTGGATTCGCCATGCCCGAAGGTTTTTTCTAAGATGTTTGTCTAATGAAAACATCCATTGTGATGTAGATGAACCTGTGGCCAAATCCACAAGACTGAGTTGATAAAAATGTAGAAGTACAGTAATCGCTCCTATGTTTGCTTTTTACAGTACAAACAAGCAAGTTGAGGAACACTGCATTTGATGTTTTACAGTACAGTCTTTTATTTTCTATTTTGTAGCTAATTATTTTGCTTTGATTCAAATAAATCTATGTTGTGATTGTACTGTATTGTTTTCCATCAATATATTTCAGATTTTCTTCAATGATTCCACTGTGTCTGTAGTTTTCTCTCTACTACTGCAGTACTTTTACAGGGATGTATTTACATGTAGTAACATAATGGAACATGTATCACCTATTTTGTACTACAATATTTAATGATTGTACGAACAATGGCACAGTGTTTGTGGGTGATCTAAATGAATGTTTCAATGGTATTTCACAATAAATTTGTTTTTTGAAACATTAAAGATGTGAATGCACAATGCAAGGTTTTGGACAGCCTGTGTTACAAGTGATGACCGTTTTGAGGTTCTGAAATTAGTGCCAAAGTGATTGTAAAAAACTGTAAAGATGAGCTAGTCATCTGACTACAGCCAACACTACCTGCTGTGAAGCCAGTTTGATTAAATAAGCGTGCGTGTGCTGTGATTCCCTTAGTGGGGAAATGTCTCCACATGGATAGTAATATTATTATTAGTAGTAAATTATTTGTAATAACATGTGTATTTGTTTTATTTCAGTTTACGAAAATGTTTTTTGACCAATAGTTTTAGTCTTAGTTTCAGTTTTCGTTTACGAAAATAACCTTGTGCCCCATACCTACTCTGACTGGCTCAATTGTCTTTCATAGACATACATGATAGGAAATAGGCTTGTTTGACTTCATGCAGCCCTGCGCAGACTGATCAGCAGCTGACCTGAAGCAGTGCATGCCAGTTAGAAATTTTGTCCGACTTGAGACAGCATTGATACCACGTCACTGACGTATGGCATCAAAGTATTATAGGTTTATGCTGAGCTTTATTCTTTTCCAAACAGATGCTGTATTAAGCGGTGTAATGTATTAATGAAAATGTCTGTGATTATGAAACATCTGTTTATTTGACAAATATTGTATTTATTTAACTTCAGCTGTGATAATGTATACAAACATAGCACGGACAGGGCGTCACTACGGGAAGCAGAAAGTGTCTGACTTCATGTCACCGTTTTCAGCTGCAACCAATGTCGAACACACCTAATGTGTTCATAGTCGTGTAGGACGGAGTATGTCGTTTATCTCACAATGTAATTGAAATTATTGGGCTAACACATGAACAACGCTAGTTACTTTTTCACATTTATTTGACTGACAGCTCTCCTGTCCCCATGTTGAGAGAAATCATGAGTAAGTGCAGAGGCGTTGTGTGTAAACATGATGGTTATTGTTGTTCTAGACTAAATGTGAGAATTTATTAATCTCACTCCTCAAAATGAATATAGTCAGTCAAATGCAAAATCAAAATACTATGCAAACCTCTAATAATTAAATGTTAAATAAAGCAAATATTTGTATGCATTTAAATCTACCTTTATTGACCAATGTCTTGCTGCTAGCCTTCGATGATTCAGTTAAACCATGAGCAAAAATGACTAGATATTTTGTTTTAATTGGTAAAAACATTTTCTCCTGCGTCCTATTCTTCCTTTATCCAGAATGGCAGCACAGCTGAAAGGTTTGTTTGAGGTCTTTACATTTGCACAAAAGTAGAACTTTTTTGTTATTAAAAAAAACAAAAAAACAAGCCCAGTCCAGGTGAGAAAAAGTAACGCAAAAGTAACGTAACGCATTACTTTTCTTAAAAAGTAACTAAGTAACTCAATTAGTTACTTTTTAAGGGAGTAACGCAATATTGTAATGCATTACTTTTCAAAGTAACTTTCCCCAACACTGATATAATATATGGGATATATGGGAATACACTGCAAAATATAATGCGATATATTAGACAATACATTTCCATAAATGGAAAACTAGTGCTTATATTTTTCAATATACTGCAATAAATGCTTTGACTTTATATGGCTATATATTGATACTAGTGCTGGGTAAATTAACGCATTAACGCGGGCGATTAATTTTTTCAGTTTAACGAATTAAAAATATTTAACGCAATTAACACAGCATCTGTTTTTTTTATCCATTTTTGCTCAGCGTTACATTATATGATCACGCTCTTATTCATGTAAATGTTTTTAAACAATCTAAGGTTGTGTTCACACTTGTCATGTTTGGTTCGATTAAAACGAACCCTGGTGCGATTGCTCGGTTAGTGAGGTTCATTTGAACATATGTGAACGCTGCCATCCGAACCCTGGTGCGCACCAAACAAGCGGACCGAGTCCGTTAAAAAGATCGGTCTCGGTCCGCTTCCAAACAAACTCTGGTGCGGTTCGATTGATATATGAACGCAACATGGACCAAAGACATGTAAAGAAACCAAAAACAGGATGTGCTGTCACAAGATGTCGCTACAAGTCAGCTGATTTGATGACGCGAGAAGATCGGTGTATCCAAAATGAGTAGAGGGCAAACGTGGAGCAACGAGGAGGTAAAGGGCCTCATCAATATATGCAGATCTTCGTTTCTGCCTACAACGGAGGAAATCCTGCTGCTGTTTTTAATATTTTGAAAATTTTATGAGCTCTTCGGTGAGTTCTCAGCTGGTAAAAATAAAACCATATGTACGCGCATAAAATGATTGCGTTTAATCCAGCACACAGCATTGTTTTGAATGTTCGGTAAGCAGCTCCGCCGCGAAATATATGTCATAAAAGCCGATCAGGTTGTGACCGTATCCCTATGCCTTTGGTTCGGTAACTTTAGGTTCGCTGTTAAAAATGCCAGTGTGAACGCTAAGCGGACCAGGACTATATGTTTTGTTTTTGTTTTTTGGCATTCATGTTCCCATATAAATGTGAATATATTGTACACACATATATACACACATTATTTCAATAAGTCCATTGTTTCTGCCTTAAATAATTACATTGTTTATTAATAAATTGTTAGCTAACTGTGTGATTTGTATATGTACTATTCGGAAATCCATAACTTGGACACAGTCTCCTCTGATAACGAATCACTCTAAATTGTAATGTAGACGCATGCATTTTCTGTAAAACTACTTTGAAATTATATGTATTGTGAAAAGTGCTATACAAGTAAATGTGAATTGTTATTGTATTATTGTCACGATTCAACAGTGAGAGTGCCCGTGATTACCACCAGAGGGCACTCCACCCTGGACTCCATCAAAGACTACATTTCCCATAATCCTTTGCCCGGACTCATCATCACTTATGGTTTACACCTGTGTCTCATTACCCTGTTTACCTCACCCTATATAAGCCTGGTTATCTCCGTCATTCATTGCGAAGTCTTGTTTGTTGTATAACTGCATTTCTTAGCGGTTTCCCTGGTTTCTTGTCTCTTGGTTTTAGATTACTTGCCTGTTCCGTGGATTACCCTTTTGCCTGTCTCTCCTGTCTTGTTTGTCTGTTTGGACTGCTTGCATGTGTATGATCTTTTGCCAGTTTTTTACTTCGATTGTGGATTATCCTTTAATAAAGCTGAGTTTGGATATTCAGCCTTTGTGTCTCAGAGCAGTATGTTACAATTATTTTGGAATTTAAAAGGTTTTCTGGTATGTGTGAGTTTTTGGGGTTACTGTTGTGTTGAAGAGTAGATCCATATTTTCCATCAAAATTACCATGAGCAATTTATAACAGGAACTCTTTTTTTTTTCTTCCCCCAGACAGCGTTTTCACTGCGGTCTAAAGTACCGTGAAGATTAGGCAAATTAGTCCGGTGACGTAGGTCTGCGAGCGACTGAGATTCAAGCTGTGCTGCTTTTGCTGGTTATGCATTGGTAAATATTAAAGAGGTAACTAACAAAACTGCGGAAAAGAGAAGAGCAATGATACTAAAGCGTATTCTGAAAGCTCGTAAAGCTAGATTTAAAATAAGACTATGTATGTTATCAGCTATTACGGACATTGACCGTGAGATGGCTCAGATGAACGCGCGCCATCGGACAGATAGAGCAAGACTGATATTTGCTGAACGCTGAACGATCCTCGCAAAAGACTTTTAAAAATGCCAGTTGAAATAAAATGCTGCGTGAGCTCAACCAATCAGCAGGTTCAGCGCCCAAGTCCCACCCCCCGAAAATTCCTGAACTTTGAAAAAATACTACCTCGCAAGCAGGGACTTTCGAAGGGGGAGATTTTTTCCAGGAACTTCATTTAGACCCTGGTTCCTGCGGTCGAAACACACAGAGTACCACCCCAAAGTTCTTAGTTCCTGGGGAAAGTTCCTGCGGTGGAAACGCGGCTATATCATGAAAATTATATTATGAAAAAAGCCAACATAGTGATATTGTAAACATTTTTTATTAATCCCTAAACACAGAACAAAATTTCTAACTTGTACAGTAATTTCTCCTTGAGCTCTAAACTCTGACTTCCCAAAGCTGATGATCATATATCCCAAAATCCTTCAGACATCCATTTACATCTTCTGACTATGAATGGGCAGTAAATTCATAAATTACTGCTGTTGACAAAAAACCTGCAGGTCATGTAAGTTCTTTAGTGCCTTGCATGCTCTGCACGTCTGAGTTCTGCCCACAGTTCTCAAAGATGTTGAGGCCCAGCTTTGCCTCGGGACAATTGAGAGTCTGCACAACTTTTACAAAGGCTGCGAATGGTCATTGACGCTTGAGGAGGCAACATGTGGTACTCTTGAACAGGATAATGTATGCAATTATTTGTTTCACAATAATATCTTTCACTTAAGTATTTTGTATGACTGATGCTTTCATGGAAGACGAGTTTTCCCGTGATGTACTAAAGAAGTCATGCAGGTTTAAAACGACACAAGGTGAGTAAATGGCATACAAATGTTAGGGAAAATGGAGAAAGAATGACAACAAATAAATGAGCACATAGAACTTATTTATATATAAATATGTAATTGCTATGTTCGCCTGCAAGGTAATGTAAATTAACAACATTGCTTGCTCTTTAGCTAACTACAGAATCTAGTTAGCTGTTAGCTGTTATCTATTATCTAGTTCACAGTGAACACCTTTGGATTTCTTATCATTGCAATGAACGGAGACCATCTGATGTGTGATGCAACCATTCTGTATTCAAATGCCATGTGAGAGAAAATGATGAGCCTGCCTGAGGAGCTGTTCATAAATCACCACAAAACACTTATTTGTTGACATTTCAATGCTTTATTTTATGTAGAGCTCTCATTTCGTCAAGCTGGTCCTGTTACAACACTAAAGTTTCCCACAAGCAGCTATTTTCCTTCGCAAATTTGTCAATTAGCCTCACATCATTACCAGAAATATCATTTATTATCATTTAAGTGCAGAATAAAGTGCAATCCTAATAGAGTATGGTTAGTTAACTGTTCAATTTTACAAGTGAGGTCTTGCCCATTGGAGAGTTGTTTAAATCTCAGTTGTTTCTCCAAGACCTCACTGAGATTAAATGGAGACTTTGGAGCTTCTCATGTTTTTCTCCTGAGGAAAAAGACCCCAGTAATCTCACTATGTCTCATTTGAAACATAACCAAGAACTTAATAAAATGTGATCGTAAACCCATCAACCAATCATCAGCAATGCTGTGACCCTTTCCTGTAAAGGAGAGATATAATGTAGGCATTAACACAAGCACCAACAAAAAAAGGACAAAATCTGTTTTTACTCCTCAGACAAAAGAGAAACGGTAGTTGCAAGAAGTTTAGCAGTCAAATCAGCTTCACAAAGATGGGTGAGAAAGAAAAGCTACTGTACTGTTCCTTTCATCACACACACACACGCACACACACACACACACACACACACATAGAGAGAGAGAAGTGACTCTAGGTGTTCTCCTCCTCTCTAAAGCACTCCTAATTGGCCACATGCTGAGTAATGTGACCAATGAGTTTCAGGGCCGGCTCTCTTCATTGTATGTGTGTGTTTGTTGGAGTTCCTGTTGGAGTGCATCTGACTCTTTGGTGTCTCCTACAGAAGGATCTGGATTGGTTTTACACTCCGGCCAAGGATATACAGTTCCTCACAATCTAGATCCCGCTTGAACTTCTCAGAAAGTTTCACACTTTGTCGGAAAACAGTGAGGAATCCTTAATAAACCCCAAAGAGAGAAATTTGGTGAGTAAAACTGGATATGTTTTATGCTTTAAGAGAGATTATTAGATAAGATTTATTGCAAGAAAAGAAAAATAGTAGAATTTCTTCCTTGGCTGACCATGACTAATCACAGTCTCTGAAGACAAACTCTCTATTGAAAACAAATCAGCATCCAGATCATCACAGGGCAGTGTTTGTGTTTGCATGCGTGTTAGTGAATCCTTTTTTTATTCATCACTAATTCATTATTCATCATTTTATTATGCATTTCGGGACATCTGTGGTTTTTGGTTTTTGTTTTTGTCTTAAAGGGATAGTTCACCCAAAGCAAAAATTGTCATTCCAATATGACTTTTCTTCTTCCCTGGAACACAAAAGATCTGACAAGATCCAAAATGACAAAAATAGCACTATAAAAGTAGCCTATATGACTATAAAGACTGCCATGTATGTCTCCCTTTCCATCAAAGCTCTGAAATGGACAACAAAAATGTTGTGTTGATGTCATTTGACACCAAACATTGCTCTTTAGTAAAAAAAAAAAAAAAAAAAAATATATATATATATATATATATATATATATATATATATATATATATATATATATATATATATATATATATATATATATATATATATATGTATGTATTTCACTGTATTCCTCACACACAGCTATGATATAAGTCATATGGACTATTTTAGTTGTATTTATAGTAGTTTTATGGTGCTTTTTTGTCATTTTGGAGCAGAACCGGGCCCTTATTTCCACATAGAAAAAATTGTCAAGGATACTTAAATTATTTTGTTTTGTATTTTGAAAGGTTGATTTTTAGGGTAAATGTCCTATAAATATCCACATCTCTCTCTATTCTCTTCTCTCTCTTTCCTGACTCTCATCAGGAACTATGCCCCCCACCCCCCAAACACACACACACACACACACACACACACACACACACACACACACACACACACACACACACACACACACACACACTTGAAATAATCATTTACCCATGAGCACACCAGACTCATTTGCACTCTGACACATTGAACTGTGTGCAGTGGAGAGTCACTCAGTTTTAATCAGACCAAATCTCTGGTTAAACTCGTAACTAAAGTCACCAAAACAAAACACATTTTTTCCATTCTAATTCATCTTGAAGTTCACATAAGTAAACCATGCACGACATGTGCTAAAGTTCAGCAGTTACAGTTCTTACAGTAACTGACAGCAAAGCCAACCATATCCAATTCACACACACAACACATTGTTCACTATCTTTGTGGGGACTCTCCATAGGCGTAATGGTTTTTATACTGTACAAACTGTGTATTCTCACACTAACCCTACCCCTAAACCTACCCATCACACACATTTTTTTTTTTTATTTAACATTTTCAAAAACCTTGTTTACTGTGATTATACGCTGTTTTCCTCATGAGGACCAAAAATGTTCCCACAAGGATTTCAGATATTTCCATCTCTGTGGAGACATTTTGTCTCCATAACGGAGGGTTTACCTGAACCACACACACACACACACACACACACACACACACACACACACACACACACACACACACACACACACACACACACACACACACACACACACACACACACACACACACACACACACACACACACACACACACACATTCTTTTACATCTATCTTTGTGAGGACATTCATTGACAGGTCCTACCCTAGCCCTACCCATCACAAATAAGTCCCCACTCTGAACCCTGTCCTTAAACTTCCCCCCTTACCTAATTATAGCCTTATCCATAAAACCAATTTAAACTAATCAAAAACCACCTAAAACCAATCCTCACTTTACCGGTCCTCACAAAGAGTGTTACACACACACAGACACACGCAAAGGTCCAGGTTAATCTTATATCCAGGAACCAGCTACTCATTGTTTTGCTATTGTTTCTCATGTGTCGAAGTAAGCATTCACAAGGTGAGGTGTCATTGAGGTAGCTTAATAATTGCAGAGCCCAGTGAGATGTCAATCAAAGATATGACTGATGAAAGGGTGGGAAATAAAGAACTGCTAGAAAATCTAATCCTGAAATGCAAAGAAAATGATGTCCTTAGTTAGATTTCAATCAAACTTTTCAAAATCTAATTGAAGTATTTTGTAAATGTTTAACCTAGACAGCCAACAGAAATATCCTGACATAACAGACTTAACAGAAGTATATGTGTAAAAAGCCCTGTATAATGATCCTGCATGTGTAAAATCACACTGTGTAAAAAAAAAAAAAAATGCCTGGATATGAGATTTGTTTTTGTATTAAAGAACGAACATTTGCATGCTTATAAAAAGCACATTTTAACACTAACTTTCACAGTCCTATCTGTAAATATTGACTGAAAGCCCATCATTCACAAGCTAAATAAATCTAAGACAAGTATTAGCATTATTATTTGTAATAAAATAAATGATTATTATTATTAATAAACAACATGGTCAAGTGGCAATGATTAATTTTACATCTGCAGGGTTTGTGTAAGTGAATGGCATTCACTCACATGGAGCTGTAGTGTAGCATCAGATGTAAACAGAATGTGTTACGCTAAATGTATTGCTGACATGATCAGCTAGGAGTTCATCTGTGGAACACTATACATAAAGAGAGATGTGTTTTTATTGCCCTGTGGCCAGACGTGATCACATGAATAACATGCACAGCAAACACGCACACCGCTATAAGATGTACTTCACAGTCTACCGTGATTTATCATGTGATGAATTCTCTCATGATGTTTAGGCTATGATGTACAGGAAATATTCGTGGCCTTGTCTAATCAAAAGTGTACTTCATGGAGAGGGACCCGGGGGTTAAATTGGGCCAGAATGAACTAGATCTGTGTTCTGGCACCTTCAGTTAAAGTACAAAGAATAATAATAAGAAGCGTTTTGCCAAATGCGCCCCCATTCCTCATGGAGATTAACTGATATGAAGCAAATTATTATACTTATATTTTATATTAAAATTTCCGATTAAATTTAGAATACATGTGTTCTTTTTTTATATATATTTCAAAATTGTATGTATTCCTATGGATTTTCAGCATCATTACTCTAGTCTTCAGTGTCACATGATCTTTCAGGTAATCAGTTACATCAAATCTTTTGAGTTATGATGTTTCCAATTTTAAGTAAGCTGAACTATCAAGTTTAGAGTTTGTAGTAGCCTACTCGTTCATGTTCATTGCTCCTAAACTGAAGTACTGGGTTAGCTAACTCATACATTTTGATAGCATACAAATTTGATAGATTTAGTAACTTTTTTATTTTTAGTTCTTGAAAATCAAATTAGATATTTACTTCACTATAAACACTAATAAGTTGTCAGAACTCAAAAAAGTAAATTTTTTATTTTTTAAGTACGTTTTTTTTTTGTACATTTTTATTGTTCTTAACTTGAAATATTTGAGTACACTAATTTATACATTTAACTTAAAATTATCAGGTTATCTCAACATAAATATTTTGCTAGATATAACAACATGTAACTTAGCTGTTCTCAAATCAATCCGCATGCGCCACTCGCCACCATGATGGTAACTCTCTAAAAAACCCACATTAACAGAAACTCTTCTAAATTAGCATAACAAAACATTACTCACTACTAAATCTCCCTCACCATTAATCTTGCACACACACAAAAACATTATATAACACTTAATTTTAGCATTTACTCTCCCTTTCGAGTGCCATGGGCAAAGCATGCTGGGAAATAAAAAATCCCAGCACAGTTTTCAGTTAAACTTAAATTAGTCTAAATGAAAGGAAATCAGTTAATTAAACTCAAAACAAAGAAAACAGTTCAGTTTACTTGAAATATGTCAGTGTTGTGAACTCAAAAGAAAATGAAAGTCCTAAATACTCATAAAAGTTAATTTAACTGAACTAAGTTGTTTAATTTAAGTCTGTCCTACTCAAACCATTTAAGTATTTTGAGCGTTAGGAAATCATTCTAATATGATGATTTGATGCTCAAGAAACATTTCTTATTTTTATCAGTGTTGAAAACATTTGTGCTTTTTCATGATTCTTTGATGAATAGAAAGTAAAAAAAAATAACAGCATTTGTTTTGTATTATTATATATGTCTTAACTATGCATCCTTGTTGAATAAAAGTATACATTTTTCTAGATAAATATCTTACTGACCCCATACTTTTTAACAACATATTTTTACTAGTAAATATATGAATGTATAATATTGCAAAAGCGTCTCTACACTGAAAGAGTCTTGTCATATCATAAGGTCACCAGAAACACCACTAAATTTGAGGAATTCCCTAGTTCCGAAATCCCAGTTTAGCCCCGGGGAGGGACCAAGGTCAGGTCAAGATCAATTCTAGCAAGTTGTCAATATGCTAGAATTTGAAAAGATTTCAAGCATAGTTGCCCCATGTTCACCAAAGTAATTTTCCCCCATCAGGAAAACATCCTGAAGCAGAACATTCCCTCTCCTCACCGGGAGAGAAGCCGGAGGGCAAGTTAACATTTGATAAAATAAAATGTGATACTCTCCTCTTCTTTACAGTTTAACCTCAAGCGCTGGCATCCAAACACGCTCAAGCACTTACATTTCGCGTGCCTGCATAATATTTGCAGACACATTTTACTTGTTATACAAGGGACTGGAACACTATTCTTCATCAGGTTCTCTAGCACACAATTTAATATCATTAATCAATGTGACACGATGTGACACAGTTTCTTTTTTCTTTTTTATTATTATTTCAGTGCTTTGATTTTTAGTGTCAGACTAATTACTTGCAGTCATCCGGTAGAGAGAGAGAGAGAGAGAGAGAGAGAGAGAGAGAGAGACAGTGAAAAAAAAAAAGTGTGGATTAAACACACATTCCTGCTGTCCCTTCCACACACACACCCCACTGAGAAACAGCAATTAAATCACCTGGCAGTTGAAATGGCAGATTTCTTATTGAGATGATAAAGGAATAATTCACCCGAAAATCATTATCAAAAAGTCATTATCATGCCTCATGAACTTCTAAACCCAAAAGGAGCCTTTTTTTTTCATTACAACAGTTGTCAAATGTCAAAAAAGTGTAAAAAGATAAAAAAAAAAAGTTTAGGTAAGTTTAAGTAAAACATTTTTAATCATTTTTTATTAGTTTTTTATATTATAAGATATATAAAGTAAAATTATTTTTATTTAAAATTATTTTACATAATAAGCTTTAATTCATTTTTATTTCAGTTTAAGTCATTTTCATACATCTAATATTTACATTTATTTTAGCCTTATTTCACATACCAAAAATGTAAATGAGCACTTTTAGTTCACAATAACAAAAACTGCGTAAATTTAGGTCTGTTCCTCGCAAAAATGTTTGGAGCACAACAGCCGACCTGGTTCAAATTCTTCAAAATGTCTCCTTTCTGTTTCACAGAGCTAAATAACAAGTAAGCATGCAGGTTTGGAATGACATGTTCTTTAATTTTGACAGACAGAATTAGAATTTTTTGGAGGTTGAACTATCCTTTGAAGAACACTAGATTTTAATATGTAAATGTGTAGCTGATATCAGGTGCTCTTTGCTCACCTTTCCAGGTGCCAGCCGCTTGCCAACTTTCCATCACCATGACAAGCACCACCAGTGACCAAAAGGCTGTGTCGTCCCCCCTGATGGCCAAAACGCTTCGCCGGCGACTGGTCAACAAGGACGGACGGAGCCGGATGCAAGGCAATGCCCCAGGCTACAGAGAGACGTGGTTCGGTGCCCTGCGGGACATGTGGGGGACGTGGCTGGCATTGCGGTGGCGATGGGTGGTGCTGGCGTTCTGCGGCTCCTTCCTGCTTCACTGGCTGCTGTTCGCAGTGTTGTGGTACCTGCTCGCCCGTGTCAACGGAGACCTGGATGTTCTCGACCACGACTCCCCTCCGCCCGGCCACGTGCTGTGCGTCAAACATGTGACAGGCTTCACCGCCGCCTTCTCTTTTGCCCTCGAGACGCAGCTGACCATCGGGTACGGCACCATGTACCCCAACGCTGACTGTCCAACCGCCATAGCGCTGCTCGCCCTGCAGATGCTGCTGGGCCTCATGCTGGAGGCCTTCATCACCGGTACACACCACAGTCTTCTACTTTACTGTAGAAATATGCACCAGGTCTATATAAGAGATAGGCCTTTCAAATTAGTCAAGTTTAGGTTAGGTTTAAAGGAATATTCCAGGTTAAGTTAAAGGGTTAGTTCACCCAAAAATGAAAATTATGTCATTAATCACTTACCCTCATGTCGTTCGACACCCGTAAGACCTCCGTTCATCTTCAGAACACAGATTAAGATCTTTTAGTTGAAATCTTATGGCTCTGAAAGGCCTCCATTGGCACAATGGCACGGTTCACTCTCAAGACCCTTAAAAGGTACTAAAGACGTCGTTACAAAGTCCATCTCACTACAGTGGTTCTACAATAACTTTATGGAGTGACGAGAATAGTTTTTGTGCGCAAAAAAACCCTAAATAACGACTTATATAGTGATGACGATTTCAAAACACGGCATCATGAAGCTTCGAAGCGTTATGAATCAGTGAGTCGAATCATGATTCGGATCGCATGTCAAACCGCCAAACTGCTGAAATCGCTTGACTTTGGCGATCCAAACTGCTGAATCGACTCACTGATTCATAACGCTTCGAAGCATCATGATGCTGTGTTTTGAAATCGTCATCACTATATAAGTCGTTATTTAGGGTTTTTTTGCGCACAAAAACTATTCTCGTCACTCCATAAAGTTATTGTAGAAACACTGTAGTGAGATGGACTTTGTAACGACGTCTTTAGTGCCTTTTAAGGGTCTTGAGAGTGAACCGTGCATTGTGCCAATGGAGGCCTTTCAGAGCCATAAGATTTCAACTAAAAGATCTTAATCTGTGTTCTGAAGATGAACGGAGGTCTTACGGGTGTCGAACGACATGAGGGTAAGTAATTAATGACAGAATTTTCATTTTTGGGTGAACTAACCCTTTAAGCTCAAATCGACAAGCATCTGGGATAATGTTATAATATTTTTGGGATTTTTTAATGCACAGATGTTAAGCTAATGATTTTAAAAAGGACATTACATTAACTTCTTTAATTTGTGAATTATCGTCTTGACAAACCTTTAAAAAAATATGTATTATTATTATTATTATTATTATTACACAATAAAAATATTTATTTTACTATTATTATTAATTATTATTTACTAAATAATTTATTTAGCAGATTTATTTTGCCATTTTTTTATTTTGTGCTTTTCATTCTATTTTCTAAAATTCAACATTATCTTTTTTGTAAAGCTACTAATTTAAAAAAAGCACTTGACAATGCTGATTGGATATAACATTACACAGAGAGATTGGTAAACATTTTTTGCCAACTAAAATCATGTTAAAGGCCCACTAAAGTGCCTTGAAATGCGCAGCATTAATCAGTGTGTTGACGTAATTTCCCCTAAAACAGGAAGACAGGGCGTCACATATCGAACAGCTCCTCCCCTTTTTTTAAATAGCCAATAACGTTTTGTTTATTATATATCACAACCTGACTAGAGCCTTTCAGCTCTGTAAAGCTGCAGTTTCCTCCTAATCTCTAACCGTTTCTCATCATAATCTACTCCATATCGCTTTAAAATACAGCATTCTGTGCATTCTGTGTAAGTTTTGAATCATTGTTTTGGCGCACACTGGCATATTCTTATTCATACTAAAAGCCCCAAAAAAATGTTTAATTTTGATTTCAGGTGGACTTTAACCTGCACATTCCCACTAATTAATATAGGCTATATGTACTATACGTGTGTTTGTGTGTGTGTGTGTGTGTGTGTGTGTGTGTGTGTGTGTGTGTGTGTGTGTGTGTGTGTGCGCGTGTGTGCGTGTGTGTGTGTGTGTGTGTAAATGTTTGCCAAGCTTTGTGTAAATATATACATACAGAAAAAACACATACATTGCACATTTACATTAATGCTTAAACCAGATGTCATTATACTGTATATCTGTTGACTATTTCAGCATGTTCCCCTGTTTATAGGTGAATCAAATATAACTTAAGATCAACATATATCCTGGAAAGTCATCCATTAGTTACCTGAGGTGGATGTACAGAAAATCATGTGAATCCTGTGTTCACATGCTTTAAGGTCAGAGAGAAATGCCAATAAAAGAGTCTTTGATTAATGTGTTAAAACTCATCACGAGTACTTTGCCTTTGAACTATGGAGTAATGAATGTAAATGCATCACAATTCTGGCTTTGTATTGAGCAGAGGATCCTGGTACTGACGCCCTCAGAGGAAATGTAGAAGGACCTGTAAATGTCCTGCTATTGAACTAAAATATAAATGGATTTAACAGTATGCATTGATATCAATATTAAATATACTCAATATTAAATTAGATAGATATTAAATACCTAGATTGCAGTTCATTAGCAACAATACATCAACATATATTGGAAACGTTAAAAACATCACTAGCAAGTGAATTGACAGATGCAACAAGCAACATGTTTACATTATCAATCTTAATTTTTGTCGATGCACTGATGATAGGTTTATTAGTTATTACCTCTGATGAACGCAGTGGTATCCTGAGAAGGGGAACAGGACACTGGATGGACTCTATGGGTACGCCATCATTGTATCCGGTGTCACGTGTGAAAACACTTGTTTGTTAGCGGTGCGCCCAAAAGTCCTTGTAAGAGGGTGGCCCTAATACACGCCATAAACGTATTTGTCTGAAGGAGACGTGCAGGAAGACCCAATAATAATAATTAATTTGTTACCTTTATAAAGCACTTTTCTGGGTACTCAAAGTGTTTGTTTGTATGGAAGGGGGGAATCTCCTCAACCACCACCAATGTGCAGCATCCGCCTGAATGATGCGACGGCAGCCATATTGCGCCAGAACACCCACCACACGCCAGCTTATTGGTGGAGAGGAGACAGAGGGATGATGCCAATACGTATATGGGGATGATTAGGAGGTTATGATGATGGACAGTGGCCAATGGGCAAATTTGGTCAGGATGCCGGCGTTACACCCCTACTCTTATTCGTGGGAAATCCAGAGATTTTTAATATGACCACTAAGAGGACCTTGGTTTAACGTCTCATCCGAAGGATGGTGCTTTTTGAAAGTATAGTCTCCCCATCACTATACTGGGGCGTTAGGACCCACACAGACCACAGGGTGAGCACCCCGTGCTGGCCTCAGTAACATCTGAGATGTTCCCTTTCAAATGGGAACTTACACTGCGTCTTGGATGGATGCTTTGGGAAACAAATACCCACTGTGCCATGCCGCGGGGATGCCTTCCTCACTAGGTGAAAATATGCTGAACAAAGTAGACATAGCATACACACAGACCATCTAGTGGTAGCATTCTCTAAGCCATTATCTCCCACAAAAGAAGATCCCTTATAGTCCCATTCTCACTGGAACCTTCCTCCCTCCCCAGCGGGCTACTGTGGCAGCATTTTCTTGTCTGGAAAGGCCCTGCCACAGGGAGGTTTTTTTCCCCCCTTTAATATTCCAATATCAACCTAGGTAGTGCCACTACTTCTGGGGAAGTACCTCGCCTCACTCAATCCTAGGACTCAAACGGTAGCTTACCAAAGGGAGCCATGCTGTCATTTTATTCCACAGCGGCTACCTTCATTGATAATGCCCCCTCTCCAAAGGGAAGACTTGAGTAGAGAGAAGCTCAACCCTGAGAGCCACAGGGGAGTCTAGGAGTCTACTTTAAGACCCTTGCAATCTGGGGAGGCAAATCAAACCATGCTCTAGTTAAAATAATTCTCTAGGACCTAAAAAAAAGTTAGCGCCTATTCTTTTTCTCTCTTTTTTCACTTATTTTAAGGGCCAGATAACGAGGAGGGTGCCATTTAGCGAACTTCCTCAACTTAGCATTGTTAGCATTGTTAGCATTGCATATATTAGAAGAAAAGGCCAGATAGATTTACAACGCCTGCTATATACAGCACTTATTCTTTCATAAAGCGCTGGACCATTGTGGGTGATAGGTAACAAGGAGGGACGCCCCCTAATTGAACTTCCTTGACTCATTAGTGTTGTCAACTCACAACTGGGGGAGAAGAAAGAAGAAAGAGGAGAGATGTTATTTCGCATCAGTAGATCACTAAAATTAATCCCTGATTAATCCCTGAGATCTTGTATCTTCTTAATTGCATCTCTCCTCCTCTGCGCTCTCCCTCCGGCCCTGCCTCCAGACCTTGTGGTGGGCCAGGCTTTAGGAGGGGATCTGGATTGGCGTGGGATGTATTTTCTGAATGCTGCCGCCTGTGCCCTCGCCTCTCTAAACTTTACAACCACTCGACAGATGTGCCAAAAAGAACTGAGGGTGAGACTGGGGCATTGAGAAGAAAATGATTTTCTTTCTCCCTGATGTCCACCAAGTTCAGCCACAGATGCCTCTCCATGACCACCATTGCTGGCAGCACGAGGTGATCTGAAGCAGCCTGGATGGCAGGGCAGGAGCTTTCAAAGAGGATTTTCTTGTGGTGCCCCCCTGAGCACTTGGTGACCTACGCGCAGCGCGTGATGCGCGTGGTGCGCGTGGTGGGAGCGGCTGCACTGCATGGAGCACTTTTCCAGCCCACCACAAGCGACTTCCCATTTTTCAGGCCTCCAAGCCAGATCCACTGTAGCTGTGGCACAGACCATGACATCCAGCAAGACTCCTTGCCTTCTTCAAGGTGTCATGAACTGGCTTTTTTTTTTATTTTTATAAAAAGACTTGTAAGTAAACACATATTGCTATGATTGGATAATATTTGCATATTTAATGAGCTTCAGCTCCCCTCAGTACATGTGGAAATAGTTTTGAAAGCATCTGGAGAAACGCTCACAGGGCTCGCAAAATGTCTTTATCAAACAAACACAATGATTAATCTCTCATCCACCCGCGTTTGATTGGAATGTTATTTTTTTATTACTTGGCTGGCCTGATCAGTGAATATAACTGCGAACCGTACACACACACACACACCTCTTTGTCGCCATCTCTGTTCGAAATCTGCAGTTGCAGTCATTCGCGGAATTATTAACTTTACGTGATTTGTGCCTCGGCACGGCACAGCACAGAGGAATCCAATGTTTTGAGGAGAATGTGCGGCTGTCCGTCACCGCGTCGGTGTGGATACATTCAATCAGAATCACAGATTATACTTTTTGAAAGTATGACCAACATAAGAATTTTCACCGAAAATGTCATCTGAACAAGTAGATAACATCCACTTTTGTTCTAACCAACTAAGGGGGGAAAAGCATTGCAGTAGGCTAAATCGCGATGATTAAATCTAACGATCGCATTTCATATCACGTCAAACCATGCAAATTATACTTTGTTTATTAATTGTTAATGTTAACATCCGCATAGCGTGACTGCATTTAAAGTGTATTAGGGCTACCTGTAGTTTAGTTTCCATTTCTGTGCAGTCTAATTTCTAACTATCATATAGCCTACCAAGATTGTGGAGTAACTGTTAGAGGTGAATTGCTCCCTCTCATATATAGCTAGCACAAAATAATTGTTGTTTACCATAATGCACATAGCAAAACGAGAAAGGCACAACAAAGAAAACTCTGTCACTGTATGAATTAAGCGAACAAGTGTGCTTCTGTTACATAATTGAACCATTGAAATGTCTTGTCCAGCAGAAAAAAAAAGCGGTCTCTGCGTCCGTTTTGAATCCCTTTAAAACACGGTGTTATGTACACATAATCAACACGATATGTGCGACAATGCAATACTATCACATATAAAAAACATATGTTGTGTTGCACCATTCCTGTCGGATACAATATCGATATCCACACGATGACGTCAAGGGTCGACATATTCTGAGATCTCTCGTTTTCTGGGCCTGGTGTCAATAAAAACCTTTCTTTGACTAACAAGGAAGTTTTCAGCTCTGGAACTTACAGGATATTCTTATATAACAATTAACTTTTATATATCAAAGGCTCAAAGGAAAGTTGATTTCTCAGCAGATCCTGATCCAATAGATCGCTCGAGCCCAACGCTTTCTCAAACTCCTCTGCCAGCTCGGCCTGTGATCCTCACAACCAAAGCCTGAGCTGCGGGGCACAGACGCTTGTCCCACATCCATCGAGAATAACTACAAATGTAAACAGAGCTTTCTCACTGTGAATTTATCACAATGGGCACATTCAGGACTCTCAAGCACTGAACGCACATGCTCCTCTCCCAACCAATAACCGTACAGGTCGTGTGTGCCCTCAGGTGTCGACAACCTGTGACACGGAGCCACACACTTCCTAAAACATTTGACGGCAGTTGCTTTAATGGTGGCCCAGGGGTGAAGAGCATCTTGCCTGAATGCCACTCAGTTGTGAATACAGGTTTTGAGAGCCAGCCAATCAGCTGAGCTGCAAATGCCATGCGATCCATGTGACTCAACTATCCTGTGATTTGTCATCAAAGACAGCAGACAAGGAGAGGAGTCTATATATGCTTTCTGAAAACATTTACTATACTAAAATGAAACATTTTCTTCAGGAAAAAAAAAAATGTATTGACTGTCAATAGAGAAAGATGCCTTTGCCCCCATACTGGTGTAGTTACAGAATCGACCAGCAGAGGCTGACTTTTCATGTAAACCAGTCAAACCATTACATCTGACCAGGATTTAGCAAAAATTTAAATTTAAGAATTATAAATGTGTGATTTTGAAACGAAATACCCACAGGAAATGAAATAGGAAACACAATTCAGAGAAATCCAACAGATAATTGCATTATGGAAAATGAAGTGTTTTCTCATACTGTATTGTATCTAAATGTATTAGAAATAAGTATATACTGTAAAAAAAAAACACAGATAAGCCTACACATTTCTATAGGTGACATTTCTAAAAACTCTATCTATCTATTTTATTTACGTTCCATTTTATTCTATTTCCTTAAAAAAATAATACAAATTAAAATTTGTCACTTCACAGGTGCATTTGTGGTTTCGTTATTATTATTATCATTATTTATTTATTCAGTTCCTTTACATTCTAATTCCTTAAATCCAGTTTCTTTGTTTGTTCCGTCAGGTGCATTTGTGGCAAAGTTCTCCCGCCCTCAGAAGCGATGTGGTGGGATCCTGTTCAGCCCTCAGGCCGTAGTGTGCGAGGTCAGAGGTCAGCGTTGTTTGATGTTTCGCGTGTGTAACCTGCTTCCAAGGCCGCTGGTGGACGTGTACGTGAGCGCTGTTCTCTACGAAGAACGTGACGATCACGAGCTCCACCAAACCGCAATGGAATTCACCATTGATAACCTGGGGTCACGACCTTGCCCCCTTTTCTTATCACCCTTGACCTTTTATCACCCCATAACTCCATCCAGCCCCCTAAACAACACCCCAACCAGCCAATCACACTTTGAGTTAGTGGTGTTCCTCACTGCCTCGCAGGAGAGCACGGGTTCTGGCTACCATAAGAGGACGTCCTACCTGCCCGACGAGATCCAGTATGGCAGCTGCTTCACCAGGGTGACGTCTCTGCACGGAAAAGGCCGGAATAAAACCGAAAGCATGCTGTATTTTGACACGCAGCCCAGTCCGCTCACACTCCCCAACACACACACTACCGACGCACTGGAGAAAGAACACGTGGTGGTCCAGATTAACGGGGAAGGCAATGACCACGTGGAGTAGTGGTGGTTGTATTTTTATACAACGGTGTATGATTTCATATGAATTCTGTGTTCATAAAAAGTGCATTTCATTTCATAACACAACCTCCAATGTAGGACTTTTTTTATCCTAAAAGACAACCTCAGTTAGTTATGATCTGTTATGTCACCCTGTCCCATTAGGAAACCATTTTTGCTGCTATGGACACAATGATTCACACTTGCATCCTTCAGTACGGCTGAACACACAGTGACAGATGTTTAAGATCTTGTTTTCATCTGGAAATAAGAGGAATCTCCAGTGTCTTATTGTGAAAAATGTTTCACCCTGAATCCACAAGACCATCATGTTTGAGCCCTTATTTATTCGGCACCTGGACATTGTCATTGCGTTATCTGTCTGTGTCTGAGTCAGATGGGCCGTTTTCTGTTTGTAAATTATTAAAGCCCTAGATGGACGGGTTTCCTCCTTGTCCATAAAGTATTTTTTATCAAATAGATAGTTCCCAAAAATGAAGTCGTATTTTCTCATTTCATGTTTTTCCCCCACACAACAGAAGTGGATTATTACTACAGTAGTCACTGAAAAAACAAATATATATATATATATATATATTACTTTTAAAGTGCTCATTAACACCCCTATTAAGTGCCTAATGACAACCTTTTTCCTTTTTTTTTTCAAAAACTTTCACCAAAGTCATGAAATGGACTTTTGGATTGAGAGATCAAATACTGTACTGAACATTAACAATGTTGTAAATAATAAAGTAAATAGATAAATAAATAGCTTATTTACTAGATTATTTTTTGGGAAAGAAAAATCTTAATATTTTGCAATGCAATCTATGCAATAAAACAAAATGGACCCACTTTATATTAGGTGGCCTTAAAGGGTTAGTTCACCCAAAAATGAAAATTATGTCATTAATGACTTACCCTCATGCCGTTCGACACCCGTCAGACCTCCGTTCATCTTCAGAACAGAAATTAAGATATTTTAGTTGAAATCTGATGGCTCTGAAAGGCCTCCATTGGCTCAATGGCACGGTTCACTCTCAAGACCCTTAAAAGGTACTAAAGACGTCGTTACAAAGTCCATCTCACTACAGTGGTTCTAAAATAACTTTATGAATCGGTTAGTGAGTCGAATCATGATTCGGATCGCGTGTCAAACCGTCAAACTGCTGAAATTTGGCGATTCAAACCGCTGATTCGACTCACTGATTCATAACGCTTCGAAGCTTCATGATGCTTTGTTTTGAAATCGTCATCACTATGTAAGTCGTTATTTAGGGTTTTTTTGCGCACAAAAACTATTGTCGCCGATTCATAAAGTTATTGTAGAACCACTGTAGTGAGATGGACTTTGTAACGACGTCTTTAGTGCCTTTTAAGGGTCTTGAGAGTGAACCGTGCATTGTGCCAATGGAGGCCTTTCAGAGCCATCAGATTTCAACTAAAATATCTTCATTTCTGTTCCGAAGATGAACGGAGGTCTGACGGGTGTCGAACGACATGAGGGTAAGTCATTAATGACAGAATTTTCATTTTTGGGTGAACTAACCCTTTAACTACTATGTACTAACATTTAAATTAATCATTTGATACAATGCACTTATTGTGTACATATATTTACATTTTTTAAATTACCTGCATGTAATTACATCTGTAATTAATTTATGTAGTTACATTCATAATTACACTGTTGACCCTTCCCTTACACCTAATCCTACCCTTAAACTGACCCATACCACCACACCTGTCCCTAACTTTACCTGTATCCACCTCAATATCAAAATGTGTTTTGCAATAAAAGTATATTGAACTAATTTTTTGATGTAAGCATAGTAGTTAAGGCCACCTAATATAAAGTGGGACCAACAAAATACATTAGGTCAATCGTATTGGTGGCACAACACTGTATGATTTTTACTCTGTAGTTAATTATATAGCACATATACTGTCTGTCAATCAGAAAAGGCTGATTACTATTATATGTATATTATAATGATTAATTATTCAACTCTGGAACGCTGGAAAAGAATTGTAGTTTAGTTTTCTGCATACAAGCCACTAATCAAGCTACACGGAGTAGCAACTGATCTGTAAAGAAATGCCTTTATTTTGATATGCGGAGCACAAACACTGGATTAAAATATCTGTGAAAATGTTGTGGTTGTTTTTTTTATCCTAATCGAAAATGTTATGCCTCATTACCAATAAATCTTAGATAGTTAAATGCAACTTATGTCAGTAAAATACTTTATTGTGCTCGTTTTGTCCATTCCAGTGCTGCCATCTATTGGCATACACTAGACACTTGAGACAGAAGAAATGTCAGGGATATATAAACAATTATTCCATGTCGCACATATGGAATAAAGCACACAAAGCAGCTCCAAAAAAAAAAAAAAACATTTTGTTGAAAAATACAGTGATTTAATAGGCTTTATGTAATTGGCAAAAACAAAAGAGTAACAGGTAGATATTATGAACATCTTATCAAATACAATTTACTAAAAATTAACAACAAACATATATTTAGGTGACGAATATGAAAAACAAAACAAAAATTATTCAAATCTATAAAAAATAAACATATTTCTTGACCCTTTGTTTCCATTGTTTCTATTTCTCCGTTGGTCATAATCAATATTTAGTCCAAGACACCAACTATTTAAAATTATGATTAACACTTTACAATAAACTTCTTGTTTCTAAAAATATATAGTTGCTTAGATGATTAAAATAGAAGCACAATCTAGTCTATTAGAGTTTATGCTGTTCCACATTACAAGTCTCCTGAAATTTCACTCGCTTCAGCCGTCACCAGCGAAACAAATTCCTCATGCATATTTCAGGATAGCTGTAGGCGACTAATAACACTAATGCTACTTGTTCAGTGTTACGCTGTGGTTTTGATTACACATAGGTGTGAGGTACAGGAAGCAGTGTGTGCATGCGTGTTTGTGCTTGTGTGGTTGTGTGCAAGTCAAATGTGCTCTCTGAAAGGCGCATCTGCTAAACTGTAGCGTGCGTTTTATGAACAGAATGTCGACTGCAGCTCTTTAAAGGCGGCACGCCGTTCTTTTCTGTCCAGTTCCATCCTCTTCCTCTCTTCTTGTTCCTCTCGTATCTCCGCCTCGAACTTACTGCGCACAGACAGAGCCTGAACCTGCACAAACACACGGATAAAACACATTTCAATGATGTGTCTCATATGTTCACAACATAAAAATAAATGCATTAATATTGCTGTGGTCCTGCTAAAACACTTTTAATTCCGTGAAATGCCAATTTTGTATTTATTTGGGGTTTTAAAAATCTTGTTAGGTGTGTGTCCCAAACCTGAAGCTGAAAAATTAAAACTAATACTATTAAAATTGTTTACATTAACTAAAATAAAGCTTAAATGGAAATTTATAAATATTACTTGAATTTTTGTTTTTAGAAATGCTGCCTTGGCAATTAAGTGAAATTAATAAGTTTAAATGCTAAAATTATTTAAACTAAAACTGAAATGAATATCAATTAAAGCTAAATATAAATATATATTTAAAAATAACAGATGACTAAAGTACAAATTACTAAAACTTAAACAAAAATGAAAACTGAAAATCTAAAATAAAAGCTCATTTAAAATATTTATAAATACTATAATATATACAAAAAATACTTTTAAATAATATTATTAGTTATGATAAATGCTAATATGATAAATATGATTTAAAAATATCATATAATATAATTACCATGACGTAATATAATATAATATAAGTGTATATATAATCATATTAAAATATAACTAATTTTAAACAATTTTAATGTGAATATGTAAAGATGTTGCACACATTTTCCATTATATATAATACAATAAAGCATAATATTTTTAAAAGGTTAACATTAATTAAAATATCAGATTTTTTTCAAGTAAAAAATGTAGGACATAGGGATTCAATTGCTCTATATAGTGTAACCCTTGTCCTTTGCAACACTGATGTGTTCTTTGTAGACACCAGCCTTTCATGTACTTACACTATATGAACACAAGGGGGAGACTAAGGCTCAAAATATTCTTCTGAAGCACATAGTAGTGGTTTCCCATGCATCAAAACTCACTTTCACATGAAAAGATAAAAAAAAATAAAAACAAACCTTGGCCTCAAAGAAGTCCCTCGCTCCAAGAACGCCTTCATTCGAGACGTCGATCTCTGAAAGTCGAGCCAGAGCCATCAGCCCGCTCTCTTCCTGCAACTCACCTGCCGCGGCCCTCCGGAAGATCAGCAGGAACTGACACAGAGATTGGGAGATTTGAATTATAGGGAAGTTTCAATAGCTTTAAAGGTTATCAGCATTTCATGGGAGGGTGCATTTCTATTCAATTCTAAATATAAATACAAAAGCATCTGACATCAGTTGGCATGTCGGCACGTAAACTAAAAGTTCAGCTAATTTTATTGACCCCAAACTGAAAGGCACTGCAGATACAGTATTTCTCTTTAAATGATAAGCAGTACATACTAAAGAGCCCTTTTTATTTAACTGATCATATCCAAACAGAACTGATTTCATTGAGGGGAAGGGGGAGGTCAAAAGAATGACCTTTTATCTTGCTCCCCCCTTTCTCTGCACAATCTGTGTGTGTGTGTGTGTGTGTGTGTGTGTGTGTGTGTGTGTGTGTGTGTGTGTGTGTGTGTGTGTGTGTGTGTGTGTGTGTGTGTGTGTGTGTGTGTGTGTGTGTGTGTGTGTGTGTGTGTGTGTGTGTGTGTGTGTGTGTGTGTGTGTGTGTGTGTGTGTGTGTGTGTGTGTGTGTAATGTCTGTCCAATCACACGAGTCAGGGCAGCATCTGACACACAACAGACTCACTGTACTTGAGACACAGCTGCACTATCACCTGTTTGAGTGTGTGTGTGTGGGGGGGGGGGGGGTACCACAGCCCCACAAGTGAAAAAAAAGGTACTAAAATGGCACTAAAAGGGTCAAAATGGAACTAAATAATCCCTAAGGACAGGGGTTTTAAACTTTTAGATGCCAGAGACCCCACATATGACCATCATCATGTGAGGAGCCTCAATTTAAAAATTTAAAGGATTAGTTTTTACTCACCCCAATGCCATCCAAGATGTCCATGTCTTTCTTTCTTCAGTGGAAAAGAAATTAAGTTTTTTGAGGAAAACATTTCAGGATTTTTCTCCACATAATGGACTTCAATTGCAACCAAAATGTTGAACGTCCACATAAATGCAGTTTCAAAGGGCTTTGAAGGGCTTCAAATGGTCTTATCTAGCCAAACGATCGGTCATTTTCTAAAAAAAAAAAAAACCCATATATATATATATATATATATATATATATATATATATATATATATATATATATATATATATATATATATATATATATATATATATATATTTTTTTTTTTTTTTTTTTAACCACAATTGATCGTACGTAACGTATGTTCAAAAGGTCACGCCGAACGTGGGGCGGAAGTAACGCCCCATTGTTTACAAAGCGAACGTTCGAAGACTAATACAAACGCTTTTTAAACAGAACAGGTAAAACAATGATAAATTAAATAATAAATATGTCATTCAACATACAATAAAATTTGAACGATCCTCCTTTTCCACCCTTTTAAACAATGATGGTCCTTCCGCCCATGTTCGGCGTGACCTTTTCAACGTATGTTACGTAATGCCTGGCTCGTTGCAGACCAGCACAAGACGATCAATTGTGGTTAAAAAGTATATATATTTTAATTTTATTTTTTTAAATGGCCGATTGATTCGCTAGATAAGACCCTGTTCCTCAGCTGCGATCGCGCAGTGCCATTTGAAGCCCTTCAAAGCCCTTTGAAACTGCATTGATGTGGACGTTCAACATTTTGGTTGCAATTGAAGTCCATTGTGTGGAGAAAAATCCTGAAATGTTTTCTTTTCCACTGAAGAAAGAAAGACATGGACATCTTGGATGGCATTGGGGTGAGTAAATTATCAGGAAATGTTCATTTTGAGGTGAACTAATCCTTGAAAGGGCATCTATTCTTTATAAACACCCAACTAACACTTAGAAATTAATATTATAAATCTAAAGTTAGTTTCTATAAATTTACATTTACATACATATACATATATATATATATATATATATATATATATATATATATATATATATATATATATATATATATATATATATATATATATATATATATATATATATATATATGTTTTCTGCTCAACATAGTAGTGTACAGTTACATTTATTATTTATATTTTATTTAATTAATAAATGTTTAAGCTAATTTATGTATTTATTTTAATCAAATTATTTATTTATTTATTTTAATCCAATTTGATCTATTTAATAGATGAATAACTGAATGTTTTATTATAATCACATTTGTATCAATCTATTTATGTTAAATTAATTTATTTATGTACTCATATTTTTGTATCTAATTTATTTATGTGCTTATTCATTTTAATCTTATTTATTATACAGTTTTTTCACTAGACCCCCTGTCACTCCCTTGCAGCCCCCAGTTTGAAAATCCTTGTTTTAGGTAATTTTCTTACAAAAATCAGAAGGTGTGTATTTATCAATTAGGGATTATTTGTTGACATAAAAAATGTAAGTCATATATGTATGGAAGTCAGTTTTGCATTAAGTACTACTTAAATGCTTTAAGTAATTACTTAAATCCTTAAAAAGTAATATATCAGAATATCACAGAGACCATTGTGTGTGTTCTGAGAGGTTGCTAGGCTATCTATGGCATTAAGATGCATTTTGGTCGATCGGATCACAAGTGGACAACCCTAAATAAAGGTGTAAACAGGGTCTAAACGTGTTGAGCTTGTCCACTTTTGACCACATAGGTTGTTGAAAGCGCAATTGACCAGATTGCTTTCGAAGTGTAGACGCTCATGTGGTCAAATGCGTTCAAACAGCCACTAAAGACTCAACTCTCGCCTACTGATCTAACGTGTGAACATTATGGGAAGCGTGCTAGCGGGATTTATTCTTTGTCGGCTGAAGACCCAAGTTTGGTTCGAAGACAAAAAACATACCAAGCACAATGTTCTCTCACTATTCCTGATTTCAAACGGCGTCTTGCGGCTATCAGAGCAGAAACTAAAGCTGCTGCTCTCAGTGTGTTTTCCCATCGTCTCCAGGTGTGTACATATGTAAATTGCACGAGCTTAATTCATCCATTACATCGAAAGATCTGAAAAAGCCTATAGATTTACCCACCCATAGACCCTCCCCTCGAAGAAATCAGGACGGAAGTGATTGAAAGTGGACAAAAGAGACAAAATTAAAACACCAGGGGTGCGTTCCATTCGACAGGGTCCCTACGTACTGTTCACTGCTCCCTACTCCCTGAGCACGGGATATCAGGTGAAGTGGACTTCGCTGACAATAATCGCTCATTTGGAACGCCCTGCAACGTCATCAAAGAAAGGCAACGACGGGGGAGCGCAGATTATGATATAACATAAATTAAAACCATATAATAATTAAAAAACACTTATCTAAAAAAATATTGTCCATTAGTTTTATGAGTTTACATATACCTTTATTGACTATGAACAGATTTGAAGCTGCACCTGTCATTCAATATGAAAATACATTTTAACTTGGTTTACTATGTAGCTATAAATGTATTCTTAATCAGGTCTTTGTAGCGGTCTCACCTCGTGTGCTTTCTTTCCCAAGCGCAGCTGCATAGTAAACATTCCTTAGGTAAATAAATTAAAATATAAAAACTGGCAGCCGTCAGCTGCTTCTCAACACTTTTAATTTGTTTACATATTCATAAAATAAAATTAAATATGCGAATGTAACAGTTATTGGCATTGCCATAACCATTCATACTCTAGTTTGTATAATAACTATGAATATTCAAATGCATGTAAACTCCTCCATAGCAAAACTTTAAAAACTCTTCCAACGGCTCTGCACCATCATTAGTTCAGACAGGTGATGCGATTCGCAATGACAGTTGGGGGATTTTCGCTCTCCACTTCCTGTGAAGTGATGTATCGATGTTCCCTTCTTCCCTACGCCGTTCACAGTACCCTTCGGACTGAACATGTTCGCTCCCTTTGGATTGGAATCTCACTTAAGATGGCGGAATACCCTCTGAAGTCCACTTCGCAGTCCACTTACGGTCGAATGGAACGCACCCCAGGTGTAAACAGGTATGTGTCTCCCTCGTCTACATGTGATCCAATTGACCAAGCGTGCCATACGAGTTTCCTGAAAAGTGAAGCCAAAGCGTCTCGATTGCCCCCGGCTGGATGGAGTGTATGTCATAAACCCCGCCCTCTGATGGGACGTGAGACAAACTAAAAAAATCGAATTACACTTCAAATAATTTTTTTCCAAAGATGTTTTCTGTCATTATATGTAGTTATCATGACGCTGATGTAAGTTCAAGTGTTCATTCTTTAAATAAGTTTGGATTTAGTTAATTATTTTATGCTATAAAAATGTGTGTGACGTCATGATAGGCAGCTTCTCTGAGTGAAGTAGTCGCTGACGCACCAATTTTTTGGGGATCTTCGGCAGGAGATTGGAGTTTTAACTTTAATTTCTACATTTCCATGTTTATTTCACACCGACATAATGAGTTGTTCTGCAGTAAACTGTATTAACCAATTCTGTGAGAGCCTTGATATCGTGGCTCACTACTGCGCAGATTCGAGACTCAAGATGTCAGCGCCATATTGGGACATTGACAGCTTCAATGACTACAATGGAAGGGTGTAAAGATGTGACGTCCATTTTAATACCAGCTGTAAACAGGGCTTATGATATAAGAGATTGCTACACATGCCCTTTTCAATGTAAATCTATAGGATTGTTTTTCCCCCTTTTATCACTCGCCAGGTGAAAATTTCCTAAGGTGATTACATCTGAATGACAAGCCACATCAGAGCTGCATTCAGAGATAGAGATTGTATCTCTTACAGACCTCTCAAAAATGTGCCGTGATCGTATCATTTGAGTAGTTGAGTCTAAAGTGGTTTCCATGGAGGGTAATCTCTGAAAAGATTTAATCACTAGATTAAATCAGTCATCAGGGACGGTGATAGACCTAACAAAGCTGAAAAAGACACACACGCATACCTCTCTGTAGCTGAGTTTGCCGTCGTAATCTTCATCCACCTCCTTGATCATGTTCTTCAACCCCAGATGAGTCTGTGGAGCTCCAAGCTTCTCCATCATCAGCTTCAGCTCCATCAGATCAATGAAGCCGTCTTTACCAGAGTCAAATCTACACACAAATACATATACAGCTTTTTAAAGGAGAAGTTCGCCTAAAATTAAACTTCTGTTATTAATTAGACACCTTTTGTGCTGTTTTCCCATTATGACGACAATTCATCTCACCATTATCGGTAAATAACAATGAGCATTATCAGTGAAACTTCAATTTTGATCTCTTCATTATTTTTTTTAAACTTGTTATATGTCTTCATAAGACCTGAAGACCTTCATGAGACCTAATATAGCGCAAAACTTGTTTTTATGGTGTTTTTGGAGGGTTTTGAAGAAAAGTTCTGCATTATTTTTTTTAAAGAATTAATCATTTTAATCTGAAATAATGCATTAAATTGATCAAAAGTGACAATATATTTATAATGTTACAAAAGATTTCAATTTCAGATAAATGCCATTATTTTCTATTCAACAAATAATCCTAAAAAACATTTATCATAGTTTCCACTCAAATGAAGCATCACGACTGTATTAAACATTGATAATAATAATCAGAAATGTTTCTTGAACAGCAAATCATCATATTAGAATGATTTCTGAAGGATCATGACACTGAAGACTGGAGTAATGATGCTGAAAATTCAGCTTTGATCACAGATTTTTTTTTTGATTTCTTAAAATAGAAAACAATTATTTAAATTTTTTGCACAATATTTCTGTTTTTATTGTATTTTTGAGCCTTGATGAGCATGAGACTTCTTTCAAAAACATTTGTTTTTTTTAAATAATACCAACTCCAAACTTTTAAACTTGTAGCTATTAATGCTAATTGCATTCTAGCATCATATGGATCATATCAAGCTACTACTGACACTAGAAGTGCCTGTTGACATGAAGATTTATTCAGCCGCAGCAGAGGGAGGGCAGCAGAACGGCAGGTGGAGAGTGACGGCAGAAACAGCAGGAAAAAGAGATTCTAACGGAGGAGAGTATTTATAGAGTCTCACCCAGCTGTTGCCACACCAACCATCAGGATCTCGTGTGTGTGCAAGAGAGAGAAAGAGAGAGTGTTTGTCTTGAACATTGTGTGAAAATAGAGAGGCTGAGATTGAAGGAGTGGCACGTGTTTCTATTTTAGTTTGAGTCATGCTTTTAGAAAGAACAGGCTCATGGTGGAAGAAAAGTACAGGTGAGCATCGTCTCATCTCTATTTCTCTCCCTCTCCACATAGGAAGGAAAATCATGAATGAGATGCCATTTTATTCTCCTAGACAGCAAAATGGAGAAAGTTTCATCTTCATCAAACCTCTCAGATTTTCCTCCTGAGAAAAAAAAAATCACAATAACCTCACATGACAGTTAGAATTGATCTCAATAACATCTAAACCTGTGCTCAAGAAACTTAAGTACGAAATCAAAGTCAAATGTCATTATGAACTCTGAAAATCTTCAGAGACTTATCTGTCTTGCTATACTTTACAGTAAGGTTCCATTTGTTAACATTAGTTTACTGCATTAGTTTACATGAACAAACAATGAAAAATTCACACCTTTCATAATGAACCATTATGTTTTTATTACCTTAGAATGAGCCATTTCTACCTACATACACTACAGGTCACCTTACAGTGAAGTCTCCATTTTGCGCCGTCATGTTTCTACAGTAGCCCTAAACGGACAAACTTCTCTAAGAGCGCTAGCTACTCTCTGCTGTCTCAGACGACGGCATATTTGTCCTGTGTCGGCCACCGTAGCTTTTCTATGTGCTTCTAAAGAGAGGGGTGAGAGGTGGGTGGTTGCAATTCGCAACCTCACTGCTAGGTGCCACTAAACACAGTGCACATTTAAAGGTTGAGCTGCGAGCTCATTGGCTACTGATATAGCGGGAACCAATCAGCTGTGCCCTATAGAGAACAATGTGATCGCAAGAAGATTGAGGTAAAGACCAATCTAGAGTTTCATGACAGAACTTTGTATTTCTATAGCATTTATTAATCTTAGCTAATGTTAATCTCAATATTTACAAATACATTGCAATCTTAAAAATAAAGGTTTTATATTGCCATCCATAGAACCTTCCCAATGAACAAACTGTTCTCTATAAAAAGATTATTAAGATGTTCTTCACACTAAAAAAATATTGTTATTTTAAGAACTGTTCACTGAAAGGTTCTTTGGGGAACCGAAAATCATCCTCCCCAGGAAGGAGGGAATGTTCTCATAACTTTGGCAAGGTTTTCTAAAAGTTATGAACAAATGTTCTTCCAGTAAAGTTAATAGAATGTTTGTTCAGTTATATGGTCTTTAATAATGTTCTCAAAATGTCAGCACATTATACATAGTTCATGAAACTTCTGAAACATTTTAGTAGTCTAAAATACAACTTGTTTAAGAACGTTAAGAGAATATTCAGAAGTAACGTTCCCATAATGTCTACAAAATCATCAAATGTTCCCTTATCGTTCGTATATACCCAAAATTGTTTCGCCAATCATTATTACATATTCGGGTCTTTAGCGACCCAGATCTATATCTAACACGGATGGATCGCTACCTGTCGTGATAATATAAAACTCTCCTGATATTGGAGTAACAATTACAGAAGAATAAAATAAAGCATATTTTGTTACTGTATGGAGCTTGGAAGGGTTCAGTCTGAGCAGATGTTTTATACCATCATAAAAGTTTGAATTTGCATGGTGGTAACTCAAAGGTTTTTTTTTACCACTTCGTTATTTTGGCTTGGAATTTCGTTTGTTGGAAATAAAAACTGAATTTAGAAATGCTTTTGAAATGAAAAACTTTAATAAACAAAATATATTTTTCAAATGAAGACAGCGTTTGGAGTGGAGTGAAAAATAATCCGTTCCCTGAGTCCACGGCCTTTGCTGTTATTGAGTGTACACAAATAAAAGTAGACAGTTTACTGTTTATAATTATGTCTTGCATTTATCTGTATGGCTAAAAATTACATAGTAATATTGTGAGTTTCCGCTGGAAATGGAATAACGAAAAAATCCATCAAAAGGCGCCGACGACTTTGTCGGACAGAGGGTTAAAGAAAACGTAGCCTATTTAGTTTCATATAGTTAGGCTATGTCTAAATATTATAATCTTTTAATATCATATGTTGATTATGAAAAGTGAGCAGCATGAGTAAGGCACATAATCAGATGCGCATATGTCTGGAGACATGGATTTTGTGAATTGTGTTTTCTAGAAAAGTTCTTTCTTTAAAATAAATTTTGTTTTGTATAAATTGTATTTTAATTTTGATCAATGTTTAATCAACTATTTGGCTGTATATTTAATAAATAAGAAGCAAACCAACATCGTCGGGAATGGATTGACGTGCGTATCTGGCCTGTTTCCTCAGCCTTTGAGTAAGGCTGAAACTACAGCGTCTTTCTGTTTTAATACATTTCTTCAATATGTCTTAATTACAGTAGGCTTATAGATAGTTATGATATTTGTGGTTGCACCGGGGTCCGTTATAATAAAGTTATGCCACTTTCCTTATTAGGAGAAAATATATGTCATTTTAACGACATAAGATATCGTTATTAGACATACTTGAGTGGAAAAAAAATTATATGTAGGCCCTATGTGGGAGCAATGCGTGACTGTACCAGGCTACCTGTAAATGCGAAAAAACTGTTTCCATTGCAGGTTTCCTTTTTCGAAATGCCTGAAAAACCACTTCAAGCGAGCGTAAAAACTTTTTTGCGCTATATGAGAGTTTTTGCGAAATTGACGCGTTTCCATTGGGCGTATTTTCAATTCACGATTTCAATTTGCGCAATTTAAAGGGTAATGGAAACGCAGCTAGTGACAGTAATATTTGATTGTGTTCAGTTCTTGCTCTCCTGTAAATCGCTGAGCCATTTCTAGTGTTGCTGATGATTATTCCTATTCTTTTGTTTTCTGCCTGCGGTGACTATGAGTGAAACGTCACTTCATCATTGTGTGTCAGACATTGCCACCTTATGGAATAAAGGTGGATTGCACTTATTCAGTCATCAAAGATTCAATTATTGCTGTGCAGAGACAATATACTTACACTGTTACACACCTCGGGTTGTTAGCGACCCTATACCATTTTTACAAAAATGAAAAAAAAAATTTCTCTTGTTATATTGTTTATAATGAATTGATTGAGGAATACTAAGAAGGTTGATGTCTAACTTTAAAAAATAAATGAGGAGGAGGGTAGTGAATGACGTTCCATAGTGCATAGTCAATGTATTAAATCACATTTGCTATCTAAGCTGCAATCCACATTCATTTTAGAGCTCTATACTCTATACTGTATTTCTCATATGCTTATTTTAATCTCTCCTAAGGTATTTTAAAGATAAACCTCTGAGACGATGTGAATGTTTATCAGGCTGTTTCATATTGTTGCTCTGAATGGCCGTCTAATCTCATCTCCTTCACACATTGTTTCTGAAAGGTCATTAACAGCTCAACCTTCGTTGATAAGTGCCGCATAAAAGCCCTTCAGTTTAACCATTTCACGCAATATCCTCACTTTCTTTCTTAGTTCGATGTTGTTTTAACAGCCCCCACCAAGACATGCTCACACTTGCCTGCCCTGATTAAAGGACAACTGTGAATCTGCTGACCAGAACAGCAACTGCTTTCAGCAACTGGCAGCACACACTCCTACACACACGGCTTGAAAATGTGTGTGGATGCATGAAAACACAAACTGCACCCGCAATTACGTCAGGGCATCGCATGTGTTTGTGTGTGGACGTTTTCTTTGTCCTCTCTGGTTTCCTGCTGTGGTATTTATAGATGCCAAGGCTCGGGGCAGAGATTCAGCTATAGAGCCTGGCATTCAGAGCGCTGCAGTCCAGTAACAGGGCTCAGGCTGATCTTGGATCTGTGGCTAACTGCAGATGTGCTGCATTATGATCTACTTGAAGCAGGTCAGGATTAACACGGCTGACCTGGCGTGTGAGAGAGAAAGAGCGAAAGAGAGAGAATAATAAAGAGAAAGAGGAGGATGAGATTGGCATGTTGGTCCTGCCGCCTGCATGCCGGTCACATTCCAGGTCAGCCCCCCTTCCTGCGCTAAAGAGGCACGGATGGAGAGCATCAAAAAATATGCGCACTTATACATAGAAATTATCCATCACATGCACTGTTGTTCAAATGTTTGGGGATGGTACGATTTTTTTTATGTTTTTGAAAGAAGTCTCTTATGTCTCTCTCACCGAGCCTGCATTTATTTGATCATAAATACAGTAAAAGCAGTAATATTGTGAAATATTATTAAAATGTAAAAACTTTTCTATTTGAATATATTTTAAAATGTAATTTTTCCTGTGATCAAAGCTGAATTTTCAGCATACTCCAGTCTTCAGTGTCACATGATCCTTCAGAAATCATTCTAATATGATGATTTGATGCTCAAGAAACATTATTATTATCAATGTTGTTATATTTTTGTGGAAACTGATTTTTTTTTTTCAAGATTCTTTCATGAAGAATAAGTTCAAAAGAAGAAGATTTCTGGGAAACATTCAAAAAAAATTTGAAGCATTATAAATGTCTTTACTGTCACTTTCGACCAATTTATTTTTGTCCTCACTGAATGAAATTATTCATTTCTTTAAAAAATACTTTTGAACCATGGTGAGTATATTATATAATCTTAAACACCAATTTCTATGGAAGCTTGTTTCCGCCACTGAATAAAAAAATGGCAAAATAATTGCGGCTTTTTATCTCACAATTTTAACATTTTTCTTACAGTTGCAAGATATAAACATGCAATTGTGTTTTATAAAGTCCGAAATGCAAGATATCAATTATTTACTTTTTTTATTTTTTTATTCAGTGGCGGAAACTAGATTCGATAAATTACAGACCAGTCAAATTTTGATTTGAAAGCTCAGAGACTGTGGAACCTCATAAAATATGTGAATCTATCTATCTATCTATCTATCTATCTATCTATCTATCTATCTATCTATCTATCTATCTATCTATCTATCTATCTATCTATCTATCTATCTATCTATCTATCTATCTATCTATCTATCTATCTATCTATCTATCTATCTATCTATCTATCTATCTATCTATCTATCTATCTCTCTCCATCCATCCATCCAGTACACTGTGCTAATTCATAAGTAGGCGTGAGTTGTGTTTATGAATGTGTTAACCTCTGCTGTATCTTGCTTTTGACCCATTTTCCTCTTATACATGACATCTTTTTTCATCTCTGATGAAACTGGGCTGAACTGATCTGAAGTGGGCCAGAGTACGCACTTCTATGACTTCAACAGACACACCTTGCAGTCCTGACGTAACCTAGTCCTATGGGATATTCACACTTTTTTTTATCATTGTTTTATACACTATACATGTTGGGTTGGTTTCCTTTAACACAATATAATCTAATAGTCTTGACTGAACCTCACAGTTAATGAAGCTTCTAGTGCACAATTCTAAATCATCTACCTGATCTTAAAGTGTCGTAAGGCAAGATTAACTTTGGGATCATCGAACAAAATCTATTAACATCATACATTTCTATGATCTGGCAGCAGAGGTTGACACGCAGAAACAAAGTCTCTGAGATGAAACGCACATCCCAGGATTCTCCTCACATCAAACACTGGACAGTTTGCTATTTGCTTTTGTATGGTTTTGTTGCACTACCAGAGATCCGATTCTGAATTCCATGTGATTAAACACATAAAAATATCCAATTATATGATAAAAATGAATGTATTTTTTTTTTTTTACTTTATCCATTTCACAACTCTGCATGAAACCAAAGAGACTCTCTCTCCTCATAGACTCTTCCAAATCCCCGTAAACACACGCACAAACTGACAAAGATGGCATTGTTGCTCATGGAGTGGGTTCCATGGGGACGCAGAGTTTGTGAGTGGACCCTTGTGCTGAAATAATGAGGGGAACCAGGACAATGGCTGTTCAGAGAGAGAGAGAGACGCCAGAGAAAAACATTATTTTGGCACAGTATGAGGATGCTCAGAGAGAATTCGTGTTAATTTAATGTGATAAGAATGTTTATTTCTTGCTATCTGACATTCACTCATCTTGTTTAAAATAATACTCTATTTTTACTTGTGTTTTTGCAATACAAATGCCACTAAAGCTGAAAGAGAGTTGCTGTTATAATATTTTCTTCTATTATTTTGATGTTTTTATTATTATTTTATGTTCATTGATTCCAAGCTTTGGCGATATTGTATTATTACATTAATACCAATAAAGCAATTTTGAATTTGAGATCATTCTTTTTTTTAATGTTACATTCATAACTATTCATCTTTGTAAGTCCATATTGTTAAAATCTGATTTTATTACATGCTGATTTTTTATATGCTAATACTATCTGTTTAATTTACATTATTTTATACGTTACTATTTCATTTTATAGAAATACAGTGTTTAGCTTATGTCACTAAAGCACAGTAAAGTGGAATATAAATGTAATAAGATGATTTAGAAAATAACTAATCAAGAAAATGATAAACAAAAGATCAAGAATAATCAATCAGGGATTTAATTTTTGTGATGCATCAACATTCCTTTTGCTCAAAGAACACAATGATCCCAAATCTCTCTCTCTCTCTCTCTCTCTCTCTCTCTCTCTCTCTCTCTCTCTCTCTCTCTCTCACACACACACACACACACACACAAACACAAACTTCAGTCTTGCTATGGCCTAATGATGTTCAATACATCCATAAATTGATTAGAAATCTTTAAATTAAATAAATATCTTAATTTAAATAAATAGGCCTATATATCAGCTGAGCTTTAGAAATGTGCTGATTAAGTGACTAATGAACTGACCTCTTGAACATTTTCTCCATGTCTTTGATCTGTTTTCTGGAGAACTCCTTAAACTCGGTGTAGGGATTGAAAACCTTCATCTGCTTGGGTTTCGCCGTGCCGTCATGGATGTCCAGCCTGCGGTTGAGTTTCTCCGTCAGTTCAGAGGTGGCGTCGCCGTTCGCGGCACTGGCGGGTCTCACCTTCTCCTCGTCCGCTTCTGTTTGCACCGGTGAGCCGGGATTGGTGTCACGCTGCTCGGCGCCCAGCCTGCGCTGCAGCTTTCGTGCGAGCTCCTCGGATGACATTGCGGACTGTGATGCTCTGCCTCGCTCGATCAGCTGTTTCTGAACACTATCGAGTTGAGAGAGAGGCGGGGCTGCAGAGAGTCTCTTTAAACGTGATCTGTCAAGCCCAGTGGGATTCGAGACAGTGTTGGAAGTTAACGTGTCTGTTAAAAGCTCTGAAGGGAGTAGATGTTTCATTTTTACATAATGGATTTGTGTAGCTATTGAGGTTCTGGGTATAAATAATAAGAAAAGTCTTTGCGTTGGCCGGGAATCGAACCCGGGTCAACTGCTTGGAAGGCAGCTATGCTCACCACTATACCACCAACGCGTACGGGTGTATCGGTCGCCAGTCTCACTCCCAATCATAGAGTAATGACTTTGAGCTCATACAAATAGATTTATTTTGGATAAAATTGCTGTGTTAAAAGTAAGTGAATCTAAAGACCAGCAACTGTTTAATGACATTAATGTTAGAGTAATTTGAAGATCGGATACATCACACATCAGCATCTTTTTTTTTTTTTTTTATTGAAACAACATTAGGGGAGTACAAAGACATTTGAATATATAAAACAAATCAAATGTATCTTATATTACAAATCAATCATGTTTCTATTACATTAAGTATCCTTTTCAACAGCTTAGATGTCTTAACAGCTTTTCGATTGTTCTGTATAGATGTTAGGGAGTCATAAAAAATCTTCAAATCAGTGGAAAATAGTCTACCATTTGGTACAGTCGATATACATTTTGCTTTATGTATATGATATTTCCCTAATAGAATAAGAAGTTTAATTATATTATCCATTTCCAATAAACCAGTATCACAATCCATAAACAATATCATTACATCAGTTATAGTGACAAATTTGGAAAATAAGTCAAAAAGAAAAATAGAAACTTGGGACCAAAATATTTTGGTATAATTACAATTGAAAAATAAGTGTACAATTGTTTCTGTTTCTTTTTTACAAAAACTACATAAAGGCGAAAACCCTTCTTTAAATTTAATAATAAAATTGTTACATGGATAATATCTAATTATTTTACAGTTTTTTACAATCGCTATGACAATTTTTTCAATACTTTTAACAAATTTCCTAAACTCTTAACGCAGTTAGCACAACATCTGTCTGTGTAGGCTATACAATTAACACATTTATTGTTGCTTTTACACAAAATGCATATAGGTAACACAAATTTTAAATGCTTCAACTTCTTTTACACACAAGCTCTACCAAGACCAAAACAATGCATTTTTACTGCCAAATTTACCAATGCTTTAACACTGTATGTCAGAACAGATAACACCTTGCTCTAAACCTTAACCTTACAGGCTAAAGTCAAGGTAAACAGCTGTTCATATTGAGAATTGAAACACAAATATATCCCTTGTATTTTATTCCATTGGTACTGATAAACAGCTAATTTAATTTGTGCAAATATATAAATCACAGCTGATTCCCATCTAGGAATTGTTCAGGTGTTGATGTTCTTTCAATCACATGACCATATGGTATACAGTAAAAGAGGGCCTATTTGGGCTTATCTTGTGTGAAAAAGGAACAATATAGAGCAACACAAAGAAAGACATAAAAAGGCCTGCATGAGGGAGAGGAAGACGAGTACCAGAACAAGGGAGAGGAGTGGGACAAGGGCAAGGGAGGGGAATACCTGGACAAGGGCAAGGTAGAATTAGGGTAACTGATGAAATAAGAGCTGCTATCATAGACCATGTCATAAACCACAGGCTATCATACAGAGAGGCTGGTGAACGAGTACAGCCAAAACTCAGCCGGGACACAGTGGCATCCATTATCCAGAATTTTGAGAAACCAACAGGTAGGACATTGTATAAGGGCTTCTCCTACTGCAAAGTGTAAATAGTTTTACCATGTATTACAGTACTGTATGCCTCTGGTCTCTAACTGTATTTTGTCAATCTAAGGATTCAACGTCCTCCCTCAGGGACAGAGGAAAGCTCCTACGTAAATGAAGAAGAGGCATTCTATAAAGCTGCTCTGAGATGGGTCATTCATTTTTTGTATTGAATTTCTGAAGCAAAAGAAACAAAATGCATGCATTTACTAAACCCAACAAAATAAAAATGTGGAGTCTTCAAAAGACACACAATCTATGATCAATAAAATATACAGTCTATTGTATAAGGGCAGACCTGACACAAAAAATAATGCAGTTTCTGTAATTCCATCTAGTGTTAGTGTTTTTATAACATTGTGCTATGATTGACTAAATGTTCCTGTTGGAAGAGAACATGTGTTAGTGTATTGTGTTAGTGTGTTATTTTATTTAGAAAATAAGTGTTAGAGTTTAGTTTACAATGTGTGATTTTGAACATGAAATTAACCGTTTTGCCAATTGTGTGTGGTAGGTTTGGTGATGCGTTAAGAGTTTAGGAAATTTGTTAAAAGTGTTGAAAAAATTGTCATAGCGATTGTAAAAAACTGTAAAGTGAGTTTCTTTGACTTTGTTAGGAATTACAAATTTATTTATATCTGACCACAAATTCTGAAAACAAGGGAGTGATAATCCTGTTTCCACCTCACCATCGCCTTAAAATACTTTTTTCTTTGATTAATATTTTTCTGATATACATATTATTAAATGTTTTATCCCTAATGGAAAGGCCCTCAACAGTCAGAGCAGGAAGAGAACCAATTACAGGAACACACACACATCATCATCGACCTGGCGTTTCTGAAGCTTTAATTGCGCCGCCTAGTGGTCACAATTTTCTTTCTTATTTTTGTTGCAATAAACTCTCTAATAATCCGTACAACTATATCAGATGACTATTATTCTGTTTTTACATATATAAACGCAAATACACAGTTATAACACAAAACTGAATTTAACAACAAAAATAGAATTATAAACAGTAGACAGAACAAAGCAATTACTCCAGTAAGAAATTACAGTTTTTCTCGATTTCTAAGTCACATTTCTTGAAAGCTGCTCTCCTTTTCTCTAAACTGTGAACACAAAACCCAATTTTCAAGCTACATTCACAAAACCTCAGACTCTTCTTGCAAAACCAAACTTTCACCTCAAAGCAGTTCAATCTGTGCTCAAAACTGAACTATGTTGTCAAATCGTGCCCCGAGTCAATCAAAATTAAAAACACTACTGAACAGTCACTAAACACTACGTAGAAAAATAGAAAACACAATGTTCAGGACATGAAGCTGGAGAAATACACGTTTATTGTTCACTGTAGGCTAAATGCATGTTGCAAAACAAAAAAAAACCTGTGCTTTTAGCACTTGTACAAAAAGACAAAACAGAAATCGTATGCGTTTGCCACTTGTGTACAGTAAGTCCATGTAAAAATAAAGCACAAAAATATACATGGAATACTAGGCCTACAAACAGTTAGACCAACCCGCCATTACAATACTACAGTATATTGGTACAGTGATGTACTGAAACATATATTTACTTACAGTATACTGTGGTACAGTATATAGTATGTCATACAGTAATTGCTGTCAACATTTACATACTGTACTATAATGTCAAAAAAAGGTAATTACCTGTTCTCTTCTCTAAATCTTCGGATTATAGTGGACACAGTGAATCTACTGATGTTTGGTTGTACCCTTTGTCCAGCCTCCCTCATGCTCATACCATGGACAAGAACATGGTCAATCACAGTAGCTCTGATTTCATCAGATATTACTGTTCTTTGTTTTCGCTGACCACCTCGACCTCCTCTCACACAAACTCTTCCTCTCAGATTTCTATCCATTGTAGGGCCTCACAAACCAGTGCTCTCTGAACTGGCTTACTGTATATGTTCCCTCACATCATTAGCCACAAGTGTGATCAATTTTGAGTTGTTGTGTTCAAGTGGTGACATCTGTGCTTTAATTGTGTTTGACTTTTGTAACCTGTGCTCACCATTTTGCAGCACGGGTTCATCACAGTGAAAATGTGTTGGCAAGTTGTGTCTAAACAGGTGAAAAGTGCTTATGGTTTTGCCAATAGAGTGATTGATTCAATCAGTGGGTTCAGGCAACTGAGCATTTGGTTCAGACAATAGGGTTTAGTGTTTTAGCAATTGAGAAAAACTGTAAAATACATGCTATAAAATTAGTTGATTTGATGGATTTTTACACTGCTCAGATAATGTATAAATTATATAATAATTTACTTCCACATTTGCATTCGGAGACTCTTCGAAATAAGAAAAAGTCATAGGGGAATGTTCAAAAAATAAGGGCAAAAAAAAAAATAGATGTATATCTGTCAAATTAATTATTCCATAAGGGTCAACCTATGGAATAATTGTGACAAGGAATTAGAAATGTGGTTTCAAGAAAATGTTTAAAGGTGACAATTCTCAATATGTAACTCAATATGAATAAATTGTGAAATATTGAATATAATGAACCTTCCAGAAAAAAATCTATAAAAACTTAAATTAAAAAAAAATATTGTATTATTATTATTTTCATGAAATAAATATAATAACCTTCAATAAAATGCAAAAAAAGCATTATTGTGGCTGTTGCTGCCATCTGCTGGACAAAAAAAAATTTTTTTCGCAAACAACTTATACAGTAATAATCTTTATTAAAAGATTAAGTCAAAGGAGACTCTGAAATGCAAGTTGTAAATACAATCCAGCTAAGATACAAAAGGATTGTTTACCAGATGTAAAGGATATCGTTGTCTCTGCACATTCTCAGAAATATAAAAAAACAAGACTTCCCCTGGAGTCAAAACGAAAGTAAAAATACAGAAAGTGTCAGCACGGCTGTGACGTATCTTCAAATTGAACTTGTATTTTTTTTTAGTCTGTCGTGTATTTATTTTTTGTCTGCTCGGTCCTTTACGTGTCTAATAGTTTCGGCTTATCAAGGAGTGGATTGGTTTTCGATATATTCGACATTTTTCGCCGCAACGTCGCCCCGCCAACATTGATTTCCATTACGGAATTAACGTTACTCACAGAATTCAGAAGAGGAGCAAACTATTTTTAGCTGGTAAGTGTGCTTCATTCTGATTTTTATTTATTTATTTTAATTAATTATACCACTTATGAGATAGCCTAAAGTAAAGTGGGATTATTGTTAGGCCTGCAGTTTGTCTGAACTTTCCCCAATCCATTCTTTTGGGAGTTTTCAGATAACGATAGTGTGAATACAATTTGATTTGTAATCTTTTCTTTCAAATGTGCCTAGTCAAAATTAAGTGTAGTTGCTTCCTACAGTACTATGAAGTCATGTAGCCTACTACACACGCAGTTTTAAATGAGTTTTGCCATTTAAGGCTTTCAGTAGACTATACAAACAGTAGGCCTAACAGACTACTTAGTTGAGTTTTTAAAATTGATTATATTTCTCTAAAACTTCATTGTCCAGATATTTGTCTGGTAAACTGTAAACCACTTATTTTTTCATGGCCTGTATGCTTTGAAGTAATGTATTGTAAAGATTTATCAGGTTTATTTACAGTATTTACAGTAGGCCTACTTTTACTGGATTTTCAGAACCTTTGTGTGTTTCTTTTACAAATAGCTCTTATTAATTTCATGTTTGTCTCATGTAATAAATTAACTGCTTGTGTGCTGTGTACAACAATCCATGATTTAATCACCCTTTTTTTTGTGTATCAAAGGGTGAATGGAGCTCCCCAGCACTGTACCTTTCTCTAACAAGCAATCAGTCGGTGGATCGATCGATCGTGTTCAAAATGGAACCTCTAGTTATATGGAAGAGAAGTATGGCAATTTAGATGGATGGTCTATTTTTTTGTATAATAAATAAAAATAATTTGTAAACTCTTGCATAGTTTTCACTTGCCTCTTGTAGATTGTTAAACTAGTTTTCTCTATCATTCTCCCAAGTTTGAGATCAAATGAAACAACTACTATAGAACCTTGGGACTCTGGCCTTGCCTTAGCATTATTGTCATAAAGACTGAGTTTTAAGCTACATTTTGTAAGTTTTGGCCCTCTAGCAGTTGAACATTGTTTTGGTAATTATGTGAGTTATGCTGCAATTCTATGTGGATGAATCTGAAGGTTTAAGGCATGCCTGTTTAGTCATGGTTACAGGTGATCATCTTTTCAGAGAGAATGTTACTAACAACATTTACAACCCTCCATGAAAAGTATGAATATGCTCACACCTTCAACCTACAGTAGCCAGACCTTTTTTTAATTAACACATTGCAAGATCTGTGAATTAATAAGTCATCTTTAATAAATAAATAATTATTATAGTCATACCACAGGGATTTCAGGTAAAGCAAAAACGTGGTTTGGAATTAAGGAGATTTTGTCAACTAACAAAACAAAAAATATACATGGTGTAGCTTTAAATACTAGACAAAGCTAGCTTATGAAGTGATGTTTTTTTAGTATGTGTAGAGGAATTGTAGAACCTTCAATTCCATATTATTATTTCAGCTTTTTACAAGACAGTTTTGTCTCCATGTACCAAAGGGCGAGACCAGATGAAGCACGTCCAGAGTCCAGCGGCGTCTCCTGTCCACATCCAGAGAGGGCTCCAGCCCGTGACCAGAGTCCAGAGAGGGCTCTTCCCAGCTCTTTACAAGACATTATTGACTCCAGGGTGAGACCAGATGAAGCACCATCTCCAGCACACTCACTCCTGTCTGTAAAGAGTGATCAGTCAATGGATAGACCCATTACGTTCAACAGTGGAGCTCAAAGGTACACACAATTTTTCAACTAAATATCGAAATAAATCTAATTATTAGACTAAATTAACCATATAAACTAAATTACTGATCTAATTACTGATGTAAAGCCAACATTGTCACTGTATGATAATTTAAATGAACTGATGACATCACCGTTTTCTCCAGAATGGCAAGACGGCTGAATATATATAATATATATATTATATTGTGCTTAATGTATAATAAAAAAAAATTTATTAGCTGTAAAACAGCCTGTTTGGCTTTGCATATCTCTTGTGAATTGTTAAACTGACTTTGTTTCTCCTTCTGTTTTCTAGGTTTATAGAATCTGTAGGCTAATGATTAATAATAATAATCTCACATTGTTCTCCATGTTCCAAAGGGTGAGACCAGATGAAGCACCATCTCCAGCACTCTCACAGCTTTCTATGAAAAGTGATCAGTCAATGGATCGACCAATTGCATTCAGCAATGAAACCCCTAGTTACAATGGGTATGAAAAGTATGATAATTTACTGTTTTAAATGGTGTGTTTGTTGCATGAAAAAACCCCAATGTATTAGGCATGCAACTATCCTTTCCTTACATATGTTGTAAATCTCCTTCACATTGTTAAACTTAAATGTATGTCTCATCCTGAAAGTTTGAGACCAGATGAAGCACCATCTCCAGCACCCTCACTCCTGTCTGTAAAGAGTGATCAGTCAATGGATCGACCAATTGCTTTCAACAGTGGAGCTCAAAGGTACATGAGAGAGAAGTATGAGAACTTACATTGTCTCCTTACCTTTGTTTCTCCTTCTGCTTTCTAGGCTGTTAGAATCTGTAATGATTAATACTTTTCTCTAATTGTTCTCCATGTATCAAAGGGTGAGACCAGATGAAGCACCATCTCCAGCACTCTCACACCTTTCTATGAAAAGTGATCAGTCAATGGATCGACCAATTGCATTCAGCAATGAAACCCCTAGTTACAATGGGTATGAAAAGTATGAAAATTTACTGTTTTAAATGGTGTGTTTATTGCATGAAAAGACAAAACAAAAAAAACAATATATTAGGCATGCAACTGTCCTTTTCTTGCACATGTTGTATATATCTTTTACATAGTTAAACTTGAATGTTCTGTCTCATCCTGACAGTCTAAGACTAGATGAAGCACCATCTCCTGTAACTTCATACTTCTCTTTGAAAAGCAACCAATCAATGGATCGACCGATTGCATTCAAAGACAGAACTCGACCTAACAGTGATAAACGGTATGATACATTTTCATTCTTTGATCAGATATATGATCTTATAGTGTGGTTACAATGCCAAAAGTCAGTAGTCGCTATCAGTACCAGTACAAATTCATGAGTCTCTACTAATTTCAATTAAAAAATTAAAGCTGCTAGCAGCGATGAAAGGGCCCTCGCACATGCACCGCCACCTGGTGGCCTCAGGAAAACAGTGAATAGTGGGCGACATGCATTTAAGCGGGTCAATATAGGAGAAATATGGCAAATTCACTTCAATGTGCCGCACTTCCTTCTGCCAGCAGGTCGCGCTTCGACTATAACTGAATATTGCCATGTAGATGTCTTCAGGTCAGGACTATTATCAAACATGTGAAGTTTGAGGCAGATTGGACATTGTATGCCTGAGTTACAACAGCTTCCTGTGTCATGGCAAAACATCAGACTTTGTCAGGCCGCCACTGACACGCCCTTCAGGGAAAACTCAAGATCTTCACAATATAACCTCACCAAGGCCTTTAGATTAGACTGAACAAATATGATGTTGATCTGGTAACATCTCAATGAGGAGTTAATCACAGTGTTAAACATGCCATTTCCTGTTGCCCACAGGTGGCGCTATGACTGTCACTGAATATTGGCATGTTGATGTCTTCAGGCATGGTAATAAAACATAATAAAACATGTGAAGTTTGGGGCAGATCGGACATTGTATGTTACATGTGTATACCGAATTTCATAGCTGTACGTGAAACGTAGCGGGAGGGGCACTACGTTAGTTGGCGCTGTCGAGCCATTTTGCCATGCCTAATTCTGAATACCATAATAGACATCAATTTTCGCCACTTCTGAGGCCTGTGTAAAGTTTTGTGAGTTTTCGCGCATGTTTAGGCCCCTTAAAAAAGCGATTCATTTGGGAGAAGAAAAATAATAATAATAAACGGAGCAATTCCAATAGGGTCCTCACACCATCGGTGCTCGGGCCCTAAATAAATAATGTAACCAGCTCCAACTAACCTTCCTGGAAGTTTCTAGTAATTTCTTAAACCTTAAAGTCCCCCTGAAATCAAAATGGAAGTTTTTTGGCTTTTAGCATGAATATGTTAGTATTACTGTTATCTATAAGTTAGTGTGCTCCAAAACAATGAAAACATTTGCATTTAGAAGATATAAGCATTCACAACTTATAGTCTCTCACTTCAGCCAATATGGATCAACAATTTTGACATCACGCTGCACTTCAACTTCTCTGCAGATTTTCTGTCCAAACAAATCCTCTCAAGAATCTGAAGCATCCCGCCCCTAAATAGACGCTGAAGCTGTTGCTTAAATCGGTCAATGGTTCACACATTTATTATTTTCTATTTTACATTTACTATTTTACCATAGGGGATAGGGAACGATTCAGACAGTGTAAATATGGTTTCAGTTGAGGCAAATTAAGTCTGGTTTTACATTAGTTCCATGCACACCGGCGCAGCGCACACACACAGTTTGCTCCGCTCCAGAGACACGATAGCACAGAGCAGATCATATGCGCGAGTCGGTTAAGCTGTGATATAAATTAAACGCTATTTAAAAAGGGGGAAGAGTTGTTCGATACATCCCACTCTGAAGTCCTGTTTCAGGGGAAATTACGTCAACACATTGAATAATGATGTGCATTTCAAAGCACTTAAATGGGTTTTTAATTAGCTGGATCAGGTGTGTTTGATTAGGGTCGGAGTCGCCCTCATTCATTATTCCCTATTCCCTGCATTAATCCACTAATAGAGTCCACTTGAAAGAGTAAATGAAACAAAGTGAGTAAATTCCAATACAGAGTGTGCGGGGAGGGATGCTGCTTTTGCAAAGTTTGTGCTTGCTGTAAATCATTTGAAACTGAGTAAGATTAGCTATTTTGAACTCATGGAAAGGCATGGAAACTAGTATGTATAAACCTTAATTAAACAATTTAAAAATGTTATTAAACAATGACCTTTATTTTCATGAAAAAGGCTTATTTTTGCTATCATAGGCTAATTTTGTAAATGTAAGCAATTAATATAGACAAGCGCAAACTGGGTGCTGGTAAGATGTCAGTACAGATGTACCTGCTAGGCCAGAATATAGGTAGGATTGTCTGCCGATTCCATAATGGCCCGATGTTAATTGCCAAAATGGATTTCATATAGGATTGCACTTGCCAGTAGTTGGGGCCCAACTGGACAACATGCGCAAGACCCATCTTGGTCCCAAGTTTTAGCGCAGACAACAGTTGTATGTGGGGCCCATGTGGGTATGATTTCAGCTGAAAAATGGGCTTTATCTGGGATTGTCTGTGGGTTCCATAATGGCCCCATGCCAATTGCCTACATGGATTTCATATATGATGGTACTTGAAAACAAGGCTGATTATATCAGAGATGACAGAGAGAACAAAGACTGTATTGTGTTTTCAATAAATTATTAATTCCAGTGTGTGTTTAGAGCTGTGAAATACAGACTGAACGGAATTTATGCATAGACACATTTCCGTACATTCACGTTGTTTCCACGTGTTCAGGATAATGTTTTGATTTATCATGTGTATGTTGCTCTGTTTAGTAGGCTAATTCTGAATGAATCTGTGTACTGTAGTAGGGATATGCAGGCAGGTCAGTGGTTTCTTTACTTCAGCTCTGTACACTCCAGTGAGGGTAACTAGTGAGCTGGGTTTTATTGCAAACATTAGCGGTGCACCTTTGAGCTTCTCCCTGTCATGGTTACGATCTGAGATAAGAACTCTGCCTATTCTAGTGGTTAGGTTTAGACTCAACACAAAGTTACTGCCATGAATCTTGGATACATATCAATACAGTGTTTTTGAGAATCCATAATAATATTGCCAAACATAATGTTGTAATATTCATATTGTATCAATATTATTTTCTATAAATGATACATAACCGAAATTACATCTTTTTATTTGCAGGCTGTCTGCGGATTCTTAAGTTTTAAACTCCCGGTTTCACAGACAATGCTTAAGCCTTGTCTGAGACTAAATGCATGTTGGGCTGTTTTAACTGAAAGCAACTTGCACTGACATATCTTAAAACATATCAGTGTCATTGTTTTGTCTCAAGATGCACACCATTAATGTTTTATTACAAGGCATATTTATGAAAGCTACTTAAATGTCCTGATTAAACTAAGAACTAATCATGACTTAATCTAAGCCCTGTCTGTAAAACCAGACCAAAATGTCTTAGTGAAGTTTTTAAACGTAATTTCGGGAGGAGTACGCCCATCTAATCTTCCAATTAATACCAAGGTATAAAACCAGCAGCTTACCTCTTCCCATTTTTAGTTCATGCAGCATTCCCTCTCCTCTCCTGCTCCTTCTTTTGTACAATTTTGCCTGTTATAGGGGGGCAATCGGAGCTCGAGTAGAATATCCTCTCCGAGCCCCTCTATTGCAGACAGCAAGCCAAATCTGTTAACCACTTTCACTAAGATTATATGGGCACACAAACTCGTGAAAATGTGTTAATGTAAAAACTTTATTAGCATTCAAATGCCTTAAATGCATTTCAGTGGTCTTAAATTGTAAATAAACCGACACCTCAGTCAAGAGCATCAGATATATTCAGATGGATTATCGAATGCCGAATTCTGAAATCATTTGGGTGCCTAAGGCAGGAAATAATGTAAAATTATAATGAATACGTTAATGAATAAATAAAAGCAAGCAGAGCAGTGGACGAAAATAAGCAGCCAGTCCAGTCCTGAAGTATATTTTAGTGTTTTCAATAAAAGATTCTGAGCATGACTGTGGTCGTTTTATGTGTTTTGTATGTCGTTGGGATAGTTGTTTATGACCTCATTTATACTCTCACAGTCTGAGACCAGCTGAAGCACCATCTCCAGCACCCTCACTCCTGTCTGTAAAGAGTGATCAGTCAATGTATAGACCTAATGCGTTTAACAGTGGAGCTCAAAGGTACACGGGAGAGAAGTATGAGAATTTACATTGTCTCCTTACCTTTGTTTCTCCTTCTGTTTTCTAGGTTTATAGAATCTGTAATGATTAATAATAATAATAATGTCACATTGTTCTCCATGTTCCAAAGGGTGAGACCAGACGAAGCACCATCTCCAGCACTCTCACACCTTTCTATGAAAAGTGATCAGTCAATGGATCGACCAATTGCATTCAGCAATGAAACCCCTAGTTACAATGGGTATGAAAAGTATGATAATTTACTGTTTTAAATGGTGTGTTTGTTGCATGAATAAAACAATGTATTAGGCATGCAACTATCCTTTCCTTGCATATGTTGTAAATCTCCTTCACATTTTTAAACTAAAATTTTATGTCTCATCCTGAAAATTGAAAATTTACTCTTTGAGAAAAAGAAAATTTACTTTTTACTAATTTACTCACTTTACTTTTACTTTTAAATGGTGTGTTTGTTTCATGAAAAAAGTATATTAGCCATACAACTATCATTTTCTTGCACATGTTGTATATATCTTTTACATAGTTAAACTTGAATGTTCTGTCTCATTCTGACAGTCTAAGACTAGATGAAGCACCATCTCCTGTAACTTCATACTTCTCTTTGAAAAGCAACCAATCAATGGATCGACCGATTGCATTCAAAGACAGAACTCGACCTAACAGTGTTAAACGGTATGAGAAATGTTCATTCTTTGATCAGATATATGATCTTATACTGTGGTTATAATGCCAAAAGTCAGTAGTCGTTAATACCACAAAACTTTTATAATTCTCTAACCATTTTTATTTACGAAATAGAGTAACACACTGCCTTTAATGATTGAACGGTTTTATTTAACTATTTGAAAATAGAGACTTACAAAATGATTATTTAACAGATTAAATTAAATGTGGTTGTCACTCCTGAAATTTTGCTATACACGTATCCTCTGAGCAACTTAAATAAAACTTTTATTCTAAAATTGAGTGTTATATATAAGCAAATATAAGCAAAAAGAGAATTCCTTTTAAAATAACTGAAGCTGTTAATTTAAAGAATTGTGTACATCAGAGGTCCTATTTACAAATCAAACAACTATTTAACTCTCACAGTCTGAGACCAGATGAAGCACCATCTCCAGCACCCTCACTCCTGTCTGTAAAGAGTGATCAGTCAATGGATAGAGCCATTGCGTTCAACAGTGGAGCTCAAAGGTACATGGGGAGAGAAGTATGAGAACTTGCTCTGTCAGGGGATTAAAGTCAGCATGCTTACTGTACTGTGCTTGTTTGCATATCTCTTGTGCATTCTTAAATACATTTTGTCTCTCCTGCTCAAGTTTAAAGCCAGATGAAGCTACATCTCCAGCACCTTCCCTCACATCTCTGAAAAGTGAGCAATCAATGGACCGACCGTTTGCATTCAGAGATGAAGCACAGAATTGCAGGGTCAAAAGGTATGAGATTGTATGGTTGCTACGTTTTTAATAAAAGTTAGTTATGTTGAATTTATACATCAGAAATTTCCAAAATTAAAAGTTGAGACTTTCTGAAGAAGAATTATTATAAAGGATCTCACTTTTAGGAGCTAAATTGCTGATGCTACTCAATTTGCAGACCAAATTGCCCATAGTTTTAAATTGGATTTTGGCAGGTTTACTTAAATACTTTAGAAACTTTTGGTTGTTCCTTTAAAAACAGCAAAAAAACATACACACAAACACAAAACTCCTGAGAAAAATAAGGTTTGCATTTAGAGTAATGAAAGATTTGTTTAGTTGTATTATTCTGCATTTGCAGTATAGTTTTATAAGTGTCCTATTTTGTAATATAATAAGGCACTGTACACTCTGATCTCTTCTTGTTTTTACTTTTCTAAACTTTTGTGTTTATAATCATTGCATTACAGTTGAATATTAACCACAGATGTTCCCACAGCACACTTTCAGCTACTCTGCTGACAGAGGATCACTACAAGTGCCCAGTGTGCACAGAGGTCTTTAAGAATCCGGTTTCCATCTCGTGTGGACACAATTACTGCAAACACTGCATTGAGACCTGCTGGAGAAAACCAACTCAAGATGGGGTTTATGCTTGTCCTCAGTGCAGAAAGAGGTTCAGAGGTCGTCCTGTGTTGAGTGTAAATGTTGCTTTGTCTAAACTGATTGAGGAACTCCAGAAGGCAGGATTTAGTCCTGCTCTTCCTGCTCACTGCTACGCTGGACCTGAAGATGTGCCCTGTGATATCTGCACTGAGATGAAGCTCAAAGCTGTGAAATCATGTTTGACCTGCACTGCATCTTACTGTGAGACCCACGTCAGACAACACTACACCGTACCAGCACTGCAGAGACACAACCTGGTGCAGGTGATTGAACACTTGTCTGTCTGTTACAAGAATATACAACGAGGTCAACGATGTGAAGGTCATTGATGACATTAAATTAATATGTTGCTTCTAGTGCACATGCAGCTGAACTGGCATTAGAACTGACTGTTTTTTTTATTTTTTATTTAACTTCACAAACAGGAAATATGTGGGCAGAGACCCCACCAATAATGAAGTTCTGAATGAATTAATCTGATTAGCTGAAATTAGACTGATTCCACTGTTTGTCTGCCTGTCTTCAAACACACTTTTTAAGTCAAAAGAACAATGAATATAACATATCTGGCTTGTTTTTTAGGCTGTTAATGTGTCACATAAAGAAGAGAGGGAATCACAAGATGAAAGATTATCTGCAAGAGTGACCGAACTGGAAGCGGTAAATTATGCTTATTACACAACCCAAAACTGTCATACTCTTTTAAGTGCTATTCAAGATATTTTAACAAATACATTTTTTTTTGTCAGACCTTGAAAGAAAAAGATGCACAGACAAAACGATTGTGTAGAAGATTTGAAGTTCATTGCTGTGGTGAGTTACAGAATCGCCTCCGTTTTCCAGTAGTTTATTAATTACAGATCAGTATATCATGTAAACATGTTCATTTAAAAAATATCAATTGACAGCCCTACATTTTGGCCGTAATGATCTAATACATTAATTTGTGACTAGATTAAAATAAAGGAAAAAATTAAGCAAACTTAAAAAATAAAATCAGTTTTCAGTTTTATAATAACATAAAAATAAATTGCTTTGGTCAAATGTTTAAATTAGTAGACATATTTAAAACTTTATTTAATTAATGTTTTAAAATGTGCATTTACAATGATTCATTATTTTACTGTTTTATTTAACTACATTTTAAATGTCTATTTTTATTTAAAATTATAAGTGTTTTGTTTTGTAATTTTATTTAACTACATTTTAATACATTAAATCATATTTAATGTATATTTTAAATTGTCCTTTTAAAAGTTACTTATTTCCATTTTTATGTTTGAATTATTTTCAATATAATATTTTCAATTGTCTATTCCTCCATAACCTAAGACCATATAAAAGTATTTCGGCATCAGATATTTAACAGTTTTTATTAAATATGTTTTGATTTTCAGATTTCCCCTCAGATGTGATTGAGATGGTTGCTCTAGGTCGCCCTTTAAGACTTGGAATGTTGTACGACAGTCGCAACAATTCTTTCTGCCAAGGTGAGGTTTTTGTAGAGGCAATATCATATTATTAAAACAAACAGAATAAACTATGTCAGGAAACAAATTGCTATGATTACAGTCTTTTCCAACTGTCATTTAAATAGGGTGTCAATTTAACATGGAAAATTAGTTCTGCCAGAAAGACTCGGGAGAATAAATACTGTGACAATTATCCATTTATTAACAACCCAGCAAGCAATAAAGTATATTGGCATAGGCCCCGTCCGTAGCTCGCAATCTGAGGGTCCGGACTCTGCATATCCTGCCTGAAGACGAAGGCAGAGGCGCAGCCGACCCCCACGTGAGGTATGGAAGGGACCATCCTGGTGGTGGTGGGGTGGATGTAGGGAAGGATTTGACTTGGAGGTGGTGGGGAGGATGGCGGTGAATGGGAGCGTCAGCATCTGCGAACTCAGACATGAGTAAGTACCGATCTTTTATACCCAGGTATTTAGCATGTGATTGGATAGATAAAATTAAAGTGACATGACAATTAAGTCTTCCTGGCAGAACTTACGCTAAAGCTTCCATTGACCTGTAAATAAATATTGTAAAAGTTTCAGTAATTGTTCAATGAAATCACATGTAGTATGTGTTTCCAGATATCTTTATGTGGGATGAAGATACGCTAGCCCGTATGAAAGTATCTTTGCCCCGGCCACACACAAATGTAAAGGTGTTGGAAAATGACTCCCTTCAGGAAAGATTCAGAGTCCTTGAAATGTCTCCACTGTTACAAGCTGGCACCCAGAGTGGACAGATAAAAATGAATGGGGCTGCAACATTTCTAAACCACCCAGAACAATCTCAGCATCAGGAAAGAGCTACACTACACTACAGAACCACCACCAGACTGGACATGATCAGCCAAAGACTGTTACAGGAAGCAGCACCTTCTGCATTGATTGGTCAAACCACAGCAACACATGTGGTCACCGCTGTGTACTTTGGATGTCAAGCTTTTTTGGTTTTTGATAGCGAGAGCTCGAATCATGAAAAAAAGGCAGAAATTGTTGATGTTTTAAAAAAGATGACCTCAACCTTTTGCTCAAACCATATTATTTCAAACTTGAGTACCAGTGAAACAGCTAAAAGCTCATTACTTGCTTGTAGTCTCTACATTGATGTGGACGATTGGAAGAGTCCAGTGTCTTTTGGTAAGGCGGTGGAGATCTACAGTTCCCTGCCGACACTGCTTGGATCCAAAGGAGAGAGAGCAGTTCCTCTGAAGGTCTGGCTGTATCCTCTGAAGAAACTGGACAAGAGCTCAGTGTGTGCTGCTCTGAGTGGAGTCAGTGAAAACTTGATGCAACAAGCGGAGAACATTCTGGAGCATCTGAGAAAACAGATCAGGATCTGTCAGGACATGATAACAGACTACATCAATGTAAAAGTGTTTATGTGGTTTCCGACTCTGGAAGATAATCTAATAGAGTTTTCAGAGCTTCTGCAGAAATACCAGACAACATTTCAGAAAAGAATCACAGACATTGTTCACATTAAAGAAGGGAAAAGGGAAAGGAGTCTAAAGGATCTCCTAGAGAGTCACGGCCAATCACCATTCAATTCAGAGAGCACAACCCAGTGGCTGGAGAATAAAGAAACTGAACTGAAGACTCTGAATGACTGCAGAGTTGCAGACATCACTGTTGTGAAATCACAGGCAGAGTTACAGCAGGTCATCAGTGACTCTCAGATAACCAGAGTGATGTGTCTCACACTTTTCTCACCAGATGTAGAAGATTCCTTCCTTACTGCTCTGAGGCAGCACATTGAATCTGATCACATTATACAAAATTATTCATTCCTGTTTAGGCCTGTTGGCATCACTGAAAAAATGCTTATTAAAGTGCAACTGTTTATTGCTGCAAATGAAGATGCAGAGCAAACCAAGTTCATTGCTGCATTGATACCTGGTGAAGGGTTTCCAGAATGCTCTGTGCAGTTTTATCTTGATGGGAGGATTGTGAGCAGAAATGTGAAGCTTGGAACAAAACCAGATCTCAACCAAATATCTCACATAAAACACACCAGTGTGTGCCTGAAACTGAATCAACCACAAACCAAAAGCACGGAGAGATATATAGTGGATTACAGGGCTTTGGGTCATGATGAAAGCAACAACAAAACTTGGAAACAGATCATTTTTGATTCCACAATTATCAGAGAACCATGTATGATATCAGATCTAAAGTTTGGCCATCAATATCAGCTGAGGTATATGTTTATTGAGCAGGACTGTATGAACTTTAGTAGGATTATGAACTTTCAGACAGTGGTTGCAGCAACACCTGGGCAACCCTTAGTGAATAAGCTGGACAGAGACACTCTCAAAGTCACCTGGTTGGAGACTGAAACTGATAAAGATTGTCCAGTGCTGCGGTATATGGTTGAATATAAAGAAGCAGGACTGGAGGGCTGGTCATCAGTACTAACACAAGGACCTCAGTGTGAATGTACTTTAACTGTTCCTCACAGCACCTGCTATAGAGTCAGAGTCTCTGCTGTCTATGAAGACGTCACCAGCAACCCTAGTGAGGAAACACCAGTACCAGTAGATGGTGAGATACATATTGAAATATTGAAAATAAATAAACCCCATCGGTAGCACTTTATTTTAAGGTGACATAGTTACACGTTACTACATGTATTTACTATAGTAATAACAGTACATTATGCATATCCTAATTAACCTTTAATCGTCCCTTGGGGTCCAGCTGACCCCACTGGACTTTTCCTCCATTTTTAAAAAGTGTTCCCTTCATCTCAGGGCCATGAGAATCTGTGACTTTTCCTAAATAATCTGTCTAAACATGCACAAAAAAACCTGGGCTTGATTTGGTTGTTCTAAAGGTGTGTAAAAAAATGTTTTACCGTTTAAGTCCCTCGGGGTCAGATTGACCCCACATTGAAAAATAATTTTTTTTCACTTTTTTTGTCAAATTTTTTTTACTAAATCCAGTTTAAATCTGAAAATTTCCACATTTATATCAAGGTCTGGTCCTAGAGCATAAACACAAAGTAGAACGAACTTTCTATCTCATACACACACGTACACACGTACACACACACACAAACACACACATGTGTGTGACTGCAACAGAGAGTATTTTTATTGAAATTGGCAAATAAAATCAACAAAACTGGCATAAATCTGAAATATTTTCATACATAAATGAAGCACTAATACTAGAGCACAAATGCAATATGGAACAAGCATGTTCACTCACACACACAAACACAAACACAAACACAGGTGTCTGGAACATTTTTTGGGATTTTGGCAATGAATGGGAAAATGTAAAAAATGCTTTTTTTTCACTTTGTTTGTAAAAAAAAATCAACTAAATCCAGTATAAATCTGAAAATGTCTACATTTATATCAAGATCTGGTCCTAGAGCGTAAACACAAAGTGGAACGAACTTTCTGTCTCATACACACACGCACACACACACACACACACAAACACACACGTGTGTGACTGCAACAGAGAGCATTTTTATAGAAACTGGCAAATAAAATCAACAAAACTGGCATAAATTTGAAAAATTCCATACATAAATGAAGGACAAATACTAGAGCAAAAATGCAACATGGAACAATCATGAGAAAGAGAGGGAAAAGGGCAAATAAAAGAAAGATGAAAGGCAGCTTAACTTTTGCATAACTTCCCTATGGATCTCTATTGGATAATGTGGTCATTGCACTCTCTTTCTCTTTAACTATAATTCCTAAAGTTTTTCCACAAACCTACAGATGGCGGTATTCTATCCCTAACACATAGAGCAATGTCCAAAAACTATTTATATTTATTTAAGATCATCATTCAAGTGATTTTTTCATAAAAAAATGATTTTTAATGAGCCAATTTATGACATAGTTAAGTATTTGTGCAGTAAATAGGTAAAAAACTACCAAATACCCACAAAAACACAGCATAAATGTATAGTTTATATAGTTGAGAAGTAAATAAAAAAAATTATATATAGTTTTCCATGTAAAAAAATTATATTTCCTTATGCAATCGCTCTGTAAAAGTTTGGGGTCTATCTGACCCCGAGGGACTCAAACGTAAACCCTACTTGAGGGACGATTAAGGGTTAAGTAATTCATCCTAAGCCAAACCCTAACTGTAACTCTATAGTAAGTGCATGTAGTTAATTCATATTTTTCAGTACTTATTTGAGTAAGTACAATGTAACTGTCTCTTTAAAATAAAGTGTAACCAAACCATCTTTTGTATTGCTGCTGCTAATTTTAGGCTTATCGCCAAACTACCTTTTCTTTCAAAAATTCTTGAAAAGATAGTTTGCAGTCAGTTAATGGCCTTTTTGAAAGACCACAATATTCTCTATGTTTTCCAGTCCGGGTTTAAAACGCTACACAGCACAGAATCTGTTCTTTTAAAAAGCTACTGACTCTGGTGATTGTGTTATTCTTGTGCTTCTTGATATAACTGCTGCGTTTGACACAGTGGACCATGAAGTCCTGATCTCTCGTTTGGAACGGTGGGTGGGCATCAAAGGCATAGCGCTCTAATGGTTCAGGTTCTACTTGAAAGGTCAGACTTTCTGTGTCAGCTGTGGTGACTCTGAGTCCTCCTCTGCTCCTCTCTCTTGTGGGGTCCCACAGGGCTCAGTTTTAGGCCCTCTTCTCTCCTCTCTGTATTTGCTCCTGCTTGGTCCTATAATTAGGAAGCATGGCATATCATTCCACCGTTATGCGGACGATAGCCAGATGTATGTGCCTCTAAAAAGAATGAAACTGTCAGAACGCTACTCGAGTGTCTTGACGACATAAAGGCCTGGATGGCTCTTAATTTTTTAAGTTTAAATGCAAAAAAGACAGAAGTGTTGATTTTTGGTGGCACCACACGGACCCCTCCTGTTGAATTGGGTGCATTGGCCCAACACATCAAGCCAACCATCACTAACCTCCTAGGGCGTCTTATAACCTGAAACACGTAAACACAAGAAACATTTTTACCCATTTTAGCCGCACTCCACTGGCTGCCCATACATTTTAGGATCCACTTCAAAATAATTTTATTTGTTTTTAAATCCCTAAATGGTCTTGCCACACCTTACATCTCTGAGCTGCTACACCCTTAGGCCCCGATCTCACAGAACGCGTACCACACCGCCTCTCCATTCATTCGATTGGACACTGGGGGAAAAAACACGATGACGTCGGGCGCTTTTCTGCTCAGAGTTTTCTTTTTTTTCTTCATGCTCTCAGAGTGCTCCATCAAAAACGTGAGGCGACTGGGGCACATAAGAAGCGTGCATCACGCTCTCTGCCATCAGAAATCTATTCCAAAAAGGCGCCTCTCACTGCAAAAACGCGTTCTGTCTGATCAGGGCCTTATACACCCATCCATTCTTTCAGGTCAGCTGATCAACTGCTCCTGAATGTGCCCAAAAAAAGCGTAAGCTTAGAGGGGACCGTTCCTTTGCTGTGGCAGCTCCTAAACTGTGGAATGATCTGCCACTGCCCATTAGACAGGCCTCTTCGCTGTCTATTTTTAAATTGTGTCTTGAAACCCACCTTTACTCCTTGGCCTTTGATGCCTGACGTTGACATTTTGTTTCATTTTATTGTTTCTATGATATTGCGGTTTGTCTCGAATCTGTTTTATTTGTATTTTATTTATTATGAGTTATGGATTTTTTGCTGTACAGCACTTTGGTCCATTCCGGTTGTTTTAAAGTGCTTTATAAACATTGATTGATTGATGTTAACACTTCATTATTCATATCATTACAGTCTGGATCATAAACCTCTCAGAGAGAAAGAGCTCCAACCTCCTAGAAGTGCTGAAACTCCAAACAGAGAAGAAACCAGTAGAGCTGAGAGACTGGACAGATGAAGAGAGTGAAGTGAGGGGATTCCTCCAGTGTCTGCCCTATATCTCACAGCTCAGGTGAGAGTTTTATGGGAAAATACACTCTGGGTTTGATTTAATTTGATTTAATTTGGCCCACTCATTTTTTTAAATCAACTAAATAATAAATGTGTGAATACAAACAGCAGAACTGCATTTCACGTCATCACAGTAACTGACTGAACTGCAATGCAGGTGTTGAATTCATTAGTGGTGTGAGTAAAACTTTAAAGGTTGTCACAACATTCCACTTGTGTTTAAAAGTAAAAAATATTGACAAAAGTTGGTGGTCACATTTTAACTGATTACCCGAACCATATCTAAGTTATTTATTTGTGTATATTTGGTGGTGATCACTTGCATTTTATTCCAGCGCTTTAAAGGGATAGTTCATCTAAAAATGAAAATTGTCTCATCATTTACCCTCATGCCTCATATATATGGCTTTCTTTTTTCAGATAAACACAAACAATGATTTCTAGGAAAATAATCAATCTTTGTGAGATCATATAATGTAAGTGAATGGGTGGCACTCGTTTGATGCTTGAAAAACGTACTATGTATTTGTTAAAATGTATTTTTTTTTAAGTAGGAGAAAATCAGCTAAAAGTAATCCATGCAGTGTTTTGGCAATGCTTTATTGGATATGACTGATATTTGCATTTCCAATGCATGTCATATACATGAGGCATGAGGGTAAATTCTCATGAGAATTTTGATGCATTTTCATTTTTAGATGAACTATCCATTTAAAGCGTTGGCATAACGTATAGAGAAAATAAGTGGTTTTCTGAAACTTGTGCTTGCAAGTGGCTATGGATATTTTCAAATTTGAGTCCTCTTTAAATCGTTGCTAGCAGAGCACCTCCGAAAATACCTGCAAGCACCTGGGTGCAAGATGACTATGACCAGAGTTCAAACTTCCATTTTCCGTTCAAATTTCAAGGGCTAAGCTGGTCAGACCTTTTATTGGGCTTAATGCATAATGCCATGTTTTTTACATGCACAAATGGTCACAATGTCATCAGTGTGCTAATAAACTGTTTCCACCTTAATACACATTTTAACAAATGCAAAAATCAAGATAATCTTCACCTAACACATTATTTTATGTTAATTATCTTAATTCTTAGAGTATATTTGCATGTCCCATTTATATCCAGGATGGAAATGTTCCATTATTTTTCTCTACCTCACTATTTACTACCTCACTAACTTGCCGGATCTATCACCCCCTTGTTCCAGGACCTCAGAATTTAGAAATGAAGCCCTGACGGAAGCAATGATTTATTGTAAAAAAAAAAAAATGTTACTTTTAAGATTTAAGATTTTTTTGTTGTTCTCTTCAAACCGTCACAGTTCTATGAGAGAGGACTCAAATGCAGGAATGAGTGATCATGGGTTTATTGACAAACAGCAGACAAGACAAGAAATGGTGAGGAGATGAACACGGTCCAAACAGTAGACGGGTTAGGAGCACAATCACAGGCAGGAAGAGCAGCCACTATTACTAGCTCCAGAAGGTGGTGGAGAGAAGTTCTGACAGAGCAGTATGAGACCAGAGGATACCAGCGATGGCCAGGCAGGAATCCTAGAGCAATGCAGTCAGGTCTTATCAGGAAACTCTCCAAGCTTGCAGCTAGGCAAGGAGAGCAAGCTGCCAGGGAAGCTCTACTTGCAGGACAGGAACTAGAGACACAGAAAACAAGACCGAAAGGCAGCACAAACACTTAGCAATACTAGCATAACAATGTGTAGGTACAACGTATAGCGAACCAGCAACCACATGAGGAAAAGAACACACTTTATAAAGGGAGCAGAGAACATGAGGAACAGGTGAACGCACTCAGACAAACCAGGAGCAGAGAACATGAGGAAAGGGTGAACACACTCAGACAAGGAACAGGTGAGCACACAATCAGTTAATCAATGAGGACTAGACAAGGGCTGTGTTCGAAATCGCCCCCTATACCCTTAAATAGGGCACTATTTGAGTGAACATCCATTTGTAGTGGTGTCCGAAACAATAGTGGACGTTTTTGAGTGCACTCATTCAATCCCACCATGCACCGCAATAACGAGTGTACAGTAGATGTACGCGCTGGAGAATATGCTTGTTCGATGCAGGATCGGCGTATGACAGCAAAGTCCCGCGAGAGCATTTCGAGAGCAAACGAGAAACAACTCCTTATGCTTTTGAATCGTTCTCTCACTCAACCAGACGGTGTACTCTCAACGCACTGTGAGAGCTGCGCCCTGAATGAATGAACTTACTGCTGTCCGATTCGCCCTATGTACCCTCATTCTCCATTACTCCACTACTCCAAAAACAAGCCAACAAGCTTAAAGTTAACCCTATAACTCTTTACTTGTGTGGCACTGAACTTACTTGGAAAGGGGAATAATAAAGTAACTAGTAAGCATTTAATTAAAAAAATAATAGTATTTGTATATAGTATAATATATATATATATATATATATATATATATATATATATATATATATATATATATATATATATATATATATATATATATATATATATATATATATATATATATATATATATAGTATAGTAGGACTATATATTTCATACTTTATAGTAGGCTACTATTTATATTATGGGCGTCAGAAGCAAAAAAATGTCGGTGGGTCCTTTAACAGAAACATTTTACTGGAGTAGATGCAATTTAAAGGTCCCATGGCATTAAATTTTCATTTTATGAGGTTTTTCAACATTAATATGAGTTCCCCTAGCCTGAATATTGTCCCCAAGTGGATAGAAATGTTGATCGGTGTAAAACCGAGTTCTGGCTGTCTTTCTCTGCCTTTGAGAAAATGACAGGCCAGACGAGCCAATCCTGAAGTCTCCTGGTTTGACGTCCAAGCAGGAAAGGTTACCTCCCTTTCCTCCACCCAGAGAATCTGGCACGCCCATGCAAGCGCTCGAGAGATCATGGCTTGTGAATGAGTGAATGCTGGCAGTTTCTCAGTGTTTGGATGTACAAATGAAAACAGAAGTCTTTTTTCAGTTCCTTCTGATCTGTGATCAGTGATTTCTGATGTGTAGCTAATTATTTATTATTCGTGCACACGCAGCTCTCTCTCTCCAGACAGAACGGTGTTTTCGTGTTTTCTATCTTGTGAGTCAGTGTTTTTGTACGTCCTCGTCGCGTCTTATCGGTTCTAAAATGTTCATACAGTCATGAGTTTCTGCTCAACATCGGCAGAGTCAGATCTTTAGAGATAAACTTCACACACGCCGAAGCTCGGGCTGCACTGGCCGGTGGCCTTCAACATCCCCGACCCCCAGTACTGCACCTGGCCCACAGCGGAGGCACCAAACGCGGCGTGAGATTAAGCAGAAGGGGGGTAACGGTGAGCATATCCGGGCTAGCCAGCCTAGCCCCACAATAAACTGGATTACATTCGATTACTGCTGTTGTGTCTTTGTTTGCGCTGTGTACTCAACGCGCGTCACTGACGCTTTTATTTTATTTTAAAAATAATGCTATTATCAACACTTACTTTTAACTCGTTCATCTCGACAGCTGTAATGGTACTTTGCATGTGTTACAAAGTTGGTAATAATGATGAAGACGGACTCGGCGTGACTGGGACTCGTGTTTATTCAGAACTCTCAGATACAAACACAATAAACTCGCGCTGACTGACAGCGCTCTCATAACTCAGTAGGTACTATAAATAACTTTGTTAGCAATCGCTGAGCTCAGTCTCTGGTACATTAGTGATGTCCGGTTCGCGAACGATCTTTCTTTTGAACCAGTTCTTTTTAGTGAACCGAATCAGTTCACCAAATCGGACTGAATCGTTCTAAACGTTTCGCGTCTCCAGTCAGCACTGATCCATAATTTACTAAAGTTACTAACTTTCTGAAATGAGTGACAGTCCCTCTGACTAGAAATAGACTAATAACCTGAAGTATATGCTGTAACTACAACAGTTCAGACATGCTGAGAACTGATGTGAAGTGAACTCAGGTCCATCCGTCTCTCTGGCAGCAGCTCGTGCCTGCTCCTGCCTCGTAGACCTTGTTAAACCACGCCCCCTCCGCTCATTTAAAATGCAAAGATATCAGCCAATCACAACAGTGGGCGTTTTTACTGAAGTCTCACAGCAGACACGCCTCTTGAAGCAGGGCATTCAGCCACAGGGCAAACAGCAGTATAGAAAAAATGCCTTTTATTTCTAAATTATGACATTTTATGATGTAAAAGTCATACTAACAATATAAGTACACCTCAGGAAACATTATAAAATAATAGAAAAATGCCATCCCATGGGACCTTTAAAAAAAATATATCGGCTTGTTTAAACGTCTGATTGAGGAAGACACACCTACGGAACACACAATCTTCATCAGCAGCAATAGTGTAGGGGTAAGACGCATGGTGTTAAGATTTGACGCAAATTGATCAGAGGTTCGAATATGCCTTTTGCCAAACTCGCACTGATCCTTTTTTCCATCATATATCAGATCGGAAAGGAATTTATTTTCTATGAATATGAAGAAAATATTAGAAAAGTGAAAATAAAGCTTCTAACGCGTTTAATCAGTGTTTATCAGGGTATGTAAACAGACGTGCTCAATTAGAGACGATATAAGTGAGTGGGCCCAATATCATTGGTCTTAAAAAGTGTGTGAGTCGATGCCATCTCCTGGCGAAACGCGGGAATTCATTCAATGCACGGCGCGACTCTCACAGTGCATTATGGGTATTCTCTAGCCGTCGAGCATACATCGGTTGCAAACTCGTTATTGTGGTGCTTTGTGGGATTGAATGAGTGCACTTAATAACGTCCACTATGGTTTCGGACACCACTAAATTGCTGTTCCCTCAAATAGTGCCCACAGCTTAATCAATCATCCATCCATCTTCCGAACCGCACTGGTCCAGCCCAATATCATGCATACAGGTATAAATGATCCTTTTTAAGATGATTATTATATTGTTTGATTATGGTTACATGCTAGTCTCCGTAGCAGAGTTCAGGATAAATCTTTTCATTATTACTGGAGCTGCCAAACAGCAAGCACAAACTGCAAAAACGTCTCGGGTTATGACTATAACCCTTGTTCCCAGAGAAGGGAACGAGACACTGCGTCATCGTGACGACACTTTGGGGAACGCCCCTCGCGTCAAGCGTCTGAAGAAACTGTAGAATCAGCCCAATCCGATTGGTGTTGCGTGATGACGTAGTATGTGACGGCATACCCGGAAGATACAAAGAGACGTCTGAACGAAACAGAGATAGCGTTCTTTGCGATGAAGCGAGCGCTCTGATGATTGGGTGGACACGAGACGCAGTGTCTCATTCCCTTCCCGGGGAACAAGGGTTATAGTCATAACCCGAGACGTTCCCCTTCGAGGGAACTCGAACTGCGTCATCGTGACGACACTTTGGGGAACGAGTACCAATTATCCCGCACCAATCATACCCACCCCAGTGTGAAGCTGGAACCAGGCACAACTAGGGGGCGAGCACTCTCGCGCCAGGCGTCTGCAGACTATAAAAACGAATGAAGGTGTGAGGTGTGGCCCACCCAGCTGCCTCGCAGATGTCTTGCATAGAGGCCCCAGAAAGGAGGGCTACCGAGGAGGCCATGCTCCTGGTAGAATGGGCCCTCACGGCTAAGGGTGAAGGCAGGTTGCGCACCCGATAAGCCATGGCTATAGCCTGGACAATCCAGTTACTGATCGTCTGCTTTGACGCAGGCAGCCCTTTCTTGGGTGAAACAAAACACACCAACAGCTGGTCTGACTTTCTCCACTGAGCAGACTTCTCCAAGTAAATCCTCAATGCCCGCACGGGGCAGAGGAGGTGAAGTCTGCTCTCTTCCGCCGTCACGTGAGGTGGAGGATGGAATGCCTGGAGAACCACTGACCTTGCCCTGTTAGATGGCACCTTGGGCACGTAGCCCTGGCTGGGATGCAAGATGGCTTTAACCATGCCAGGGGCAAACTCCAGGCAAGTCGGCGTGATCGCCAAGGCCTGGATGTCCCCCACTCTCCTCAGAGAAGTGATGGCAAGGAGAAAAGCCACCTTGAAGGTCAGTATTCTCGCCTCAGCCGACTCCAGCGGCTCAAAGGGGGCCTCAGCCAACCCCTCGAGCACCACTGCCAGGTCCCAGGTTGGGACCCTGGAATGAGCCGCAGGCCTCATCCTCCGAGCCCCATGGAGGAAACGTACAACCAGATGGTGCCTTCCCAACGTCGCATCACCTAAAGGTGCGTGGAAAGCCCCAATGGCAGCCACATACACCTTAAGTGTGGACGGGGAAAGACCGGCGGAGAAGCGGTCTTGAAGGAACTCCAGCACTGAAGCCACCGGGCAGTTAACTGGGTTCACCTCCCGCTCTCTACACCAAGTGGAAAATACATTCCACTTTAGGCTGTACAACCTCCTGGTGGATGGAGCTCTGGAACTGAGTAGGGTCTCCACAACACCTGCCGACATGCCCTCTGCTAGGAACTGAGCCCCCTCAGGGGCCAGACCCAGAGATCCCATACCTCTGGCCGGGGGTAGAAAATCGTACCCCTGGCCTGAGACAGCAGGTCCCTCCTCAGAGGGACCTGCCATGGGGGACCGTCCAGCAGGTCGATGATGTCAGAGAACCATACTCGAGTGGGCCACCGGGGTGCTACTAAGAGAAGGCTGACGCCCTCCCGGCGGACACGTTCCAGAACTCCCGGGAGCAGAGCAATCGGGGGAAAAGCGTATAGACGCAGCCTCGGCCACGTCTGTGCCATGGCATCCAGCCCCAGTGGGGCCGGATGAGTGAGGGAGAACCACAGCGGGCAGTGGGACGTCTCTTGAGACGCAAATAGATCCACTTCCACCGGGCCCAGCCGCTCGCACATAGCCTCCACCACCTCGGGGTGGAGTCGCCATTCCCCGGGCCTCAGCCCCTGCCTCGACAGGATGTCTGCTCCCTGATTTTGGTCCCCGGGAATGTACATCGCCCTGAGGGATGACAACTTCCCCTGGGACCACAGAAGGACCTGATGCGCCAGTCTGCAAAGAGGGCGCGACCTCAGGCCCCCCTGGTGGTTTAGATACGATACTGCCGACATGTTGTCGGATCGGATCAGGACATGGTGGCCGCGGAGGTCCGGGAGAAAGCTCCTCAGAGCCTTGTAGACCGCCAGCATTTCCAGGCAATTGATATGCCAGGAAGAATGCCGGGTCCCCCACAGACCCCTGGAAAAGCGGCCTTCCATGACCGCGCCCCAACCAGTGAGGGAAGCGTCTGTTGAAACGGACTTCCGGCAACACGACGCTCCCAACACTGGCCCCTGGGACAGGAACCAAGGTTTCATCCACATGACGAGGGAACGAAGGCATCTGCGCGTTACCCTGATCATGCGGAAAGGATTCCCCCTGGGGGAAAACCCCTTGGTTCTCAGCCACCACTGGAAGGGTCTCATGTAGAGCAGACCGAACGGAATCACGTTGGCTGCCGCTGCCATGAGACCCAGCAGTCTCTGAAACTGCTTCACAGTGAGGCTGCGGCCCAGTTTCACTCTCGAGACCATCGCCAGTATGGACTCCACGCGTGCGGGGGACAGCTGTGCCCGCATCAGCATCGAATCCCATACAACCCCCAGGAACGTAGTCCTCTGGGAGGGCGTCAACACGCTCTTCTTCGTGTTGAGTCTGAGACCCAAGCACCTTATGTGGGCTAGAACGACATCTCGATGTCGAACCGCCATTACCTTTATTTAACCAGAATAAAACTCATTGAGATTAAAAATCTCTATACGCCATATCGTACGACTGAGCCAAAATCAGCCAGTCGTCGATATAATTGAGTATACGGATGCCCTGGAGTCTCAACGGAGCCAGTGCTGCATCCATACACTTCGTGAAGGTGCGAGGGGAGAGAGCTAGGCCGAAAGGAAGAACCCGATACTGGTATGCTTCGCCCCCGAAAGCGAACCGCAGGAACTTCCTGTGAGCTGGAAGGATGGAGATATGGAAGTATGCGTCCTTCAGATCTATCGTGACGAACCAGTCCTCGAACTGGATCTGAGTCACGATGGCTGGAATTGTGAGCATCCTGAACCTGTATCTCCTCAGAGACCAGTTCAGGTGCCTGAGATCTAGAATTGGACGCAACCCCCCATCCTCCTTGGGAACTATGAAGTACCGGCTGTAGAACCCGGACTCCCTGTCTGGTGGAGGAATATATTCTATAGCCTCCTTGACCAGCAGAGAGCGTACTTCTTGCTCCATCACCCGCACCTGCTCGGGACCGACCACAGTTCGAACCACCCCGTTGAATTTCGGGGGAGGGAAACCGAACTGCAGTCTGTAACCCCGTTCCACAGTACGCAGGGCCCATGCAGATATACCCGGAAGGCATGACCATGCGCCGAGATAATCTACTAAGGGAACTAGCCTCTCGAGGCCAGCCTCGGGTGTTAATCGAGCCTCTACCCCAACTCCCTGAAGCGGCTGACCGGCAGGGTGCCGTCGGGGAAGAGGTCCGTAGGGCGCACGCGGCTGCTGAACTGTCGCAAGTCCTAATGGAGGCGACTGGTTCAGTGCGCGCGCGCAGGGAATAGATGCGGCCCGAAACGTCTTGGACATCGGGAGCGCAGCAACGATTCCCCGAGAGTCCCAGAGTGGAAACGACCTCGATCGCTCCACCCTGTGGGGGATGACTCTCAGCGGTCCTGCCGAAGCTAGGACCGCTTGGGAGCCTTCTTAGCCTGGATGACGTCCCTCAGGTCGCTCTTAGGCTGAGAAGGCTTCCTGCGAGAACGCCGCCTCCTTTGCCAAGCTCCCTCGGAAGGGGCGCGGGAGGCGACACTCTGCCTCTGCACATCGCGGTGCGATGAGCTGGACGAGGGTCCGGGCTGCCCACCCGGGCCTGCTCTAACTGCAGAGCCCGAGCGGCGAGGGAAGAACTTCTGGAAGGCGGCTGACTGCTTCCTCGCCTCCTCGCCTCCTGAAACCTCTCGACGACAGTATCCACTGCCCCGCCGAAGAGGCCAGAAGGCGAGATCGGAGCATCAAGGAGAAAATGTTTCTCGCTCTCCTTGATTCCCGACAGCGTCAGCCAGAGATGCCTCTCAACGCATACCATTCCAGCCATAGAGTGGCCCACAGCGCGAGCCGTCTCTTTGGTAATGCGGAGAGACAAATCCGTTGCCTTCCTGAGCTCGGTGACGTCATCTGGAGATGGTCCCTCGCCCTCATCCAGCTCTTTGAGGAGGTCGGCTTGGTATGCCTGCAGGACCGCCATGGTGTGCAGACAACCAGCAGCACGACCTGCCGCACTAAAAGCCCTGCCGACTAACTTGGACGTGTCGCGGCAAGGTTTAGTGGGCAGCAACGGAGCCTTCAATGATGCAGCGGCCCCGGGTGAGAGGTGGCCCGCAAGCGCCTCTTCCACCTGTGGCAACGCTGCATACCCCAACTCAGCCGTCCCCAGCACATTAGCAAAGTCGAGTACTGGGGGATTTGCCACACGGGCTGAGAAGGGTTTTTCCCACGATCTACACAACTCGTTATGCAGATCGGGGAAAAAAGGAAGAACCCGACGCCTGAAAAAGCGTTCATCCAGCTTAGATGGTGGCTGGATGTCCACTATTTCTTGTGGCCAATCCAAACTCAGTTTGGCCACAGCGTGGGTTAAAACCTCCACCAGCTCCTCTATAGCGGGTGTGTGGGGTGGCGAAAGCCCCACATCATCCACCTCGATCCTCAAATTGTCTGACTCCTCAGAGTCAGACAGCCTGAGAACCGGATCCTCCGCCCCGCGGGAAGAAGCCGCATCGCGGGCTTCCACACGGGGCGGGAGGATATCAGAATCGTCAGAGGAGGATAGTGAGGATGCCTCAGCAGTCCCATATCCTCTTGACAGATCCCGCTGTGAGCCCCACGATCTACGGCGCCGTGCTGCCTCAACAGACGCAGGCCCAGAACCGCGGGGCTCACAAGGCTGACCGGTCTCCTCAAAGACGGCCAGCCGCGAGCGCAGCACCCTCAGCGGCAGCAGTTCACAATCACCGCAAGCCGCCCCCTCAAGAGCGGCCTGGGCGTGCTGCACGCCGAGACACTGTACACAAAGCTGATGTGTGTCCGTGCCCGTAATGTAGCGCGGACACGGGTGCACACACAGCCTGAAACGCTCGCTCGCCATAATATATTTTAAACACTTGCTTTCACGTTGCAACAACACCTTCAGACTGAACAAACAGAGCGCTCACGCTGAAGAGCAAAAAAGCTATCTCTGTTTCGTTCAGACGTCTCTTTGTATCTTCCGGGTATGCCGTCACATACTACGTCATCACGCAACACCAATCGGATTGGGCTGATTCTACAGTTGCTTCAGACGCTTGACGCGAGGGGCGTTCCCCAAAGTGTCGTCACGATGACGCAGTTCGAGGAACGGCAGCCTTTCCGGCGCACTTAGTGTCCGAAATCACTCACTCGTTTTCGAAGTGGACTATATCAGTGGACTAATGTAGGGAATAGTGAATGAGGGTATAGGGGGCGATTTCGGAAACAGCCAAGGACTAAACAAGGGGGTGTGGTAACAGGAAACAAGGAGGCAGGACACAGGGAGCACATGGCAAACACAAACCAAGACAAAGCCATGTGTTCATGCACAACACAAACAAAGACACATTAAGCAAAGACAAAACATACAGAGCTGTCAGAGGAGAACCCTGACACAAACACTCACTGAAGTGACATAACATAAAGGAATGTAGTGATACAATGGATCTGATCTACAGTTAATAGTTATTCTGTCCGCTGGGTAAAATACTCAATCCTTGTGTTACTTTTTGTACAATAAATAAAAAGTAGTGGTGATCTGTTGGAGTAAATATAAATATAATGATAGTTAAATTGACCTTCATTAAACCTGCAGAAGTCCTATAGGAGGAATCACTTGCCATTTTTAATCACCTGCCCTAGACATTGATCGAGTATTTAAATTTGTGTCTCCACAGATTCTATCCCTTTGTTTCCTTTGAGAAGAAAAGGTCTTTCCAGTTTCTAGTGAAACTGATTGCTGCATCATATTTTGAAAAAAACACTGAAGATGATTTTGATTGGTTCACATCTGTGTGCAGCTACACATCTTTCCCCTTTGATGAAAAGTATTTTAAAGATGATTGCCTGTATCCGATGAATCAGTGTGATTTCCTGCTGGATCTGTACTTACATGTGAAGGACTATGAAACTCAAACAGGCAGGAGTGTCCTTCCAGCATTACAGTCAGTTTATCAGTTGTCAGCTCCTGCAGTCTGGAGCATAAAGCTCTCAGAGAGAAAGACCTCCATCCTCATTGAAGTGCTGAAACTCCAAACAGAGAAGAAACCAGTAGAGCTGAGAGACTGGACAGATGAAGAGCATACATTGAGAGGATTCTTCCAGTGTCTGCCCTACATCTCACAACTGAGGTAAAAGTTTTATTACAAGTTGTACTCTTTCCTGGGGCTTGAAAATGGTAGTTGCATAGTATGGCAATGGAGGGACATAAAGCTCTCAGTTGAACGAAAGTCTTACGGGTTTAGAATGACATGAGGGTGTGTAATTAATGGCAGAATTGTGGAGTGAACTAACACTTGAAGGTAATCAGTCTTGTTAGCTTGGTCCATAAATCATGGAGGTCCAGGTTTTATAATTATTTCATAATATATCTAGTTTCAGTTGTTAAATCATGCATGGCCCCTCATTACTGTGGTTGGATGTAATTATAGTTTCTGTAAAACAGACTGTAGTATTTATAGTTGCCTAAAGACATTTAAGAACTATAAATAGCTATAGACTGCAAACAATAAATTGTATTCCCTATCTTTTTTTAATACATTATATAGAATACTGTATGTCAAAATCAGAAAATAATTTGGGGTAGAGATAGGACCAATGTCATGGATAATTCATTGCCACATTCAAAAGGGCTGGATTGCACTGTGATTTAAACTGGTTTGAGAAGTGTGTGCACAGTTCAATCATGTCTGTGTTTTGTGTGTCCATTGGACCATGCAGATGATAGGTCTCTTCTGCATGATTCAATCGAGTAGCGCTGTGTTTGAGTGCTTCACTTTTCGTGTTGCCTAAGCAAGCAGTGCATAATCAGAAATAATTTTTCAAAAAATAGCCTCACCTGCAGGAAAAATGGTCGTAAGTGCCTGTTGTAATTATTCTCTTTCTACAGATTCTCTCCTCAACAGAGCGGGTCATTCAGTGAAACAGAAATTAAAAAAAGGTTACTGGCATTGAATCTTTCTTTTCAAGTGCCTACTTTACCAAAGGAAATTATAGAACCATCTATGGAGACATTATTCTCATACATGTACTATGGGAATTGGGATTTCCTGCTGGATCTGTACTCACATGTGAAGGACTATGAGACTCAAACAGACAGGAGTGTCCTCCCAGCATTTCATCCCGTTTATCAGTCAGCTCCTGCAGTCTGGAGCGTAAACCTTTCAGAGAGAAAGAGCTCCATCCTCCTAGAAGTGCTGAAACTCCAAACAGAGAAGAAACCAGTAGAGCTGAGAGACTGGACAGATGAAGAGAGTGAAGTGAGGGGATTCCTCCAGTGTCTGCCCTACATCTCACAGCTCAGGTACAGTAAGAGTCTCATAAATTACAGTTTTACAATTTGGGATCCTCTAGGGCACGGGTTTCCAACCACATTGCTGGAGCAAAATGGATAGATGTGGGAAGCGTTCTGGGGCGCTGAGCAAAAAAAGAAAAAAGGGAAATGATAAGCTTAACCTATTTTTCCCCACTGTCTTTTAACTGTTCAACATTCAACAACGGGGGTAGAACTTTAGTGATAAAAAATAACTAGGAAAGCATCGAAACACAAGAATGATTCAGATTTTATTAGCTACATTCAGTGTAATCAGTGATGATGAGCATAACAGCTCACTGAAGAAACTGGGGTAAAAATTCTAAATGTTAATTTTTTTTCGATTTAGCGTTTTGAACAAATCATTTGAAAGAATGACTCAATGACTCACTCATTAAGACGGTCACTTGCCACCACCTATTGGCGGTTTAGTTTGTTTAAAAGTAGGCTATCAGTGTATTATTTTCTTACTTGTATACTATTCAAACATTTATTTAAAACCTTAAAGGGATAGTTCACCACTTCACACAAAAATTTTAATTTGATGTTTATCTGCTTAGCCCCAGGGCCTCCAATTTATAGGTGTCTTTGTTTCTTCAGTAGAACACAAATTAAGATTTTTAACTCCAACCGTTGCAGTCTGTCAGTCGTACCCAGCCAGCACAGTCATGTGGGGCCCATATGGGCGTCACCTGGGCTGTCTAACTGGGGCCCAGCCAGTTCCCTTTCGTTCAGTCACTACGACGTACGTTAGTGACTAACGAATGGGGGTTTCGCTTAGAAGCCAATCATCTTCTTCGTATTCAACAGCGCCCAATGGCAGTGCCAATGCCATGGGCATGCGGAATTTGCATGCGTAACTCCGCCCCACCTCGTAGGTATATCAGGAAGTACGCTGGCAACATCGCATTATGTTTCTGCTTTGGAGCCAAGAGGATCTCTTCACTCCTACAAGCCTGAATTCTGAAGTCTTCTCTTCAGTCTTCGAGACCAGCGGTTCTCCAGGGTGTTGGTGTTACGGCGCGTTCCAGCGATCTCATGCTGCCTGCCTGCTGATCTGTGCAGTGATCTGCAACAGCTGTGTGTGTGTTTCCCTGGGCGCTTCGGCACTCTGCAGAGCTTTCCTCTCACAAAAAGAACTTGCGCGTGGCACGTCTTTTTCAAGACGGTTCGCCCGTGCACTTCCGGGTGCGATCGATCTCCGTTGCTGTCTATGGGCACATTCACTGCTCGATGTGTTTGGGCTTCAGCACGTTCGGGCAGTGTTTGTGGATGCGTCATGTTCCCACTGCGGGAACGTGACCATCGCGATGTTGCGGTCGAGACTCAGTGATCTCCGTGAGGAGAGAGAGTCCCCTCTGCCACACCCCAATCTACCGTCTCCAAGTGAGGTGGTACTTTGGCTGGTGGCCAGGGTGACCTGAGTGCGGTGCCGTGGTATTAAGAACCCCGACGATCATTCCTCGGGCCACGCCCCCTCTCGCACATTGCTTAAACCCGCGAGTGTTGGACTGAAACAGCGGCCCGTCTCTGACGCCTCGTTCGTTTCGTCCACGCTCCAGATAGCAGTGAGATGTCGATCGCCGCATCCCAAGGTGGGCTGGAGTCCTTTGGGGATGACGATTAGGAGTTGTGCTCCGCCTCCGGGTGTGTCAGCGCTGCCTGATCCGACCTAAGGTTGACAGCCATGTTATCTCGGGCAGCCGCGAGTCTCGCGCTGGTGTGGAACTCCGCCCAGTCGCGAGTGCTCGTGGTTGCGCGATTGGTTTTTGGGGACGGCACCCGACAGCTGTTGGGCCCCGCCCCCAATGCCTTTCGCTCCCGAGGTGCATGAGGAGATCACGCGGTCCTGGAAGTCCCCGTGCTTCCCGCGATCGTTTGGTGGCCTCCTCCGCCTTCTCTGCCCTTGATGGGGCCGCGGCCTAGGGTACACTGGGGCCCCCTCACCCCCACTGTTGAACTCTCTGTTGCGCACTACGGTGTCCACAGAGGGCTTGACGTGGCGTGGTGTGGCTGTCCTAAGCACCCTCCCAAAGCCTGTGGGCTCGTCTACTTCGGTGGCGTGGTCCTGCAGAGCTACGGGCAGGCCGCCGCCCCGTTGCACATGCACAAGGGTGGAGCCGGCCCAGGGCTCTTCATTGAGCTGCGTGCCGCGACTGATCCCGCCCCCGGGCGGTGAAGGTGGCCACACGCTCCCTGGGTCGGGAGATGTCCACAGCTGTGGTCCGGGAGAACACCTGGCCTTACCTGGTGATTTGGAGGACGTTGAGTGGGCCCGCCCCCTCAACTCACCCATATCCCAGGCTGGCCTCTTCGGCGGCGCGGCTGGGAACTGCGCCCAACAGTTCTCGGCCGCCCCAGAGCAGACTGAGGCTGTAACACGTACTGCCCCGGCGGCCAGCTGCTGCACCAGCCGCCGGCTCAGTCGCCTCAGTCCGCTCGCCGCCGAGGGCGCCCTCCCTCTTCCCGCCCGGCCCCAGCAGCAGCCTTAACCTGGGCCGCGCCGTGGAGGTGGTTGAGGATGTCGCCCAGTCCGCTCCCCAGACTGGTTAAACGCCCCGCTGGAGGTGGACAACTCAGAGATGGGTTCCAGTTCTTCCCAGGGGATGGTAGCAGGGCCTCTCCTTCCCCCGGTGGAGGGCCGGGGGAAAATCCTTCCGCTGCTGGCCCCCGGGCTAGCAGCGCTTGGGAAGAACTCATGTTCCTGTCTCTGAGGACCCAGAGACCGGTGATGACAGTGCGCGCCACCCACGGGTCCCGCCACTCGCATCCCTCTCTGTCGCCAGCCTCCTGGCAGAGCAGACCCCAGTGGAACGCGCGTCCTTCCCTGGTCTCCTCTGTCAGGACGCAGCCGTTAACCGCACCCCCACACCGGGACGCCCAACAGCCTCCCTTGTCCGGGTCGGTAACGCTGCATCGCTGCCCCACTCCGGGTACACCTGTAGTCCGATTGACCCCGCTGGTGCAGTTCCTGGGAGCCTGGCTTCAGATTCCAGGGCTGTCCCGCTGGGTCGCGAAAGACAGTCAGGTGCGGCTACGCGATTCAGTTCGCGCAGGTTCCTCCCTGCTTCCGGGGAGTCCGTTCCACTATGATCGGGGCTAATGCCCCCGTCATGCGAGCGGAGGTTGCCACCCTACTGGCGAAGGGTGCGATCGAACCTGTCCCTCCAGCCGAGGTGAATTCCGGGTTTTACAGCCCGTACTTCATTGTACCCAAAAAGACCGGTGGGCTTGACCGATCCTGGACCTGTGCGTCTTGAACCGTTACCTCCACCGGTTTCCGTTCAAGATGTTGACAGCGAAACGCCTTTTCGAATGCGTTCGTCCAGACGATTGGTTGCAGCGATCGACCTGAAGGACGCCTACTTCCATGTCTCCATTCTACCTCGACACAGACCGTTCCTACGGTTTGCTTTCGAGGGGCGGGCATATCAGTACGCAGTTCTACCATTCGGGCTATCTCTGTCCCCTCGCGTCTTTACGAAGATTGCCGAGGCAGCCCTTGCGCCCCTTCGGCAGCACGGGGTTCGCATCCTGAATTACCTCGACGACTGGCTCATACTGGGTCACTCTCGAGAGCAGGTTTGCGGACACAGAGATTTGGTGCTCCATCACCTAGCCCGTCTGGGCCTTCGGGTCAACTGGGAGAAGAGCAAACTTTGCCCCGCGCAGAGGATCTCTTTTCTCGGTATGGATCGACTCGGTCGCCATGTGCGCGCAGCTTTCGAGCGAGCGCGCGCAGTCTCTGCTGACTTCCCTTCGACAAGTCGAGGGCAAGAGTGCGGTTCCACTGAAACTGTTTCAGAGGCTCCTGGGGCATATGGCATCTGCAGCCGCGGTAACGCCGCTCGGATTGCTTCATATGAGACCGCTTCAGCACGGGCTACGCGATCGAGTCCCGAGATGGGCATGGCGGTCTGGCACGCTCCGGGTACAAGTGACTCGGGCCTGCTTACAGACTCTCTCCCCGTGGTCGAACCTCAGTTTTCTACGGACCGGAGTGTCCTTAGAACGAGTTTCCAGGCATCTTGTTGTATCAACAGATGCATCATCCACGGGCTGGGGTGCCATGTGCAATGGACAAGCAGCCACGGGCTCCTGGATAGGACCCCAGCGCCTTCTGCATGTCAATTGCCTCGAGTTGCTGGCAGTACGGTTCGCCCTGCACCGCTTCCGAGCGTTGCTGAAGGGTCAACATGTACTAGTCAGGACAGACGACACGGCCGGGCGGTCTACGCTCCCGCCGTATGTCTCAACTCGCCCGCCATCTCGGTTTTGGAGTCAGAAGCATCTGAGGTCCCTTCATGCTGTCCACATCCCGGGAGTCCTGAACCGTGCAGCCTACGAGCTCACGGCTTCAGCCACTTCCTGGAGAATGGAGACTCCATCCCCAGACGGTCCAGCTGATATGGGAACGGTTCAGCGACGCACAGGTAGTCCTGTTGCCTCCCAGGACTCTTCCCATTGCTCCCTGTATTATTCCCTGACCTATGGTCGGCACGGATGCACTGGCGCACAGCTGGTCGTCGGGGCTACGCAATTATGCGTTTCCCCCAGTGAGCCTTCTCGCACAGGTACTGTGCAAGATCAGGGAGGACAAGGAGCAGGTCATGTTGGTCGCCCCGTTGGCACGGCCGGACCTGGTTCTCAGAACTGCTACTCCTTGCGACAGCCCCTCCCTGGCCTATTCCTCTGAGACTCCTCACTCAGAGACGGGGCACCTTTTGGCACCCGCGTCCAGCGTTCTGGAAGCTCCACGTGTGGCTTCTGGACGGGACGCGGCTGGTTTGAGTAGCCCTCCACCTGCGGTGGTCGCTACCATCACTTCCGCTAGGGCAGAGTCTACACGACACCTCTATGCGTTGAAGTGGGACCTCTTCGTCACATGGTGCTCTTCCCGCCAGGAAGACCCCTGGAAATGCCCGATCGGGTCTGTGCTTCGTTTCTCCAGGAGGGGGTGGGACAAAGGCTGTCTCCTTCCACCCTTAAGTGTACGTGGCCGCAATATCTGCCTACCACGATCTCCTGGGAGACAAAAAGGTAAGTAGCAGCACGACCTGATCATCAGGTTCCTGAGGGGGGCGAGGAGACTGAATCCTCCTCGCTCTCCTCTCGTTCCCTCTTGGGACCTCTCAGTAGTCTTAAGTGCTCTGCAGAGGCCTCCCTTTGAGCCTTTGCGGTCGGCTGAGATTAAGTTCTTGTCTATGAAGACGGCTCTGCTGACCGCATTGGCCTCGCTTAGAGGGTCGGGGACCTGCAAGCATTTTCGGTTGACGAAGCGTGCCTTGAGTTCGGGCCGGCTAACTCTCACGTGATCCTGAGACCCCGGCCCGGTATATGTGCCCAAGGTTCCTACCACTCTGTTCCGAGATCAGGTGGTGAACCTGCAAGCGCTGCCTTTGGAGGAGGCAGACCCAGCCTTGGCATTGCTCTGTCCAGTACGCGCTCTCCGCGCCTACGTAGACATGACGCAGTGTTTCAGGACCTCAGACCAGCTCTTTGTCTGTTATGGTGGAGAGCGGAAGGGAAGTGCTCTCTCAAAGCAGAGGTTGTCTCACTGGATAGTGGACACCATTGTTTTGGCTTACCAGCAGCAAGGCCGACCATGTCCCCTTGGTGTGAGGGCACACTCCACCCGGAGTGTGGCCTCCTCTTGGGCTCTAGCGCATGGCGCCTCGCTAACAGACATCTGCAGAGCTGCAGGCTGGGCGACACCCAACACATTCGCCAGATTCTATAATCTCCGAGTGGAGCCAGTGTCCGACTATGTACTCGCCCCTACGGGTGGCCGGTAATGGGCCAGGCTCCGGTGTCTTCGCTTGCTCGCCATTCCACTCCCAGGACTGGATACGTGCGATATTTTCCTCAGGTGAGCTCCCCGAGAGCCCTGAGCTCCTCCAGCACTGCTTACGCCGACATCAGTTCAGTCTGCCCTTTCGAGCCCAGACCCTCATGTCCGGCCAGGTGCTCCGTGTGCATGGTTCCCCTCCGGCGACCCCCACACAAGTATTCCCACCGTAAGCCTCCTCAGTGAGCAGGTGTCTTTCCCTTGGCAAGTCCCTGCCACCCCTAGGGTTAAAAATCCACCTTCGGCTGGTACCCTAGAGATCTTCCATATGCAACCCTCAGCGGGTCATATGTGTATTCTCTAAGTCCTCCCTACGGTAGGCATCTTGGCATTCCCTCACTGGGATATGCTTCCCAGTGTACCTTGGTAATCCTGTGTTAAGTGGGAGTCCTACGGCCTTAAGTGGCGGGTCTCACACTTACGCAGGGCACTGGATGACAGCCGAGTGGCGTTGTTGAATAGGATCCCCCATTCGTTAGTCACTAACGCACGTCGTAGTGACTGAACGAAAGGGAACGTCTCGGTTACGTATGTAACCCTCGTTCCCTGAGGAGGGAACGGAGACGTACGTTTCCTTTGCCACGTCAGCTGTGCTGCCTGGAACGCGGAGTTCAGTCTTGGCTCCTGCAGCAGTAACATAATGCGATGTTGCCAGCGTACTTCCTGATATACCCACGAGGTGGGGCGGAGTTACGCATGCAAATTCCGCATGCCCATGGCATTGGCACTGCCATTGGGCGCTGTTGAATACGAAGAAGATGATTGGCTTCTAAGCGAAACCCCCATTCGTTAGTCACTAACGTACGTCTCCGTTCCCTCCTCAGGGAACGAGGGTTACATACATAACCGAGACGTTTTGTCCTCAGTTTCCATGTAGGCCCCACATGGGCTAGCCCAGATGAACTGAACACTGCTCAGTGTGCACACTACAGGCTGTTAAATGTAACTGAATCAGTGTTGGAGTTAATGAGATAATTAAGTGATTAATGAGTAATGAGTGAATATTACTGAAGACTCCTGATGATAACAAGCAGAATCACTGAAGGACAGTGAAACACAACAGACTTCAGACACAACTTCACAAAAGCATTATCAGCTTCCCTTTTTACCTATTAGATTGACTTTCTGTTATCTTAGTTTTTATTGATAATTCCCACTGAGCAAAGGTGTACGTTGAAAAGACGTCCACTGAGGAGCCAGAATGAAAGTTTTTATGACGTCTGTTTTTGACGTGTTCTGCACGTCCGATATAGACGCTCATGGAACCTCAAGGTTAAAAACTAGTTTGAATGTGCTCATTGTGGACATATTTCCCATTTGTAATTGCAAAGCAACTCACAGACAGTGTGTGTTTGTCCAGAAATCATGAAAATAAAAGAAACTTAGCTCACACCTTTGGACACTTTAGACAATTTAGCATCTGTAATTCACACATCTTTGGATCGTGAGAGAATCGTGGGATTCAATCCAGGATCTTCTTGCTGTGAGGAGACAGTGTTTCCCACTGAGACACTGGTGCTGCCCTTAATCACAGACATAAGACACACTTTGACTATTTCTGTCAGACGTCTACAGAAGCTCTTACTGAGAATTAACAGAGGTTTAGATGTTGATATTTATGGTGAATTTGAAGTCACCATTGTGGTGGGAAGCGTTTGCTTTAGTTGGGCTCTTGGTCCCTGTACTTGAGTTAGCTTTTCTTTGGATGTTATAACTGTGTGTGTGAAACACAATACTTATGGCTGAGAAAGCAAAGATAAAGTGACTTCAGGTGTTGTCAGCGCCTTGTTGATGACTTAATCATCAGAAGTCTAGAATCTGATGTTGTGCTTTTGAGTTTTATGTTCTTGTTCTGCAAATAATAATTTGTTTATATACTGTAACCTTGTGAATCTGCTGTATTGACACCAATAGCAATAAACAAATCACTCATCCTGAAAGATGAAAAAACAGCAGGTGCACATTGTTTTGAGAAAATATTTCACATAGTCACACGCAGACATCAAGATTTTGCATATGATTCACAACAACGGTGACAATCAAGCATGAGTTTTGTACTTTGAAGCTACCCATCATGCATTGCAGCATGAAGTTTTTTTGTTATGATTGTCACCGTTGTTGTGAATCATATGTCTGTGTGTGACTATGTGAAATATTTTCTCAAAACAATGTGCACCTGCTGTTTTATCATCTTTCAGGATGAGTGATTTGTTTATTGCTATTAGCCCCGATACAGTGGATTCACAAGGTTATAGTAAATAAACTAATAAAATTTGCCAAACAAGAACACAAAACTCAAAAGCATAACATCAGATTCTTGACTTCTGATGATTTAGTCATCAACAAGGAGCTGACAACACCTGAAGTCACTTTATCTTTGCTTTCTCAGCCACAACTATTGTGTTTCTCACACACACAGTTACAGCAGCCAAAGAAAAGCTAACACAAATATGGGGACCAAGAGCCCAACTAAAGCAAACGCTTCCCACCACAATGGTGACTTCAAATGAAACATAAACATCAACATCTAAAGCTCTGTTAATTCTCAGTAAGAGCTTCTGTAGACGTCTGACAGAAATAGTCAAAGTGTGTCTTATGTCTGTGATTAAGGGCAGCACCAGTGTCTCAGTGGGAAACACTGTCTCCTCACAGCAAGAAGATCCTGGATTGAATCCCACGATTCTCTCACGATCCAAAGATGTGTGAATTACAGATGATACGTTTTCTAAAGTGTCTAAAGTTGTGAGCTAAGTTTCTTTTATTTTCATGATTTCTGGACAAACACACACTCTCTGTGAGTTGCTTTGCAATTACAAATGGAAAATATGTCCACAATTTGAACTAGTTTTTAACCTTGAGGTTCCATGAACGTCTATATCGGACGTGCAGAACACGTCAAAAACAGACGTCATAAAAACTTTCATTCTGGCTCCTCAGTGGACGTCTTTTCAACAAACACCTTTGCTCAGTGGGAATTATCAATAAAAACTAAGATAACAGAAAGTCAATCTAATAGGTAAAAAGGGAAGCTGATAATGCTTTTGTGAAGTTGTGTCTGAAGTCTTTTGTGTTTCTCTGTCCTTCAGCGATTCTGCTTGTTATCATCAGGAGTCTTCAGTAATATTCAGTCTTTACTCTATTAATCACTTAATTATCTCATTAACTCCAACACTGATTCAGTTACATTTATCAGCCTGTAGTGTGCACACTGAGCAGTGTTAAGTTCATCTGGGCTAGCCCATGTGGGGCCTACATGGAAACTGAGGACAAAACTAGCTGGGCCCCAGTTAGACAGCCCTGGTGACGCCCATATGGGCCCCACATGACTGTGCTGGCTGGGGTATAATGCATGTGAATGGTAACAAAATCTATGAGAGTAAAAAAACAGTAAAAAAACATGCACAGACAAATCCATATTAAACACAGCGGCTCGTGACGACACATTGATGTCTTAAGACACAAAACGATCGGTTTGTGTGAGAAACCGAACAGTATTTATATAATTTTTTTACCTCTAATACATCACTATGTCCAACAGTCTTCAGCACGCGATCACTTGACGTGAGTGAGGTCAATGTACAATATACGATCTTTATCTGATCTCTCGCGCGTATCATCTAAGCCAGATCATGTACATTGACCTCACTCACTGGAAGTGATCGCGCGTGATGAAGGCTGTTGGACATAGTGATGTATAAGAGCAGTGGTTCTCAAACCTGTCCTGGGGACCCCTTACCAGTGCACATTTTGCATGTCTCCCTCATCTAACACACCTGATTCAAATCATCAGCTCATTAGAAGAGACTGCAATACTTTAATTGGGTGTGTCTGATCAGGGAGACATACAAAATGTGCTATGGTGAGGGGTCCCCAGGACAGGTTTGAGAACCACTGTATCAGAGCAGGGGTGTCCAATCCTGCTCCTGGAGGGCCACTGTCCTGCAGAGTTTAGCTCCAACCCCAATTAAGCACACCTGTACAAGCTAATCAAGGTCTTATTAGGTATACTAGAAACTTCCAGACAGGTGTTGAGGCAAGTTGGAGCTAAACTCTGCAGGACAGTGGCCCTCCAGGACCGAGTTTGGACACCCCTGTATTAGAGGTTAAAAAAATATACAAATACTGTTTGGTTTCTCTCACAAACTGATCGTTTCTAATAAAATTTTCTTTTTTTGGGTGAACTATTCCTTTAATCTCATAACATTAAGCTATTTATTGCAGTTGTAATTTTGCAGTGTAAATTATTTAATTTGCTTGGTAACAGCTAGTGCTGGCCGGTATACAAGTTCATAAAGAATGCCGGTGTTTATTGTTGTTATGATATTAATTTTTATTATACCACATTACCAGTGTATGTTGCTTAAAGGGATAGTTCACCCATAAAATAAAATTAGCCCATAATTCACTCACCCTAGTCCTAGGTGTATATGACATTCTTCTTTCAGACGGACACAATCGGAGTTATATTAAAAAAAATTCCTGGCTCTTCCAAGCTTTATAATGGCAGTGAATGATAGTTTGTGTCTGTGTTTGTTTTTGACGTCCACAAAAGTGCATCTGTCCATCATAAAAGAAATCCACACAGCTATAGGGGGTTAATAAAGGCTTTCTGAAGCAAAACGCGATTCGTTTGTGTGAGAAAAATATTCATATTTAAAACTTTATCAAGTAACTAACTTCTGGCAGACAGCGAAAGAATAACAACTGAACTGACACATGCACAGAGATTTTGCTCTATTCTCTACTTATGCATCAGTAAATCATGGGCTAATTTCCATTTTTAGGTGAACTAACCCTTTAAACAACCTTCGGAATACGGCGCAGCACTGTTTGAGAGGGGTCCCTTTTCACTGTTGCCCTACAGGCTTAGTGTCTTATTATTATAACTGAATGTATTGATCAAATGTAAGAATTTGACCTTATAAATGATGCATACATTTAATAAGGTAAAAAATAATAATTTGTATATCACAAATATGCAGATTTAAGTATGTAAAAGCTGATAGAACACAGATGAGAATATTGCTTCAGAATAAATTATATTTATACCACAAAATAGTTAGGGATAGGGTTAGTTCACCCAAAAATGAAATTCTGTCATGAAGAAAAGAAAAGCAAACACTTAAATAAGAACAAATACCCCCCCCCCCCCCAACACCACCACCACCACACTATGGTAGTCATTGAGCATGTTTACATGCCCGCCAGTAAGCTGATAACTCACAAATATCAGCTTATTGAAATAACCAGTTCCCTTTCGTTCAGTCACTACGACGTACGTTAGTGACTAACGAATGGGGGTTTCGCTTAGAAGCCAATCATCTTCATCGTATTCAACAGCGCCCAATGGCAGTGCCAATGCCATGGGCATGCGGAATTTGCATGCGTAACTCCGCCCCACCTCGTGGGTATATAAGGAAGTACGCTGCGAACATCGCATTATGTTTCTGCTTTGGAGCCAAGAGGATCTCTTCACTCCTACAAGCCTGAATTCACAAGTCTTCTCTTCAGTCTTCGAGAGACCAGCGGTTCTCCAGGGTGTTGGTGTTACGGCGCGTTCCAGCGATCTCATGCTGCCTGCCTGCTGATCTGTGCAGTGATCTGCAACAGCTGTGTGTGTGTTTCCCTGGGCGCTTCGGCACTCTGCAGAGCTTTCCTCTCACAAAAAGAGCTTGCGCGTGGCACGTCTTTCTCAAGACGGTTCGCCCGTGCACTTCCGGGTGCGATCGATCTCCGTTGCTGTCTATGGGCACATTCACTGCTCGATGTGTTTGGGCTTCAGCACGTTCGGGCAGTGTTTGTGGATGCGTCATGTTCCCACTGCGGGAACGTGACCATCGCGATGTTGCGGTCGAGACTCAGTGATCTCCGTGAGGAGAGAGAGTCCCCTCTGCCACACCCCAATCTACCGTCTCCGAGTGAGGCGGTACTTTGGCTGGTGGCCAGGGTGACCTGAGTGCGGTGCCGTGGTATTAAGAACCCCGACGATCATTCCTCGGGCCACGCCCCCTCTTGCACATTGCTTAAACCCGCGAGTGTTGGACTGAAACAGCGGCCCGTCTCTGACGCCTCGTTCGTTTCGTTCACGCTCCAGATAGCAGTGAGATGTCGATCGCCGCATCCCAAGGTGGGCTGGAGTCCTTTGGGGATGACGATTAGGAGTTGTGCTCCGCCTCCGGGTGTGTCAGCGCTGCCTGATCCGACCTAAGGTTGACAGCCATGTTATCTCGGGCAGCCGCGAGTCTCGCGCTGGTGTGGAACTCCGCCCAGTCGCGAGTGCTCGTGGTTGCGCGATTGGTTTTTGGGGACGGCACCCGACAGCTGTTGGGCCCCGCCCCCAATGCCTTTCGCTCCCGAGGTGCATGAGGAGATCACGCGGTCCTGGAAGTCCCCGTGCTTCCCGCGATCGTTTGGTGGCCTCCTCCACCTTCTCTGCCCTTGATGCGGCCGCGGCCTAGGGTACACTGGGGCCCCCTCACCCCCACTGTTGAACTCTCTGTTGCGCACTACGGTGTCCACAGAGGGCTTGACGTGGCGTGGTGTGGCTGTCCTAAGCACCCTCCCAAAGCCTGTGGGCTCGTCTACTTCGGTGGCGTGGTCCTGCAGAGCTACGGGCAGGCCGCCGCCCCGTTGCACATGCACAAGGGTGGAGCCGACCCAGGGCTCTTCATTGAGCTGCGTGCCGCGACTGATCCCGCCCCCGGGCGGTGAAGGTGGCCACACGCTCCCTGGGTCGGGAGATGTCCACAGCTGTGGTCCGGGAGAACACCTGGCCTTACCTGGTGATTTGGAGGACGTTGAGTGGGCCCGCCCCCTCAACTCACCCATATCCCAGGCTGGTCTCTTCGGCGGCGCGGCTGGGAACTGCGCCCAACAGTTCTCGGCCGCCCCAGAGCAGACTGAGGCTGTAACACGTACTGCCCCGGCGGCCAGCTGCTGCACCAGCCGCCGGCTCAGTCGCCTCAGTCCGCTCGCCGCCGAGGGCGCCCTCCCTCCTCCCGCCCGGCCCCAGCAGCAGCCTTCACCCGGGCCGCGCCGTGGAGGTGGTTGAGGATGACGCCCAGTCCGCTCCCCAGCCTGGTTAAACGCCACGCTGGAAGTGGACAACTCAGAGATGGGTTCCAGTTCTTCCCAGGGGATGGTAGCAGGGCCTCTCCTTCCCCCGGTGGAGGGCCGGGGGAAAATCCTTCCGCTGCTGGCCCCCGGGCTAGCAGCGCTTGGGAAGAACTCATGTTCCTGTCTCTGAGAACCCAGAGACCGGTGATGACAGTGCGCGCCACCCACGGGTCCCGCCACTCGCATCCCTCTCTGTCGCCAGCCTCCTGGCAGAGCAGACCCCAGTGGAACGCGCGTCCTTCCCTGGTCTCCTCTGTCAGGACGCAGCCGTTAACCGCACCCCCACACCGGGACGCCCAACAGCCTCCCTTGTCCGGGTCGGTAACGCTGCATCGCTGCCCCACTCCGGGTACACCTGTAGTCCGATTGACCCCGCTGGTGCAGTTCCTGGGAGCCTGGCTTCAGATTCCAGGGCTGTCCCGCTGGGTCGCGAAGACAGTCAGGTGCGGCTACGCGATTCAGTTCGCGCAGGTTCCTCCCCGCTTTCGGGGAGTCCGTTCCACTATGATCGGGGCTAATGCCCCCGTCATGCGAGCGGAGGTTGCCACCCTACTGGCGAAGGGTGCGATCGAACCTGTCCCTCCAGCCGAGGTGAATTCCGGGTGTTACAGCCCGTACTTCATTGTACCCAAAAAGACTGGTGGGCTTGACCGATCCTGGACCTGCGCGTCTTGAACCGTTACCTCCACCGGTTTCCGTTCAAGATGTTGACAGCGAAACGCCTTTTCGAAAGCGTTCGTCCAGTCGATTGGTTGCAGCGATCGACCTGAAGGACGCCTACTTCCATGTCTCCATTCTACCTCGACACAGACCGTTCCTACGGTTTGCTTCGAGGGGCGGGCATATCAGTACGCAGTTCTACCATTCGGGCTATCTCTGTCCCCTCGCGTCTTTACGAAGATTGCCGAGGCAGCCCTTGCGCCCCTTCGGCAGCACGGGGTTCGCATCCTGAATTACCTCGACGACTGGCTCATACTGGGTCACTCTCGAGAGCAGGTTTGCGGACACAGAGATTTGGTGCTCCATCACCTAGCCCGTCTGGGCCTTCGGGTCAACTGGGAGAAGAGCAAACTTTGCCCCGCGCAGAGGATCTCTTTTCTCGGTATGGATCGACTCGGTCGCCATGTGCGCGCTGCTTTCGAGCGAGCGCGCGCAGTCTCTGCTGACTTCCCTTCGACAAGTCGAGGGCAAGAGTGCGGTTCCACTGAATGGTTTCAGAGGCTCCTGGGGCATATGGCATCTGCAGCCGCGGTAACGCCGCTCAGATTGCTTCATATGAGACCGCTTCAGCACTGGCTACGCGATCGAGTCCCGAGATGGGCATGGCGGTCTGGCACGCTCCGGGTTCAAGTGACTCGGGCCTGCTTACAGACTCTCTCCCCGTGGTCGAACCTCAGTTTTCTACGGACCGGAGTGTCCTTAGAACGAGTTTCCAGGCATCTTGTTGTGTCAACAGATGCGTCATCCATGGGCTGGGGTGCCATGTGCAATGGACAAGCAGCCGCGGGCTCCTGGATAGGACCCCAGCGCCTTCTGCATGTCAATTGCCTCGAGTTGCTGGCAGTACGGTTCGCCCTGCACCGCTTCCGAGCGTTGCTGAAGGGTCAACATGTACTAGTCAGGACAGACGACACGGCCGGGCGGTCTACGCTCCCGCCGTATGTCTCAACTCGCCCGCCATCTCGTTTTTTGGAGTCAGAAGCATCTGAGGTCCCTTCATGCTGTCCACATCCCGGGAGTCCTGAACCGTGCAGCCTACGAGCTCACGGCTTCAGCCACTTCCTGGAGAATGGTGACTCCATCCCCAGACGGTCCAGCTGATATGGGAACGGTTCGGCGACGCACAGGTAGTCCTGTTGCCTCCCAGGACTCTTCCCATTGCTCCCTGTATTATTCCCTGACCTATGGTCGGCACGGATGCACTGGCGCACAGCTGGTTGTCGGGGCTACGCAATTTTGCGTTTCCCCCAGTGAGCCTTCTCGCACAGGTACTGTGCAAGATCAGGGAGGACAAGGAGCAGGTCATGTTGGTCGCCCCATTGGCACGGCCGGACCTGGTTCTCAGAACTGCTACTCCTTGCGACAGCCCCTCCCTGGCCTATTCCTCTGAGACTCCTCACTCAGAGACGGGGCACCTTTTGGCACCCGCGTCCAGCGTTCTGGAAGCTCCACGTGTGGCTTCTGGACGGGACGCGGCTGGTTTGAGTAGCCTCCACCTGCGGTGGTCGCTACCATCACTTCCGCTAGGGCAGAGTCTACATGACACCTCTATGCGTTGAAGTGGGACCTCTTCGTCACATGGTGCTCTTCCCGCCAGGAAGACCCCTGGAAATGCCCGATCGGGTCTGTGCTTCGTTTCTCCAGGAGGGGGTGGGACGAAGGCTGTCTCCTTCCACCCTTAAGTGTACGTGGCCGCAATATCTGCCTACCACGATCTCCTGGGAGACAATAAGGTAAGTAGCAGCACGACCTGATCATCAGGTTCCTGAGGGGGGCGAGGAGACTGAATCTTCCTCGCTCTCCTCTCGTTCCCTCTTGGGACCTCTCAGTAGTCTTAAGTGCTCTGTAGAGGCCTCCCTTGAGCCTTTGCGGTCGGCCGAGATTAAGCTCTTGTCTATGAAGACGGCTCTGCTGACCGCATTGGCCTCGCTTAAGAGGGTCGGGGACCTGCAAGCATTTTCGGTTGACGAAGCGTGCCTTGAGTTCGGGCCGGCTAACTCTCACGTGATCCTGAGACCCCGGCTCGGATATGTGCCCAAGGTTCCTACCACTCCGTTCCGAGATCAGGTGGTGAACCTGCAAGCGCTGCCTTTGGAGGAGGCAGACCCAGCCTTGGCATTGCTCTGTCCAGTACGCGCTCTCCGCGCCTACGTAGACATGACGCAGTGTTTCAGGACCTCAGACCAGCTCTTTGTCTGTTATGGTGGAGAGCGGAAGGGAAGCGCTCTCTCAAAGCGGAGGCTGTCTCACTGGATAGTGGACACCATTGTTTTGGCACACCAGCAGCAAGGCCGACCATGTCCCCTTGGTGTGAGGGCACACTCCACCCGGAGTGTGGCCTCCTCTTGGGCTCTAGCGCATGGCGCCTCGCTAACAGACATCTGCAGAGCTGCAGGCTGGGCGACACCCAACACATTCGCCAGATTCTACAATCTCCGAGTGGAGCCAGTGTCCGACTATGTACTCGCCCCTACGGGTGGCCGGTAATGGGCCAGGCTCAGGTGTCTTTGCTTGCTCGCCATTCCACTCCCATGACTGGATACGTGCGATATTTTCCTCAGGTGAGCTCCCCGAGAGCCCTGAGCTCCTCCAGCACTGTCGACGCCGACATCAGTTCAGTCTGCCCTTTCGAGCCCAGACCCTCATGTCCGGCCAGGTGCTCCGTGTGCATGGTTCCCCTCCGGCGACCCCCACACGAGTATTCCCACCATAAGCCTCCTCAGTGAGCAGGTGTCTTTCCCTTGGCAAGTCCCTGCCACCCCTAGGGTTAAAAATCCACCTTCGGCTGGTACCCTAGAGATCTTCCATATGCAACCCTCAGCGGGTCATATGTGTATTCTCTAAGTCCTCCCTACGGTAGGCATCTTGGCATTCCCTCACTGGGATATGCTTCCCAGTGTACCTTGGTAATCCTGTGATAAGTGGGAGTCCTAGGGCCTTAAGTGGCGGGATCTCACACTTACGCAGGGCACTGGATGACAGCTGAGTGGCGCTGTTTTACAGGTTCCCCCATTCGTTAGTCACTAACGTACGTCGTAGTGACTGAACGAAAGGGAACGTCCGGTTACGTATGTAACCCTCGTTCCCTGAGGAGGGAACGGAGACGTACGTTTCCTTAGCCACGTCAGCTGTGCTGCCTGGAACGCGAGGAGTTCAGTCTTGGCTCCTGCAGCAGTAACATAATGCGATGTTCGCAGCGTACTTCCTTATATACCCACGAGGTGGGGCGGAGTTACGCATGCAAATTCCGCATGCCCATGGCATTGGCACTGCCATTGGGCGCTGTTGAATACGATGAAGATGATTGGCTTCTAAGCGAAACCCCCATTCGTTAGTCACTAACGTACGTCTCCGTTCCCTCCTCAGGGAACGAGGGTTACATACGTAACCGGACGTTTTCCCCGTTTACATGCAAACCAGTGAACTGACAACGCAAGTAAACCGTGTTCACATGACTTTATTAATAAATCAGATTATTTCCTTGTAGTGACGTCAAGTAATAATTTCCGTATCTGACTCAGATTATTCCATATGTTATGTCAGTTGTGATGTTAAATAAAGCTTACAATGTGTCAGCGGGGAAACGTCTCCAGTTACGTATGTAACCTATGTTCCCTGAGAACAGGGAACGAGACGCTGCGTCAGCTGACGCTACGTGGAACGCCTCCAGCGTGACAGGTGTCTGAACTACTATCGAATCATGGCAATCCTATTGACCGGCGACAGCCTATGATGTCATCAAGGTGCGACCAGGAAGTATATAAGGGCGCCTTGCCAACATGACACCGCTTTTCGTCTGAAGGGACTGTTTGGCAGGCAAGCCCTGAGGCATGGCAAAGCGACGCAGGGCGCCCCAGCCAGCCACTAACGCCGCCAAGGCCTTTTTCAATGGGCACTTCGGCCGGGCCATCCTTGTCTGTTCGAGAACAGAGCCTCTGGATACTCGCCTCCTGGAGAGGCATCCAACCCAAGGGACTGCAGATTGGCAGTGTCCTCCTCAGACCGGATCTCAGAGACAGGCATCCCGGAGAGCGGTACTCAGCATAGCGCTTTCCACCCTTGCCAGCGAGGGGAGTTAATCTGCTCGATCCTAGGATCTACTGAGCTATTATCAAGTAGAAACACTCAGGAGGCCAGACTGGCCTATAAGTTGATCTAATTGGGAGGCCTCGCGAGGGGCCTACGACCATCTGATCAGACCCAGGCAGCTTCGGGCTCACAGACAACCCTCGAAGAATAGGTTAGCCAGGTTGTAGGCTAAATTCCCTCCCATGGGAACCAAGTAGCAGAAGCGACCTCAGTCGCGCTAGGGTAAGACCATCCTCAGATGCTGCCGAATAAGGGCCAGATATTGACAGCAAGGTCCCCACTAGCTGTCAGCATATGCCAGTTAACAGTTCCTGAACTGAGAACCCAACCCCTTAGGGAGGCCTAGTGAGGCCTATTATATGATAGCAGTACATGCCAAATGCTCAAGAATCCAAACTCGGAAACTCGGCTGAAGGGAGGCCTGGTGAGGCCTACTACCTGATAGCAGCCGAAGCCAACTGTCAAAGTAGCTGGAAAATAGAAACTCGTCTCCTCAGGGAGGCCTGGAGAGGCCTATTACCTAATAGCAGGCTATGCTAGCTGCCCAAGCATCCTGACTCGGGAACTCACCATCAGAGAGGCCTAGGGAGGCCTATCACCTGGTAGCAAGCCAGGCTGGCTGCCAGAGCACCCTGGCTCAGGAACTCACCCTCAGGGAGACCTAGTGAGGCCTACCACCTGGTAACAAGCTTTCAGGGAGGCCGAGTGAGGCCTACCACCTGCCAACAGTCCATACTAGTCCACATGACTGAAGCCCTGGGACGTGCCGTCAGGGGAGGCCCAGCTTGAGGCCTGCCACCCATGGCAAACCTTCAGGGACGCCTGGTGATGCCTACTACCTGGTAATCCCACATGTCTGCTGCCGGAGGCATCCTGGTCCCGGGGCTCACCCCTAGGGATGGTTAGGAACTCACATCCAGGGGAGGCCTGGTGAGGCCTACTACCCGGTGGCGAGCCACAGGGAGGCCTGGAAGGGGCCTGCTGCCTGCTCGCAATCCACGCTGACTGTCACGGTCGACTGCCGACTGGCGTCCGTGGAGCCCATCTTCAGGGAGGCCTGTTGGGGCCTGCTACCTTACAGCAGACCTGCAGGGACGGCTTCCTGGTGGCAGGCATGAAAAACTGGCTGCTATAACTCCTGGACTGACAGTAGCTTCTCTGCTGGCTGACAAGATAACATCCATCTACTAAGAAGGGTTATTAGTTTGGAATTCTGCTACTTGAGGCCGACATCGTTGGGGAGTAAACACATATAGCAATACAAAAGGGGCCGACTTTGCAAAAGGCCTACTTTCCAAGGCTGACTACCTATCTAGGTTGCAGCTATTAAATCGCTAACCTCCCCAACGTCGGGACTCACTCGCAAGGAGGCCTACTGAGGCCTACCACCTGACCCGGAGTCTACTACCCAGACTGCCCAAGTTGGCTGCTCACAGACAACGCCCTGGACCCCCTAACCTCATGAAGGACCTAGCTTTAAAGCGGCCTACCATTACTGCAAGGGCGTCAGCCATGGCAATGCTCTGGCTTCAAGGGAGCTCACTACCAAACCAACATTTGACAAAAGTTACGAAGTGCTGCTCAACCCGAGCCATGGGTGAGGCAGAATGATACAGAGCTAGGAGTGGGATACTCAAATCTACCCTGCCTTATCAGAGGAGTACTGCCACCTGGCTAGGACATATAAACAGGGCCAGAGCCTGCCAAAAACGGGCGGCTTTTTAAGAAACTAGCTCTGGAGGGCAGGGTTGAGCTACGCATACAATCTCTTCGTACTTGAACGAAAGATGGCCTAACCCTGCCCCACGACCACTGGCTAAGTCGCTATCAATTCTGCACAGCACCAACCTGCCTTAGTAGTGAAAAACCCCAGAACGCAAAGAAGGGGGCGGGCCTTGGCCGGACGACTCTACATGAGAGGAGGCTAACATTAGGGATATTAAAAACGAATTCACTTATTGAATAGCTACCCGGGGCACCAACGCATTTAGCGGACGTCTCCGTAATCCCTAGAAAGCCTAGGCCAATCTAGATCTATACCCGAGGCCCGATAGGGCCACTCCTATTGCACCAGACAAAAGGACACTCGGGCAGAAGTGCCAGTCGTATACTAGATCTGGCTCTAGATCTAACTGTAGTTCTAGCGTAGTCTGATCCTGCATTCTCAAAAAACGTATACTGAGAGAGGATACAAACCGCCTTACCCCAAGGCGGCTACTAGTTACCAGCTTAAAACTAGGAGAAAATACATGCCTAGCAATACGCTACATACCCGCAGGAATGAGCGATGCCTTCCCAGAGATACTCTTTTTCCTTTCTCTCTCTCTCTCTTTCTTTTTTTTTTTTTTAAAAAAAGGTAAGGTAAAAAAGGTAAAAGGGAGGTAAAAATCTGTATTCCACACAGCGAGCAGTTACAGCTCTTAAATATGACTCATATCCTTTGCTGGCTCTCTACTATCAACACTAGCTCACCACGGAGCCCGAGCAACTGGTGTATAATGACCGTTCTAGCCATCCTAACAGGGGAACTACAGGCCCTACAGAAATATCCAACGATCCACAGCGATCCCCGAAGCCCAGGGATACAGGGAGCATAAGTCAGAAAATATATGAATATTTTTCCCTCTTATAGGGGACTTACCCGCTCGCCTGCGGCACGCCATGATATCCACCCACAAGCTTAATTCACAACATGTATGCTTAGATGAACCACTACCACGGGCCAGAGGGGACGCACTCACAGAACAGCCAGGTGGGCCCTAGCACATCATCGCGGACCCACCAAGGCCGGATGTAAGAAGCGCCTGGGGAGATGATGAAGAAGAGGAGTGAGGGTCAATATAATTCATAGCTCACCCTCAGGGAGGAGACCCATCATGAACGCTGACTGCGTTTTGTGATACACAGCTCCTACTTCTCCCGGGAGTCCGCCTCTCTGTGCCCCACCCTCGACTGTTGGGGGCGCGCAAGAGTCAATGCTGGCCCTCGGGCCCAGTCTCCGCCTGTTGCGCAACCACCGCATCAGGGAAACATCCCCTGATCGAGATCCCTCAGCAAACCGGGCTGGTGCGCATGAAACACTGCCATGTGTTAGAAGTAGCACCGGGCTGACCTGCTGCCGTGTATGCCCTGCCATCAAAGTGACACATCGTTTAGGTGGCAGGGTTGGAGCTCTCAGCTTCCCAGATGCGAAATTGCACACATCCCGTTAATCGGAAGCGACGACACATACCCATATTCTCCTATCCTCCTGACATCAGCGACATATCGCTGATGTCATACCGCTGATGTCAGTGAATATGAACCGAATATAGGTTATTTCATGCCCTCTTGATCTAAATAGGAAGATCAGGAAGGAATGAAAGCCCAACTGAGCCGATGATTATGGCTGGGGAGAAATCGATCGTTTAGTCCAACACGAGCGATCTCTCCTCTAACGCGGTAACATGGCGGCCGCAGCCCGCCTGCAGCGCGTTTCATAACATTCAACGGCTCAGCATACACAGTCGGGATGGCTGAGAAGATTAATCCTCCTTCTCACAGCCATCCCTAGAGCACTTGCAAACAAGTCTCGTCAGCCACCAGATCGTCAAAGGGAAGAATGCCTTCCCGTGATGATTCAGTGGGCTCTACCCGGGAAACCCGTGACGTGCGTCCGCGCTCAGCCTCGGCATGAGTGGGACCGCATCATCAGTCTCTGATGCCAAACCCTCTTCCCTCAGGAAGAGAATTAGATGAGAGAAGAGCGATCTCGGATTGACACATGCTCACATTATACAACAAACAAACAACTCAATAAGAGCTGACTGTGCATGCTCTTGATCCCAGGCAGAAACACACAGCTCGTGTGTATACAATAATGAATTTGGATTACCTTACTCGAAGCAATTCAGACAAAACAGTCCCTGAAGACGAAGAAGCGGTGTCATGTTGGCAAGGCGCCCTTATATACTTCCTGGTCGCACCTTGATGACATCATAGGCTGTCGCCGGTCAATAGGATTGCGGTGATTCGATAGTAGTTCAGACACCTGTCACGCTGGAGGCGTTCCCCGTAGCGTCAGCTGATGCAGCGCGAGTTCCCTTTCGAAAGGGAACTTACGGCTCATATATACTCTCTCATGCAGTTACAGATGCAGCGTTTTGACTGAACCACTTCTACTACACGAGAGATGATAACACATTTTTACAATTTTCTGGGTCTTAAAAGAGACTGCGTTTGTGATATATTTCCTTCTTTCTTTCATGCAAAACGGTCGCTCTGTCTAGATTTGTTTACATCTGCGCCGCAGTGCGGATGGAAACGCAGATCGCTTTTGGGTCTTTTCTTCACACAAATAAATCGTTTGGCCTCGGAACAGTTGGAATACTTGACATTTTTCAATAAAGTGTGCATGTTGTCTGTTATATTCTGTGTTTTATATCATATAACGCAAATGGGTAGGTTAAGGGGTGGGGTTGGGCTACTTTCAAATGTGTCTGAATAGCGTAAATACAAATCAATAAATGTAAATAAAATAATGCTGGCTGATTAAATTGAGAATCATACTCCAACATATCATAATGGAAAAATTATAACCCAATAAATGTATAACATTTTATAACCATCATGATAACATTCACATGCCCAACACGTCTGTGTATGACGCCAAAGGTGTCTCATTGGAATCACTGGAGTACCCTACATGTCGAAAAATTACTTTCAAGGGGTACCCTGTGCGTAAAAAAGTGACGACGAGGGGTCCTGACCAAGCGTCAATATGTGACAAGTGGGAGTGAGACTGTGTTGATCACACATGCGCACTTCAATAAGCCGACAGAAAGCAGGTTAATGCGTTTACATGCAGCGCGAAATCGGGATAAGAGGCAAAAAAGTACCGACCTGTTTATGCTTAAGCCGTTTATGACCTTACTCTGATAAAAGAAAACGGGTTACCGTGTTTACATAAACATGTTCAATGTCGGCTTATTAAGCATAATCAGCTTAAGAACGTGCATGTAAACGCACTCAAGGGCTGCCAAGCCTACACCCATCCACTTGCCATCTAGTACTTGGGAGATCTTACTAGTTCCCAGGCAGTATAGCCTGCCTAGTTCAGTGCGCCCACTCCATGGCTGAGTGGTGTAGTCGACCAGAAGTGAGGGAGCACAGTGCCCCTTCATGGCGGCAACGCTGCTTCAATGCGACTGATGGCTACGACGCTCTCTAAGAGACACATTCACTTTATATGATGAACAGATTGAATTTAGGCTTTTATTCACATATAAACACTGATCATCGAACATAAACAGAATGTCAGGGTTTGGGTGATGAAAGGAGCGAGGAGACAGGAGAGCACATGGCACAGGAAATACATGACAAGCCATGTGCTCACACCAAACATGACAAACACAAGCACATGGCCAGCAATGACAAAATTACAAGCCATGTGCTCACAAAACAAAAGATGATCATGCAACCAATTAGCACACTCACAGGCTGCATCCTGGAAACCTGGAAATTGCTGCCTTCGGAGGACACATTTCAAGGCAGGAAGGCACCAAGGCACGTCCGAATCTAATGTTAACTTCACTTCCTATCTCCTGAGAGACCTTCATCTGATCGATTTTTGAAGGCAGCATATTTGTATCCTTCGCTGCCTTTGATAGCTATCCCACAAACCTGTGCGTTCAATTATGTGACAGTTGAGCTGGAAAAAAAAGATGGCGTCCGAAAGTTGCGTTTGCTGGTCAATTTGTGTATAAATGTAAGTTGTTTTTTTTTACCAACATTTTCCACTTCTGATGTAATTTCTAGAGAGAAATTACTAATGTAGTTATTCAATATTTGTTTAGTTCTCTCCAAAGCTCTTTCTATTTTGCTGTACATTATTAAACGGTTACACTGCCTTAGAAGTCAAAAATTAGTTTTGTGAGGTGCCTTCATGCACAAATGCTGCCTTGCAAGCCTTTGTCTGATAAGGCAGCGAGGCAACGAGTCAGCTGCCTAGGTTTTCGGATGCAGTCACAGACTGCTTCATGACCACATGAAAGCACATGGCCAGTGAAAGCACAAACCGTGTGCTACACAGAACATGTCAACACAAGAGCACCTGGCCAAAGAAAATATTAACCAAGCGCTCACAAGACACACAAGACAAGAGCTCACAGTGAGTGAAAGAACACTACCCGTACGCTCACATGAGAAAAAGGATACAAGAAATGGAGACAACATGGCTTGAACACACTCAAGACCCTATGCAAAGACAAGACAAATACAGGAGTGCCAGGGCTCTGTCACAAAACCACGAATAAACTAGACCAAAGTGACAGAACCCTGACACAGAAGCTCAACTGAACCTGCTTGAGAACGCGTGAGAACCAACCTCTTGTGGAAGCTCAAACGTGCTGCGTAACACGAGAAGAAACCTCATTGGTTCTCGCACATCAAGCGAACATGCTTGAGCTTCTGGTTACCACAACTGGTGTGTGAGTTGATGAATGATTATGTGAATAAAAGCCTAACTTCTAATCTGTTCATCAAATAAAGCGATCGTGTCTCTTCAGAAAATTTGGACTAAACCACTCAATTCATATGGATTAGATTTACAATCTCTTTATGAGCTTTTTTTAAGCATCAAAGTGGTAGTTGCGTAGATTGTCAATGGAGGGACAGAAATCTCTCAGATTTCATTAAATATAACTTCATTTGTGTTCTGAAATTGAACAAAAGTCTTACGGGTTTGGAACGACATGAGGGTGAGTAAATGATGACAGAATTTCCTTTTTGGGGTGAACTAACCCTTTAAATGGAGCTGTATATCTTTTTCTGTTTGGTTGACTATGTTTTAGTTTTTTGTTTGGTTGACTGCGGTTTAGCAGTTCTAGAACTAATATATGTTTGTGTGTGCTTTGTCCATGTTTTGCATAAAATACAGTATAGTTGCTTTGAAATATAAATTGCAGCATTGAGTTTCAGGTGATAAAAAAATGCAACTTATATTCTGGAAAAAACATTATGGTAAAATAATATTTCTTTGTCTCCACAGATTTAATGTGTGTTTGTTTGATGATGAGAAGCAAAAGACTGCTGTTCAGTTTTTGGTGAATCTGAGTGTTGCAGCATCAGAGCGTGATGAAGCTACAGGAGAGAGTTTCACTGCGCTGTTAATATATGTGTGCAGCTACACATCTTTCCCCTGTGACAATAATGATCACAATAAGTGTGGCCATGGTTGTTATGAGGAGTGCCAGACTAAACGCTGCAATTTCCTTCTGGATCTGTACTCGCACATGAAGAACTATACAATACAAACAGGCAGGAGTGTCCTTCCAGCATTACAGTCAGTTTATCAGTCAGCTCCTGCAGTCTGGATCATAAACCTCTCAGAGAGAAAGAGCTCCATCCTCCTAGAAGTGCTGAAACTCCAAACAGAGAAGAAACCAGTAGAGCTGAGAGACTGGACAGATGAAGAGAGTGAAGTGAGGGGATTCCTCCAGTGTCTGCGCTACATGTCTGAGTTGAGGTATGTGTTGAATACTGCCTATATATTTAACTTGATATGGGATTAAACATGATTTAACATGATTAGATCTAACATGATTAGAAAGTCTTGCATATGAATATAAACCTTAAATATATAAACAACTTTATAGACCACAGACTTTAACAAATGATTGGAAGATAAATTGATCTCACAAAGTGTGCACCTGAAGCTCATCTATCTGTCGAAAGTACAGACTAATGAACCTATTGGTGTCTACTCTCAATCATATTACACTTGTTAATTAGGGGGAAAAAACTATAAAATATGAGCAATTAGCTCAATGTGTAAGGCCACATATCCCGAATGCATCACGTCGTGGGTTTGAAACTGAGTGTGACATTTATAAAAGGTTGCTGGTTCGATCCCAGCGATCACCACCAGTGTGTCCTTGAGTAAGGCACTTTACTCCATGTTGCTCCAGGGGGATTGTCCCTGTAATAAGGGCACTGTAAGTCGCTTTGGATAAAAGCGACTTACAGCCCTACATCTCACAGCTCAGGTCTAAATATTTACTATTCATTTTTATATTGGACAAACTGACAGTCGATAAAGCCATAATGGCGTAATTCTGTCTTTGTACCGATGCAAATACAAGCTCTACTGTCGTAATAGTTTTACAGATGAAATTTGTTTTGAATGTAAAAGTATAACTCCAAAATAATTGACTGGTTTAATTTTTATTGTTGCCGTCGTTAAGAGTACAATGTCTTGTATGTGGCAATTAGTGGCAACAATCAATCATACTATACTTGACAATTACTAGAAAAAAATATTGGTAACACTTTATTTTAGGGTTCAATTCTCACTATTAACTAGTTGCTTATTAGCAATGATATTACTAGGATATTGGCTGTTTATTAGTACTTATAAAGCACATATTAATGCCTTACTCTGCATACCCATATTGTACATCCCTTTAATCCTACCAAAAAAATTACCTTACTAACTATTAATAAGCAGTACGTTAGGAATTTATTGAGGCAAAAATTGTTGTTAATAGTCAATATGTGTTCCCCATACTTGTTACATGTATGCCCTGTCTTGTGTGTTTTGATTAAGATTCTGTTTCTCCCCAGTTTGGTTAAAATTAGTCATGTCAGTCACCTGTGTCTCGTCCACCACCTGCACCTCGTTATCCTCATTTGCTCTGTGTATTTAATCCCTCAGTTTGCCCTCAGTGTTTGTCGGTTCTGGTTTATGTTGTACGTGTCTGTTGTGATCCTGAGTTTTATATTAAATGTTCCTGTTTCCTGTTCTCCTGGCTACCCTCGTCTCTGTGAGCTCATTGCCTGCACGTAAACCGTAACAATACTAGGGTCAATATCACCAGAGAGTGCCTTTCAACCCTCACAATACTCACACATTTTAATTTTAATTTACCATTCACTTTATGTCATGTCATAAAAAGTAGACACTCAGATATATAAGAAATATATTATCTGAGCTCCCACACATTTTTTTTTAGGTAATTATGGGCCATTTTTCAGAGCATAAACCATAGGATATGTCCACCCTGTCATGGACATATATATTACTGTTAAATACATTTTCATTGCAATATTAAGATGCAAATGATACTTTCTGCAAGGTATGATGTCCCTTTCCTGAACAGGGTTATTTGTTTGCTTTCAAATTAAAAATACATAAAAGATTTTACGTAAAACATGTGTTTTTAAAGAAACTCATATAATTCGCACATTTTTGGATAAAAAAAAAAATATTTGGACGCAGTTTTATGTTTCATGTTATTGCCCCCACACCTAGCGATTGAACACACTGGATTATATAGGTTTGATTGAATTATTATTTTAAATATTATTTTAAAATACCAAGATGACAGGGTGGATGAGCACACGACGGGGTGGACAAGCACACAACGGGGTGGCCACATAAAGCAGAACACAAAAAGCTTGACAAAATATGGCAATGAAACATTTATTCAACTTACAAAAATAAATAAAAAAATTACATTCTCAATCACATTGATATAACCAAGAATTTAGAATGGCCTCTCTGGTTGAGATGAAACAGGCAGGGAGATAAAAAACCTGCCCGTATTTTCAGCAAAATGTGAACATACAGATTTGCTTTCAACTCTTTCAATTATTTCATAATTTTCTTATTTCTTCTTTCTTGAATCCTTTCTCCTTGAAGGCGTTGCCTTGAATACATAAATTATTGTCAGGTTTTTAGGCCAATCACTGTTGTTTAGGCCTATTTCATCCCTAACTAAATTATTCAACTATAACCAGGGAAGCTGTTTTGTAAGTATAATATAGGTATTATATAGGTGATTATAATTAATAAATTAATAATAAATAATAAATTAGAGTTATGTTTCCTTCATATTATTTGCATACTACATTTATACTTACCTTAAGGGACCTAGCAGTGGTGGACAGTCAAGCTCCAGTGGTTCTGGAGTTGGAGGAGGAGTCTGCAACTCCACATTTTTTCCTTTGTGAACGTTTTTCTCTCTTTGTGAGGTCATTAATAGCTTTCTTCTTCCCTGTATCTCTATCTTTCCTCCATCTCTCCCTTTCTTACTAAAGGTATGCCTCTCTTTGTTCGGGGTTTGCATCCCAGGGTTTTCTTTATTGCCATGCACTTTCTGCCACACTCAGAGGCATGTCCTGAGAACAGCAATGATTTAGTTTTTTTTAAATTACAAAATATTATCTACAGCAGATGTTTCTATAAAATGTATATAACATTTCTATAAATTACAATATTAACTATAAAAGAAAGCTATGTCCACCCTGTCATGTGTATGTCCACCTTATCGAGTCTAAGTGACCGACAGGGTGGACATTATGGAACAACGACAGGGTGGACATTTTGAGCTTCAATTAGCATATTAGCTTACAACAACAAACTGTGACTAGCTAAATAGTTAGTCTGTTTGTTGAAGAGAATTTGGTATATTTAAACGTACATATTTTGAAAATATTGTATTTTAATCACTTCCAGTATATTTTATGCCGACAGGGTGGACCTGTTAAGCTTTGGCAAAACAGGTAAGCAAACTCATATGAATAAAATGTGTCAGTTTGAAAGTCAGCAGCTTACTCACCTTAGCAGTTGAAATTCCCTACTGAAGAGATAAAAAAAATATGTTGTCCTGATGTCACAATGGAGATGGCCTTTTCTTAAAGGAGCAGATTCCGCAATATGACAGGGTGGACCATTCAAGGGACATGGACAAACTCTTCTTTTTTATTAAATAAAAATATAGTTTTTATTACAAAATGATCAACACACTCAATTTGAGTAATATCTTATTTAACAAAATATTAATAGGAAAATAAAAATATATTTTTTTATGATTTTACTATTTTACTCTCATTCAAATTTAATTGGCAGTGCCTGGGACATAGCAAAATAACATACATCCTCTTATACAAAACTAAAAAAATCTTGAAAATGTATCTAAAGAGCCAAGTAATACTTCTGTTATGAATAAAAAAACTTACCCTAATACAACACACCCTTTCATAGTCATTTGTATGTTAAGTTATCATGGCAAATTAGTTATTTATGTTCAGGACACCAAAAGGCACCCTACAGGGATATTGACCCACTACAGTTACCAATATAGTTAATCCTTTTTTACTTTGATTCAATATTCCTCAGAGCAGCTATTCTTACTGAAGAAAATCCGATCTACTGTTGTTAGTCTGTCTCTAATATTGCTAAGCCAAAATTCTCAGAAATACCAACCACTTCATTAATTCCCCAAAACTAATACAATTAATGATAGATCATTCTTAAATGGAGAATAATAAATAGCTTTTCTGAGACAGTCTGAGAGAGTTTGCTTTATTTATCAGCCACTCCAAAGCAATCTCACAGCAATTTGAATATATTTTACAAGGTGGCTATTCATATGAATTTTTTCGACCTCACACGTACGATTTTTTAAAAAGCGTCACTAGGTAGGACCACCCCTAAACCTACCCATCACTGGGGTCTGGACAAATCATACGAGTGAGGTGATTCGAATTTGTATAAATTGGCCACCCCATAAAATACGTATGAATTGCTGTGAGATTGCGTTGGCCACTCTGCCATCACCCATTGTTTGAAACGCCTGTACTTACTCCAGATATATGAACCTGTGTTGATGAGGTGTGTTGCAGAACGCATGTGATGGGCCGCTTTTGTACCAGAAAGTCCATGGCCACCAACTCCATTTCCAGAAAAGTTGGGACATTTTGTAAAATGCAATTAAATCAATAATAGAGAAGAAAACAAAAATGCAAAGAAAAGATTTACAATGTTTTCACTGACCAACTTAATTTTATTTTGAAAATATAAACATATTTTAATTTTGATGGCTGCAAACACTCCAAAAAAGTTGGGACAGAGGCATGTTTACCACTGTGTCACATCAACTTTCCCTTTAATAAGACTTTTAAATAATTTGGGAATTGAGGATACTAATTGTTGGAATTTTTGCCCAATCTCACCTGATACAAGACAGCTGCTCAATAGTCCGAAGTCGTTGTCTGATTCTCCTTTTCATGATGGGCCATACATTTTCAATAAGAGACAGATCTGGACTGCATGTGTCTATGAAACCACTCTGTTTTAGCATGTGCACATGGCAGTATAAGTCTCTAAACAGTCCCAGTATACGCCTCCACGTCAATGGTACCTTCACACACATGCAAATCACCCATGCCGTTTGCACTGATGCACCCCCATACCATGACAGATGTTTGCTTTTGCACCTGTCGCTGATGAAAGTCTGGATGGTCCCTGTCGTCTTTGGGTCTGAGAGAACTCAATGTCCGTTTTTCCCAAAAACAAGCTGAAACATGGACTCATCTGACCCTTTGAGATGAGCTCAGGCCCAGAGAACTGGATGGCATCTCTGCATAGAACTAATGTATAGATTTCTACTTGCGTAACAGAGATTCAAGTTACATTTCTTGATGCAGCGACAGACTGTGTTAAGTGACAACTGTTTTATAATGTACTCCTGATCCCCAAAAGGCTTTATTTAAAACAGAAGCATGATGGTTCCTCATGCCAGGGGCGGACTTACCATTAGGCAAAGGTAGGCGACCGCCTGGGGCCCCCGAAAGCCAAGGGCCCCCTAAAATGCTTTTTATATACGATACGCGTTCAGCGCGCGTTGAACATGTATCTTGTAGAAAGTGTAGGGCCTTATGATTTCCGTGATTCCGAAAACACATACAGGATCACGGAATCCATTCATAAAAACGGAATGTCATGGAATGAATGGCGCAAACGCGCGATTTCGTTTAGCCTACAACTGCAGCATTTTTGCCGTTTAATATTCACATACACTAGTAGTCCATATCGCGATTTGATTGAAGTGTGCTGACTTGCATTGGATTTGTTCATCCAAAATGTGACAAATTCCGTGTTAAATAGTAAATTCCATTTTTATTTTTATTTAAAAAAAATTAATTTAACTTTTAATAAATTGCTGTTAAATTAAACAAGTTTCATGATTTCAATTAATTAGACATGCTTTTTGATAAATAAAATGTAACATAACCATACAGAAAAAAAAGTTTGAAATCTACAAATGAAAAATATCATGCATCTGATGTTATAATTAAATACAGAGCAACAGTGCGTATTATGTTTATCGTTTTAAATGGTGCTCACTCATTTCTGTGAAGGACCGAGTAGATGCACAGTACTTTCCACACAGACACACTTCATTTTTGGTTGAAATAATTCTTATGTGTGTAATAATTTCCTTCAGTCTATTTTAAATTTGTGGGGGTGGAGGGGTCGTGCAGCAGCAATCATCACAACAGTGAAAATAACCTCAAGGTTGTAAGTGTGCAGTTGTATAGGGCCCCATTCCTACATTTTGCCTGGGGCCCCCAAATCACTAAATCCGCCCCTGCCCCATGCAGTGCCATCTGAGGGCTCAAAGGCCACATTACGTTTCTTGCCTTGCCCTACACACACTGAGATTTCTCTGGATTCCCTGAATCTTTTCTTGAGATTATATATTGTAGATGAAGAAAGACCTAAATTCTTTGCAATCTTACATTGAGAAATTTGATTTTTGAATTGTTTGGCAATTTTCTTGACACACAAGAAAATTCCACTCACAGTTTGATTCCATTTATTTTAATGTTGTCATTTATATGCATTAATAAATAATGTTGTTAGTTTAGATTCATTTGAAATATATTTACATCAGATCCATTAGTGATGGAAGCTTAATGTATATTGTTCTAATGTAGCTGAAGTTTTTGGCTGCATTTATACTCAAATATTTTTTGAGTACTCCCTCCGGTGCGAGGAAGACCCGTTTAGATCTGCTCTGGCGGGTAAAACATCTAGAGAACGCCCTCAAGTTAGGCCAAGAAGATTTGTCTGGAAGGGTACTGTCTAAACGCACAGTTACCTGACAAATATTTTTAAAGTAAACCTGACTCTCCATTTTCTTCCACCACAGATAGGGGATTTCATCTTTATTTTTTTTCCTTTTAATTCCTATTATAACTGTTATACTATACTATATATATATATTTTTTTTTTCACTTATGACTATTTTAACTTCATTTCTGTGTAAAGCACTTTGAATTGCCACTGTGTATGAAATGTGCTATTCAAATAAACTTGCCTTGCCTTGCCTTGCCTTGTGAGACAGATCCAATGTTTTGATACCCAACCATTTTTTTTTTCTACTGTTCACATTCACTTGAGATGGAACTGACTGAATTTACATTAATATTGATAAATTAATTCGATTAATATTGATTAATAATGAGCCAAAACACAATAGAGCAGAAAAGTAATGAACCCCCCCAAAAAACTTCATGTCCATGCACTTGAACGCAGATTTAAGGGGTCTTGACATGATGTTTGTGATTATTTAATATGTAAAATTTGAAATACCGTCATATATTCAAACATTTTATTTTCAACCCTCATTTTGACCTTTTGTCACAAACACTTTGGTTAAATGCCACATCTCCTTTAAGGCTTGTCAGTAAACAGCCACTGTTATGATTGGCTGGTCATTTCATAGGAAAAAGTATCAGTGCCTCCACTATTGCACGTGAGTGTTTTGAAAACATTATCCATAAATATTAAACCGTAATTTGTAAATAAAAAAAACATTTTGAATTTGTTTACATTTGTTCTTTTATTAAACTATTTACTAGCTCTTTACGATGGGCTTGTGTCAGATCCAATAGAGTTAGCATTGCTCTATCTTATTCTTTCATTAAGTTTCTTTGCAAACTCTGCATTAAATTGTGCCTGATTACAAAACCAAGTCTGTGGGGAAATGGTCAGAACAAACATAATCTTCCAACACAATCCTAGACATCATTAAGAAATAATCCATCCATTCGTTCCTGATGCTGGAGTCTTCAGAAGGCTGAATCTCTTAATCTTTAACTAGTTTAAATCTTGCAGTAAGCTTTAGGCGCCTGTTAACATGAGTTCCTCTATGGTCTTGGTGACCTGCTCTCTCTTTCTTGTCATGTCATTGTTCACAGGTTACCAATATGATATGGTAATGTAGGCATTGATGTGTTGTTGATGAGGTGTTCAGATGAAAATATCTACCATAGTCTAATATCACTATGTGGAGGAAGCTTGATTTCAACCAATTTTTGGGGGGGTCTAAAAAGTTTTTTTCATAGTACAATGACTTCTTGTATTTCAAAAGATCAAAGAAAATTTGATTCCTCATTCCATAAATGCTTTATTGGTCAACAAACATAATATTTTGGCTGATTCACCAGAGAAAAGGAGAAAATTCAGCCCCACTAACTTCGACCTTGATAACTAGAGATGTATGATTTAGACCAAGAGGTCTCAGCTGGCAATACCACTTACACTGTTGGTCTTGTGTTGTGGAGGCTAACAACGGGAGCTGGCAAGTTCACCCCTTCACATCTGTTTGTGGTCAGCGGTTCTCTGTGCCTGAGTTCATACTGTTTTCTTCCACACAGCGAGACTGACAGCTGATATGTGAATATATTTAGTTCCCTTCCAAGGGAACTCGCGCTGCATCAAGCGCTGCGGGAACGCCCCTGCGTGTTTGCGTCATGAAGCACTCGTAAAATCAGTCCAATGGCGTGAGGAGACGTCAAGGCGGGTGATGTCGTTGACCAGGAAGCTATAAAGCACACCCAAACCAAACAGTGTCAGCTTCTGTGTCTTCACAAGTGCTCTTTGTTGAAATCGTTCTGTCTATTTGGTGTGTGTTTGTCTCTCTATATAACAAAACAATGGAACAGTTTAAAGGTCCCATGGCATGGCATTTTTCTATTATTTTATAATGTTTCCTGAGGTGTACTTATATTGTTAGTATGATTTTTACCTCATAAAATGTCATAATTTAGAAATAAAAGGCATTTTTTCTATACTGATGTTTGCCCTGTGGCTGAATGCCCTGTTTCAAGAGGCGTGTCTGCTGTGAGACTTCAGTAAAAACGCCCACTGTTGTGATTGGCTGACATCTTTGCATTTTAATGAGTATCATTGATCTTGTAGCGGAGGGGGCGTGGTTTAACGAGGTCTACCAGGCACGAGTCAGCTGCCAGAGAGACAGATGGACCTGAGTTCACTCCACATCAGTTCTGTCAGTCTCAGTTCAGTGAACTGTTGTAGTTACTAGCATATACTACAGGTTATTTGTTTATTTATAGTCTGAGGGTTTGACACTCATGTCAGAAAGTTAGTAACTTCAGTAAATGATGGATCAGCGCTGATTGGAGACGCGAACCGTTTAGAACGATTCAGTCCGATTTGGTGAACTGATTCGGTTCACTAAAAAGAACCGATTCAAAAGAATGATTCGTTTGCGAACCGGACATCAGGGACCAGAGACGGAGCGATTGCTAACAAAGTTATTTATAGTAACTACTGATTTGTGAGAGCGCTGTCAGCGCAAGTTTATTTTGTTTGTATCTGAGAGCTCTGAATAGAGAGTCCAAGTCACGCCGAGCCCGTCTTCATCATTATTCTACCAACTTTGTAACACATGCAATGTACCATTACAGCTGTCGAGATAAACGAGTTACGAGTAAGTGTTTATTATAGCATTATTTTTAGATATTTTCCTATCATATGAAAAGCGTCAGTGACGCGCATTGAGTACACAGCGCAAACAAAGACACAACAGCAGTAATCGAATGTAATCCAGTTTATAGTGGGTATAGCTGGATAGCCCTGATACCCTCACGCTTACCCCTCTTCTGCTTAATCTCGCGCCGCGTATGGCGCCTCCGCTGTGGGCCAGATGCAGTACTGGGGGTCGGGGATGTTGAAGGCCGACCGGTCAGTGCAGCCCGAGCCTCGGCGTGTGTGAGCTTTATCTCTAAAGAGATGTGAGTCTGCCGATGTTGAGCAGAAACTCACGACTGTATGTAGAACAGATAGACGCGATGAGGACGTACAAAAACACTGACTCACAAGATAGAAAACACGAAAACACCGTTCTGTCGGGAGAGAGAGAAGCCGCAGCACGAATAATAAAGTTCTGTGTGAACTTGAATAATTAGCTACACATCAGAAATCACTGATCACAGATCAGAAGGAACTGAAAAAAGACTTATGTTTTCATTTATACATCCAAACACTGAGAAACTGCCAGCATTCACTCGTTCACAAGCCATGATCTCTCAAGGACAAATATGGCGCTCGCATGGGCATGCCAAATTCTCTGGGTGGAGGAAAGGGAGGTAACCTGAATTCATAACAGGAAAATTCCAGATCAGCTCGTCTGGGCTGTCATTTTCTCAAAGGCAGAGAAAGACACCCAGAACTCGGTTTTACACCGATCAAAATTTCTAGCCACTTGGGGACAATATTCAGGCTAGGGGAACTCATATTAATGTTGAAAAACCTCATAAAATGAAAATTTCATGCCATGGGACCTTTAAGAAGTGTGATACTCCCTGCCCTCATTTCATTACGGGTGGGGATACACACGAGTTGTGTGTCATGTGTTTGGGACCGGAGCATGCCCAAGCAGCCCTCGAGGGGGCTGTCTGCGAGCATTATGAGAGGCTGGCATTGAGAACTCTCCGGTCCCGCCGAGCACTCTTTGAGGAGGGTGCTTCGGCTCACGATCCCCAGGACTCGGGTCCCGCCGCTGCTGAGGCACGGCAAAGGCACGTGTCCTGGGGTTCGCAGATGGATCTAGTGGCGGGGTTAGAGACGGGTGATCCCCTATCTCTGCCCTTACCCGCTAGACCTGACGCTCCAGTTCGCGAGTCAGAAGCACGCGCTGCGGTTTCTTCTCCTCACGCTGAAGCGCAGGTGCATCAACACTCTAGTTCCGAGGATCTAGATGTTGAAAGCCTGGAAGTTGACACCGAATCACCACACACTGTTGAGCTGTTGGAGGTTGTGACTTGCACTGTTACCAGGTTAAATATAGATTGGCCAGCCGAAGAGCAGGGAGCTCGTCAGACAAAGAGCAAATTAGACGAACACTTCTTGCCCGCGAGATCACAGCCTTCAAAGCGGGGCTTACCATTCTTCCCTGATCTTCATACTGAGGTATCAAAGTCATGGCGTAGACCAGCATCTTTTAGAGTATTTAATCCAGCAACATCAGAGTACTCTAATATTATGGAAATAAATAAATGTAGAAATACATAAATGTAGAAATAAATAAATGTAGAAATAAATAAATGTGGAAATAAATAAAAGAATAAATAAATAAATATATACAAAAATAAGGAAATAAATGTATAAATAATTATTTATTTTCTTTTTTTTGCTTTTCTATGTATATTTATTTATATATTTATTTTATTTTTTACATTTTATGTGTATATTTATTTATGTATTTATTTATTTTTAATAATGGCAGGTTTGGAATTCCATACAACGGTTCAGGTTTTAAAAATCTGTCTTTCTGCCTCTTTTCCTTTGGGCTCTCTGAAATCTGAAAAAGAAAGCATGATATTACTTAAGAACAAGTCAATTCAGTCAAAAACTTTCCTGTAACTTTTCTGTAGCTCAAACAATAGAGTGTGGCGCTAGCAATGCCAAGGCCATGGGTTCGATTCCCAGGGAAAGCAAGAACTGAAAAAAAAAGTAAATATGTACCTTGAATGCAATGTAAGTCGCTTGGATAAAAGCGTTGTAAATGTAAATGTAAGAATGTTAACATACTAAACGTAATATGATTCATTTAAAAAAAAAATTTGCTCAACACAAAATATTTGAACTATGATTATAGTACCGTTAAATTCTGTATATTTATTCTATTTTTCTAAAATGTATTAATGCTTCAATATCAAAAGAAAGTGTGTCTGATTTTTCCCACTTGTGCTGCGTTCCAGTTCATTTTTTATCATGCCCTTCACTTGCTAACTTCCCTCCGTCTCGTTCACTCGGATGTGCGTCATTGCTTATGTTGCATGAGTGCCCACAACTGGAGGAAGCTTTGCAATGGACTGAACTGGAACGTCCTAAGCCCTTGATCACTTCAAATCCACTATGGAGTTGATTTATTATTATTATTATTATTTTTTTTTTTTTTATGAAATTGTTTAATGCAGCATTCTATATGTATATAGGTGTGTTTGGACTGTTTTAAATGTTTTTAAAAATAATAAAAATATCAGTTGTTTGTGGTGGGGTAAATTAAACGCGATATGCTGTGATGTCACGTTCGTGTTGCATTGTGGTATATGAAGCTGCCTGAAGTGTACATATGAAGTAGACTCGCTCCCTCTGTCAAAATCGGGTCTGTCCATATAAACTTCCCTCGTCCACTTCACAAAGTGGAACGCACTTCAAAATGGCACCCAGGATTCCCCCGAGGGGAAGTGATTAGAAGAGTTCGCAAGTGCGTGTCTAAAAGTGGAGTGGAACACAGCACAAGTTTATCTCCAGCCCTAATTAAACACACCTGAAGCAGTGAATCAAAGTCATTATGACCAATGAAAACTTCCATTACATAAATCTCAGTTCATTTTCCATGAAACTACATAGCATTCAAATAACAAGTTTACCTTAAAGAATAAAATATCTTAGGTTTTTACAAATAAAAAGTTCACCCCGAAATGAAATTTCTTTCATAATTTACTCACCCTCAAGTTGTTCCAAACCAGGGGGGTATTCCAGAAAGCAAGGTTAACTTACCACCATATATACCTTGAACTCTCTCTTGATTAACCCAAACCTTGCTTACTCGAGGTACACTGTAAAAAGTGAAACATTGGATTAACTTAATAAAATTGAAGTAACCATTCACAATAAAGATTTTACATTGACCTAATGTTCAGAAACCATTCAGTTCAAACTAATTTTCTGCATTTCATGCAAACTCTTTTCTGAATTTGGTGTAAATCAATATTTTAAATTGGCTTAAATAAAAAAAAAATGTTTTTGAACAGACTTGATTTCCTGCAAACTCTTTTCTGAGTTTGATCAGGGGCGTAAATCACGGGGGGGACGGGGGGGACAGGACCCCCCCCCAATCTGAGGGCTGCCCCCCCCCCTAAAAACCATGCTGAGTATTGTCAATAATATAATGATATATACTTAAAATAAATGTGTAAGTAGTAAAACAATACAAAAGCAAACGGGACAAAAAATGCGTTTAAGTTTAGAAACATTTTGAGTCCCCCCTCCCCCTTGCCCCACAGTGGTTTGATCCACCGCGCACCTAACGTTACCCATAGAACGTAAAAAAACTACCACACAAGTTTGGGGAGAGAACAAAGCTCTTCAGACAGCAGTTGTGAAACTCCAGTAAGCTGTCAATGCTATTTTATTCACTTTAAACATCAGATGAATTGACTCTTTTCTCTTTAATACAGATTAGGCAAAACACTGTTAATATCACTTGCCCACCGCGGCACCGCCCCGGGCACCGTCATTTTCATTTTTATAGTAATAAAATAATTTTGTTTAGTTAGAGAACAGACACAACAATTAAAAACTGAACGTGTCTGCTCAATACAGCACGAGCCCAACGAGAGTCAGATTTCATTCATCACTAGAGCAAACAGCTGACAGACAAGATGATCGCGGAAGATTTGGTTTCAAAGCGAAATGTAAAAGTGCCTATTTAAGGGAGTGTGTCATTGTACTGTTTTCTTGCTGTGTTTTTCATTAAGAATAATAGACTAATGAACCCATAATTCAAGCAACCCACCCTCGAATTGGCGCTAATTCTAAACCTAAAGTATATGCGCACGGCGCTCTGTCAGATCTGTGTTGGGTTTTGCTCAATATGATAATAAGTGGCAGATCAGAGGGCTTGCTGCAGTTGAATATGTAAAGATCTGAATATCATAGTATAAAATACTATGTGGAGGATGCAAGATAATTTTATATAGGCCTAATATGACTGTGTGGTGAACCTACTCATATTTAAACAACTATTGCTTTGTGTTGTTGGTCAGATAAAATGACAGAGAAAAGAAAAACGGACATTAGATAATTTTTCAGTGCACCAAAACGCCAAATAAGCACAAATTGTTTTTTATATTTTTTAAAAAAATTTTTGTGGTACACATATCCTTACAAGTACGATTTTGGCTGTATTATTTGTGTCCCCTTCAAAAATTGCTCTTGAGAAATTTCATGTTTATCGTCCCCCCCTACTGTTAAATGAAATTTACGCCCCTGTTTGGTGTAAATCAATATTTTAAATTGGCTTAAATTAAAAAAAAAGGTTTTTAAGAAACTTGATCTAAATTGAATTTTCTTCAATCTAAAATATGTATTCAATGCAAGTAATATAAAAGGCTTCACAATTGACAATCTTTATTAAATCTTGTAGGAAAAAATCACTGTTTTTAAGATTAGACTTTTTTGGCAAAACAAACATTGTTTTACAAATACAAATGTAATTCTAAGAAAGATCAAGTGATCAGTTCATTTCAAGTTGAATTCATAGCAGTATTAAAACGTGAATATATCATAAGAGCAATAAGAACAAGAATAAGAAATAAGAACAAATACCTAAAAACAGTTGGTCTGCTTCTCTCAGGAATTAACATTTTTGGCAGAAGAATTAAATGTAAATCAAATACACAACATAGATATTGCCACATCCAGTAAACAAACAAACAACTACTGAACTACTTATACGATGTAGTGGAGACTGGGGTGAAAGAATTTCTGCCATCCTATGTTCATCAAGTCATTGACTATGCAGCAGAGTGCAGAGGCGACATATTTTGGGGGTCATTTTTCTTGTGTCAAGTTCCATAAAAACTTTCTGAAAAAACTCAAAAGTGAATTTCAGTTCTTTTGGATACTTGAGGTTTAGCACATATGTCAGTCCAAACAGCATTGCTACAGCAGCTGCAGTTGAGGGCACGTTTCTGAGGACCTCTGTGGACTCAATGAGAACCCTGGTGTCTGTCTCACTGATTAAGACGGCCATTGTTTGCTCCAGTCCATCACCTGGCATATCCTGGCAAGACAATACATAGTAATGAATAAAGAGTGCTGACCAGACCCAGTTGAGTCTTGTGACAGAAACTGTAGAAAATCCTCCGGGGGAGTCTGAGGCTGGGTTAGCCACAGCTCCGAATGAGCAAACTGAGTCGTGTCCTAATAGTGCAGTTACGGTTTCTAGTTAGTCATCGGTTTCTCTGTCTGAGAGCCAAAAAGACAGCAGAAATGACGAACAGAATCAAACGGCTATAAGTGAAACTAGTGAAGCAAAGTTGACGGAGAAAGAGAACCTTTTTAAGATGCCTAAAAAAAGAAGATTAAAAAACAACTTTTTAGAGGCAAAAGTTAGCAAAATTGATGACGCAAATGAGACACAAGACACCGAGAGAGACAGTGATTCCTCAGAATGTAGCGTGAGTTTTTCTCAAAGTGAAGTTGTAGATCGTAGCTACGAACTTGAGGATATACAATTGTTCTTAAGATCGACGAAAAACAAGAGAGGAGTAAGGGTAAAAGATTATTTCCCTGACCTAAAGCAGTTTGCTGATAAAGCAAAGAGTTTTATGGACGGAGATTGCTTTACCAACAAGGAAGTTTATAGACTTAAAAAAATTGTGAGGAACACTAACAATGCCCTAAATAAAGATGGCAAGTGAATAGAGATAGCTCCTTTTTTTGGCATCATGGAGTGTATCTTTTCTTTTTAACTTTTCTTTTGATGAGTGAAATACATCTCGCTTCTTTAAATGTAAATGGTGCAAGGAATTTTAAGAAAAGAGCAAATATTTTTGATGAAATTCAACAGAAAAATATAGATATAGCATTCTTACAAGAGACACATAGTAGCTCAGATAATGTTATTGATTGGATGAAAGAGTTCAATGGAACACCTGTTTTAAGCCACAACTCTACTTTAAGTGGCGGAGTTGCTATTTTATTTAATAAGAACTTTAAACCAATTTCTTATGATGTTGATGAAATTATAAAAGGTAGATTGTTAAAAGTTCGAGCCACTTTTCAAAGTTTTGTTCTTGTTTTGATTTGCATCTATGTTCCAATTGCACCTGTGGAAAGACTTTTATTTTTAGACACCCTTTGCTCAACCTTACAAAATTGTTGTACAGAAGACTTACTATTTGTAGGTGGTGATTTTAATTGTACTGAATGTGATCGAGACAGAAATCATGTTGAACCCCACATGGCCTCACGTAAACGTCTTGTTCATTTAATTGAAAAATATGATTTGTGTGATGTTTGGAGAGCTCTGAATGGAAATGAAAGACAGTATACATGGGCTCATACACATGATAATCATTTATCTTTAACTAGATTAGACAGACTGTATGGTTTTAAGCATCAATTGAACATGTTTAATAAATGCTATATCACGCCAGTATCCTTTTCTGATCATCATTTAGTGAGTTGTAAATTTTTTTTGAATACATTTAGATTTAAAAGCGCATACTGGCATTTTAATACAAGTCTTCTAAATGATAAGTTTTTTATAGAATCTTTTGAGTTTTTTTGGAAAGAGTTTAAAAAAACAAAGTCATCTTTTAATTCCCTACAACAATGGTGGGACTATGGCAAAGTACAAATAAAACAGTTTACACAGCAATACACTAAAAATGTCACAAAGGATTTAACTCGTTCATTGGAGTCGCTAAAAAAACAAATAATGGATTTACAGGAATTGACTCAAACCTCAAGTGATAGTATTTATTTAGAAACCTTTTTAAAGAAAAAAGCTGAGCTCAAAGAATTAATAGACTATAAAGCGCAAGGGGCTTTAGTCCGTGCAAAATTTTTTAATGTTGATCAGATGGATGCACCTTCCAAATATTTTTTTGGCCATGAAAGAAAAAATGGGCAAAAGCGTATAATTCATGCCTTACGTTCCGAGGATGGTAATTTATTATCAAATCCTAGAGAGGTTTGTGAGAAGGCAGTGAGTTTTTATCAGTCCCTGTATGGGAGTGAGGGTAGGCTAGAAAGTGGAAAACGGTTTTTGGGTGAAAGCTTACCCAAGATCTCAGAAGAATCTAAAAATGACCTGGAGAGTTCCCTAACTTTAGGAGAACTCCATGAAGCACTCCAGAGTATGGAGTCCGGAAAAACTCCTGGAATAGATGGGATACCGGTCGATTTTCTGAAAACGTTTTGGTCACAGATTGGAGCTGATCTGCTTGAGGTGCTCAACGAAGGTTTGCTGGAGGGCGGGTTGCCGTTGAGCTGCCGAAGAGCAGTGGTTACCCTTCTGCCAAAAAAAGGAGATCTCACTGAGATTAAAAACTGGAGGCCAGTCTCACTCTTATGCAGTGACTATAAGTTAGTCTCAAAAACATTGGCAAATAGATTGGCCAGGGTAATGGGGCAGGTGATCCATGCTGATCAGTCTTATTGTGTGCCTACAAGGTCAATTTTTGACAATGTCTCTTTTATTAGAGATATTATACAGGCTTCTGAAATATTTAATATCAATTGCGGTTTGTTGTCCCTTGATCAAGAAAAAGCTTTTGATCGAGTTGAACACTCATATTTATGGAATACTCTAGAAGCTTTTGGTTTCAAAGAAATTTTTTTAGGAATGGTGAAAAATCTTTATTGTGACATTGAAAGTGTAATCAAAATTAATGGTGTTTTATGTGCTCCATTCAAGGTTAATAGAGGAATCCGACAAGGATGTGCATTGTCAGGAATGCTATACTCACTTGCAATTGAACCACTACTCCAACAAATTAGGAAGAGTTTGGATGGTTTAAGAATACCAAATTGTAGTTTTAATTTTTGTTTATCAGCGTATGCTGATGATATTATAATTTTAATTAATAGACAAAATGACATACAGGCTTTATCTAAATTATTAGAAGACTTTGAAAAATGCTCCTCAGCAAAAATAAATTGGAAAAAAAGTGAGGCCTATTTATTAGGAGCATGGAAGGAGGGGGAACCCACTCTTCCTGAAGGTTTAGTTTGGAGTAGATGTGGTATGAAATATCTTGGGGTGTTTTTGGGAGATGAAAATGTTGTGCAAAAAAATTGGGATGGAATGTTACAGAAAGTAAAAGGTCGTCTCGATAAATGGAAATGGCTTTTACCTAACATGTCTTATAGAGGTAGAACACTTATTGTCAATAATCTGGTTGCATCACTGCTTTGGCATAGACTGGCATGTATTGATCCCCCTGCAAAGTTAATGGCAGAAATTCAAGCAACTTTTGTGGACTTTTTTTGGGATAAACTTCATTGGATCCCACAGAGCATCTTGTATCTACCTAAAGAAGAGGGTGGTCAGGGATTAATTAATCTACAGAGCAGAATTGCAACTTTTCGGTTATTTTTTCTACAAAGACTTCTTGATGGGCCAGTGAATGTAAGCTGGAGGGCCATTAGCTGTGCCTTACTATGGACTGTTGGAGGTTTTGCTCTGGATAAAGCCCTTTTTTTGATGGACCCCAAAAGTATGGACCTCTCGCATCTCTCTTCTTTTTATCAGAACCTTTTTAAAGTTTGGAGTCTTTTTTACATCCAAAAGACTGAGAACTTCCATTCCATTTACTGGCTATTGAATGAACCTTTGATTTTCAAAGCTAGATTGGACAGTTCCTCTTCCACATTTCTACAGGGTTTCAGTAAGGTGCTACAGAACTCAGGAGTGGTGGTGTTGAGCCATTTAGTGTCCTTAACTGGGCCTCAATTTAAGGACATAGAGGCTGTTACAAAAAAACTTGGACTAAGATCTATGCGCTTGATGACACGTTTCGTAAACAAGTTAAAAGAAACCTTTACAAGTGAAGAAAATTTGTTATTGGAAGATTTTTTTTCAGGGGCTAGTATCCCTGATAGTGATGACCTGTTTCCATGTGTGTTAATCCAGCCGAATTTCGAAGAGTGTTCAGGTTTTTTTTTTAAACTAGAAGGTTTCCTTTCAGTTGATTTTTTTTCTTGTAAAGGTAAAGATCTGTATAAAATGTGTGTTCTTATTCTGAACAAAAAAATGCTTGACAAAAGAATTGATACCCCTTGGCGGTCAGTTTTTAAAGTATGCAATGATGTAAAACCTGAATGGAGAGTGCTATATAAAACACCATTACTAAAAAAGACGGGTGATTTGCAGTGGAGAATTCTGCACGGGGCTATTGCAGTCAACTCTTTTATTTCTGTTTTGGATGCGAGTAAAAACCCGGGTTGTCCGTTTTGTCTTCAAAAGGAGACTGTTTTTCATGCTTTTGTGTACTGTTCTAGGCTTACGCCTTTATTTTTGTTGGTTCAAGAAATGTGTGATAAGTTCAATGAGATTTTTCATCCTGAAATTTTTATATTTGGTTTTAAGTATGTGCAGAAAAAACGCATAGTTTCAATTGTTGAATTTTATTTTTGGTCAAGCCAAATTGGCGATTTATATGAGTAGAAAAAGTAAAATAGAGAAAGAGTGTAATGATGATGTGATTCTGGTTTTTAGATCTTTAGTCAAAGCAAGAATGCTGATTGATTTCAGGTTTTACAATGACATGAATGATCTTTCCACTTTTAAAATGAGATGGTGCAGTCATGATGTGTTGTGTACAGTAATTGAGGATGATTTAATCTTTTGCTTCTAAAAAAAAAATATTGTAAGTAGCCTAATTTTTATACACACGATTGTTTGTTAAAAAGGTGATTGTAATTGTTGACTACTTGTGAATTAAAGTTTTTTCAAAATTCAATTCTCTCTCTCTCTCTCTCTCTCTCTCTCTCTCTCTCTCTCTCTCTCTCTCTCTCTCTCTCTCTCTCTGACAAAAAAAAATTATAATATAGTCAAAAGGTTAATAAATTTTAATAATTCAAGGTAAAAAGTGAAAACTTGTATATTATATTGATCCATTACACAAAGCGAAATATTTCAAGTAAATATTAGTGTAAATTTTGATGGTTGCGGCTTACAGACAATCAAAACCCCTAATTCAGCATCTCAGAAAATTAAACACTATTTTGGTTTTGAGTGGTTGATAGCACTGTTGCAGTCTTTTGTTTTTGTGTACAGATGTCAGACCCTAGGCTGCCTACAGACCACACTGATGCAGCTATTCATGCAAAAGGAGGCCAAAATACTCAACCAAGTATTTAGTGCATATACGTCAACATAGCTATAAGCTGCAATCAACAAAAGTAGCACAAATAATTGCGTGAAATATTTCACTTTGTGTAATGAATATAATGCACGAGTTACAATTTTTTTGTAACTTTTTTTTTTTACAGAAATTACTGAACTTAGACTACATTCTAATTTTTTTTAGCCCTACCAGTATGTAAGTATGTGTGTGGATGGCTGAGCAATGTACATACCTGAATTTCCTTGATGAGATGGTGAACAGATTCACCAAAGTAGATGATTAAACATTTCAGAACTGATTCCCTCCTTGTGTTGATGTCCACGACCTGAACAAAATGCATTCATTAAAATTACATGATCCTTTTTTACCACTTACAGGAAAAATCTGGTGTGAAACAGACAAAAAGTATATTGAAACATGATAAAAATGTTACCGTTCATCATGGAGCATTTTTTTAATAACATCATGCCTGCCTTTAAAGACCACATTTAGCCTATATGTGCAAAAGGCTCACAATATTAGTGTTAGGGGCATTAGTGTTAGGGATAGTTTTTTTTTTTTTTTTCCGGATTCTTTTTTTTTTATTTTTTTATTTTTTTTATTATACATTCAAAATTACAGAATTCAATAGCAACACAATTCCACACATTTACACATTTTTCAAGTATACAGTGAAAGAACGAGGGTTACCATACGTAACCGAGACGTTCCCTTTCAGTCGGTCACTACGACGTACGTCGGTAATAACCGACGAATTGGGATCCCTATGGAAAACGCCACAGTTACTACCACTTCCAGCGCCCAGCGAGAGCCCCTCAGACCCCGTTCTGAAGCGGGCGGGAAGATTCACGCTAGAAGAGTCATACTGCTGTTCCGCAAGACCCATTCAGCAGACTTGATTGGATAACGCTGGGAAAGCGTGCCCGAAGGACGCTGCGGGAGCCACATCATGCCCGGAGGGAGTTACCATGTGGAGAACACGTATGGGCTGGCCGTGGGCAGCACAACATACGGAGTCCCAGGGGAGGCCCCGGCCTAATGCAGGCGGGGGACGACACCGTACTGAGACGGCAGAGAACTCTGCCAAGGGAAAGACACGAGCTCGCCGTAGGGAGCTGTACCGTGGAAATACACGTATGGGACCACCGTAGGGGTCACGACATACGGAACCCAGCCTGACACAAGTGGAGTGCGCTCTAACCCCGAGCGGGCAGGGCACGTCTTGGGATTCATACGCCAAGACGATGGCATCCACTATCCAGTGGGCCATCCTCTGCTTGGAGACAGCCTTTCCCTTCTGCTGTCCTCCGTAACAGACGAAGAGCTGCTCTGAGGTCCTGAAGCTTTGCGTTCTGTCCACGTAAGTCCGGAGAGCACGGACGGGACAGAGCAAAGCTAGGGCTGGGTCTGCCTCCTCCGAAGGCAGCGCTTGCAGGCTCACCACTTGGTCCCGGAAGGGAGTAGTGGGAACCTTGGGCACATATCCAGGCCGGGGTCTCAGGGTCACCTGAGAATCACCCGGCCCGAATTCCAGGCACGATTCGTCGACCGAAAATGCCTGCAGGTCCCCTACCCTCTTAACTGACGCCAATGCAATCAGGAGTATTGTCTTTAGAGACAAGAACTTAAGCTCTACTGACTGTAAAGGCTCGAAGGGCGCCCTCTGAAGTGCGGTCAGCACCAGAGTCAAGTCCCAAGAGGGTATAGAAGAAGGGCGAGGAGGATTTAGTCTCCTCGCTCCCCTTAGGAACCTGACGATCAGATCATGCTTGCCTAAGGACTCACCATTAACGAGGTCATGGCTTGCGGCGATGGCGGCAACATATACCTTGAGGGTGGAGGGAGACAGCCTTCTCTCCAACCCGTCTTGAAGAAAAGATAGCACAGATCCGATCGAACATTTCCGGGGGTCTTCTCGGCGAGAAGAGCACCAGTCGACGAACAGGTTCCACTTCAACGCATATAGCCGTCTCGTAGAGGGGGCTCTGGCGGAAGCGATGGTGTCGACTACCGCTTGCGGTAGGTCACCTAGAACCTCCGCGTCCCGTCCAGGGACCAGACATGGAGTTTCCAGAGGTCTGGACGCGGGTGCCATAGGGTGCCCCGTCTCTGAGACAGAAGGTCCTGCCTCAGAGGAATGGGCCAAGGAGGTGCTGACGCGAGGAGCACTAGTTCCGGGAACCACGTCCTGTTGGGCCAGTACGGAGCTACCAAGAGGAGTTGCTCCTCGTCCTCCCTGACCTTGCACAGAGTCTGTGCAAGAAGGCTCACTGGGGGAAACGCATATTTGCGCAGAGCCCGGGGCCAGCTGTGTGCCAGTGCATCCGTGCCGAGGGTCCCCTCGGACAGGGAATAGAACAACTGGCAGTGGGTCGTGTCGTGGGCGGCAAACAGATCGATCTGTGCGGCCCCAAAGCGACTCCAAATCAGCTGGACCACCTGGGGGTGGAGTCGCCACTCTCCGGGAAGCACTGGCAACCGTGACAGCTCGTCGGCCGCACGATTGAGCAGGCCCGGAATGTGGATAACACGAAGGGACCTCAGATGCTTCTGACTCCACAGGAGGAGATGGCGGGCGAGTTGGGACAAACGGCGGGAGCGTAGACCACCTTGTTTGTTGATGTACGCAACGGCCGTCGTGCTGTCCGTCCGGACCAGAACGTGCTTGTCTTTGAGCGACCCTTTGAGGCGGCTGAGAGCAAGACGAACTGCCAGCAACTCTAGGCAATTGATATGCCATTGCAGTTGGGGCCCCGTCCACAGACCCGATACTGCAAGCCCGTTGTACGTGGCACCCCAACCCGTGGGTGAGGCATCCGTGGAGACAACATGATGCCTGGACACTTGTTCTAGAGGCACTCCTGCCCGTAGAAACGAAGGGTCCGACCACGGGGTGAGGGTTTGGCGGCATCTCGGCGTCACTTGGACACGGAGGGACCCGCTGTGCCACGCCCATCTCGGGACTCGATCGTGTAGCCAGTGCTGAAGCGGTCTCATATGGAGCAGCCCTAGCGGCGTTACTGCGGCTGCTGCTGCCATATGCCCCAGGAGCCTCTGAAAATGTTTCAGTGGAACCGCTGTACTGCGTTTGAGCGTACTCAAGCAGCTCAGCACCGACTGGACGCGCTCCTCTGTGAGGCGCGCAGTCATGGCGACCGAGTCGATCTCCATCCCGAGAAAAGAGATCCTCTGTACGGGACAGAGTTTGCTCTTCTCCCAGTTGACCCGAAGACCCAACTGGCTGAGGTGCCGGAGCACCATGTCCCTGTGTTCGCACAACTGCTCCCGCGACTGGGCAAGAATCAGCCAGTCGTCGAGATAGTTGAGGATGCGAACACCACGCTCTCTCATGGGAGCAATGGCCGCCTCCGCGACTTTCGTGAAGACACGGGGCGACAGGGACAACCCGAAGGGTAGGACTTTGTACTGGTATGCCCGTCCGTCGAAAGCAAAGCGTAGAAACGGTCTGTGTCGAGGGAGAATCGAGACATGAAAGTACGCGTCCTTCAGGTCGATCGCTGCAAACCAATCCTGGGGACGGATGCATCTGAAGATGCGCTTCTGGGTTAACATTCGGAACGGCATCCTGTGGAGGGAGCGGTTCAGGTAACGCAGGTCCAGGATCGGTCGTAACCCGCCACCTTTCTTGGGTACAATGAAGTACGGGCTGTAGAACCCGGACTTCATATCGGCTGGAGGGACCGGCTCTATCGCGTCCTTCGCCAATAGGACAGCGATCTCCGCCTGAAGCACGGGGGCGCCCTCCTTCGGTATAGAAGTGAAGTGGACACCCCTGAACTTTGGGGGACGCCGGGCGAACTGAATCGCATAGCCGAGTCTGATGGTGCGGATGATCCAGCGAGACGGGCCGGGGAGCGCTAGCCAGGCCCCCAGAGACCGAGCAAGCGGGATCATCGGCACCACGGACGTACCCGGAGCGGGGCAGCGCAGCGGAACGCAGGGGCCCCAGGACGACATGGGAGTGGTCCGTGCAGGGGTCTGGGTCTGACACACGACCTGCATCCGCTGAGGGGACGGGCGAGCGTGGGGAGGCACTTTGTGTGCGTCCGCACAACCGACGCCCCCTGTTGGCGAGGAGAGAGGTGTCCGAGGGGTACGAGGCATGGTAGCGTCGCATACCGTCAGACGCGCTCTCTTGGCACCCAGAGATGTTAGAAACTGCTCTTTTATTGAAAATTTGGGTGCCACTGGCACTGGGGCCAGTGGCGGAACAGAAAATAAAATGGGGTTCCCCCGGCCCTCCACCGGGGGAAGGAGTGGTGCTGCAGCCATCTCCCGAAGAGCAGTTTCCTCCATCTCTGGGCGGCCCGTCTCAGGGTCTCTTCCGACGGCGCTTGCCACCTGGCTTGGTAGCGGCCTGAGCGGGCTGGACGTTCTTCCCGCGACCGGCTCCACGCCCACGACCGGTGGAAGGCTGCTGCTGGGCTGGGGCGGGAGCGGGGGCGGCCGCAGGAGGACGTCCTCGGCGACGGGCAGGCGGAGGTGCTGCAGCCGGCGGCTGGGTGGAGGCAGCAGCGGGCCGCCGGTGCAGGATATGTTTGATGGCCTCCGTCTGCTTCTGGGCGGCCGAGAATTGCTGGGCGAAATTCTCGACCGCGTCGCCGAACAACCCGGCCGACGATATGGGGGAGTCCAGGAACCGGTTCTTGTCAGTCTCCCTCATGTCGGCCAGGTTGAGCCAGAGATGCCGTTCCTGGACCACTAAGGTGGACATCGCCTGACCCACGGAACGGGCGGTAACTTTCGTCGCCCGGAGGGCGAGGTCCGTCGCCGCCCGGAGCTCCCGGAGGAGCTCTGGGTCAGACCTACCCTCGTGCATGTCCATGAGTGCCTGGGCCTGGTGCACCTGGAGCAACGCCATGGCATGCAAGGCAGACGCGGCCTGTCCGCAGGACCTGTAGGCCTTCGCAGACTGGACGAAAACCTACAGGCTTTGGACGGGAGACGAGGATCACCACGCCACTCGGAGGCGGTCGCCGGACGCAGCTGCATCGCGACGGCGCGTTCGACTGGCGGGATCCTCTCGTAACCCTTGGCCTGTCCACCGTCAAGGGTAGTGAGGAGGGAGGAGCCTCCAGGTCTGTTTCTGGCACTGAAGGGTGTCGTCCACGACCTGGAAAGCTCCTCATGCACCTCCGGGAAGAATGGTACTGGGGCGGGACGCTGAGAACCAGCGCGACCCCCCCCCAGAAACCAATCATCCAACCTAGAAGGCTCGGGACGTGGTGGAGGGTTCCACACAAGCCCGACCTTTTCGGCGGCCCGGGAAAGCATAGCCGTCAACTCAGGGTCCGACTCGGCCGTTGCCACTCTCCCAGAGGGAGGCAGTACAGCCGAATCTTCATCCTCCGAGGACTGGAACTCCCCCTCCGATGCTGCGATCGACATCTGCTCGTCCGCGGGCGCTCCGAAAGAGATGACTGGGTGCCCGTGGGCGGGACCAGCGATCTCTTCCGGTGGCGCCACCGGCAGCAGTGCTTGTGAGGGTTCAGGGACCTGCGTAGGAATACTAGGCGGGTTTGTCCTGAACGTAATCCTCAAGTCACCCCGGTCATCCGTCGAAGTAGGTCTATCCTGGTTAGGGATAGCTCTAGATCGAGGTATGGGGAGGGGGACTCCGCCTTCCCGAAGGTAGGTGAGTCTTGACCTAAGCACCGCAATAGTCATGTTCCCGCAGTGAGAACACGAGCTATTCACAAACGCTGCCTCAGCGTGCTGTAAGCCCAGGCACGTGATGCAGTGAGTGTGGCCGTCAGCGGGCGAGAGGGAACGACCGCATCCAGAAACGCACGGGTGGAATGACATCTTGAAAAAGACGCAGTGTCACACCCGTGTTGCTCTTTTTGTGAGGAAATCGCTCTTTTAAGAGAGTGCTGAAGCACCCAGGGAAACCGCGGCAACACACAGGGGATAGTGCAGCCTGTGTTTGCACTCAAAATAGGAACGCCCACCGATACCAACAGACTGTGTCTTTGCTGTGATAACAGCAGTTGTTCCTTGCAGCTGAGTTCGCGGTCCCGCTGGAAAGCGCCGTCACACCAGCACACGATCCTCTTCTCTGTTCTTGCAATTCTTCTTTCGCTGAAAGACAGGAAAGCAGTCTCTGCAACTTCAAACGCCGGTTCGGCTCCGAAGTGAATGACGTCAGTGCGGTGCTCTCGCTTCCTGTTTATACCCGCGGCGCGGGGCGGAGCGCGAGATGCAAATCTCGCACGCCAATTGTTCATTGGCCTGTTCTTAAGTTCTCGAAGCTGATAGGGGCTCTCTGAAGTGATCCCAATTCGTCGGTTATTACCGACGTACGTCGTAGTGACCGACTGAAAGGGAACAATAGTTAAAGTAAAAAAACAAAATCAAAACAAAATTAAAAGGGCATCACAAACTTGTTAAATTCATTTAGCAAATACACAGTTTTTTGGGCTTTTCGGTTTTTTGAAAACGTTATAGATTCTAAATAACCTTTAAAGACTGTTTGAAAATGAGCAAAATTGGGTTTCGAGTTATTCCATTTAGATTGATGAATGAAAAATTTTCCCATTAACAAAAACAAATCAACAATATATATCATTCTTTTGGAAAAGTCAAATTCATGTGAATGAAGTAAAACAGAGGACAAATTTAAGACTAGGTTGCAATTCATTTTAGCACTTAGAAATTGTGACATCTCATACCAAAAGAAAGATGAACAGGCACATTCAAAAAATAAATGCACAATAGATTCTTTTTCACAATTACAAAAAGAGCAATTGTAATCAATAACGCTTCTCGGCCTTTTGGCTAAGATCAAGTGTAGGGGTGCGGATAGTGAGCCGTTGGAGGTACCATCCTACCTCACGATGTACCACAACGTCCAATAGGAAAATTCAACTGCAGTAGCCACCGTTCAACCTTGAGAGGGCAGCACTTTGGCGGTTTTACACCATATTTTATAGAATTAAAACACTTTATACTCAAATGTCAAAACATTTACTCGAATCAATGAACAGCATTAATAAAGCCCCAGTATTACAGATCATTAACTAAAAAAAGTTGGTTTAGGGTTTAGTTACCCTTTAAGAATGTAGAAAAATGGATGCTTTATTCAAACACTTTAATAACTTTTTAATGAATGAAAATAACAAGCATGCAAAACAAAGGAACAGAGAAATAATAAGGTAGATCAGGTAAATTGTACAAGAGAAGTCATGTATGTCAGGTGGTTCAACACACAAGACTGTATAAGATGCACCTGTGTTTTCTCTCTAATGGAGAAGCATCAGTTAGGCTACGAGAAGTGCACATGCTAAACCAAAATGGGTGTTTACCAATCAGTGGCCAATTTCAAACTACAATAGATGTTCTTCAACCATTTTTCAACAGACTTTCTAAAACCATGAAGGGCCAACCCTAAACCAAGCCCCCAGTGGATTAGAGCAAATCGGGTAACGTGTTTGAAAATGCCCCACTGATTGGAAACACCCACTAGTGTTCTGCAGAGATACACACCAGGGGGGTATTCCAGAAAGCAAGGTTAACTTACCGTCACATATACCTTGAACTCTCGGTTGATTAACCCAAACATTGCTTACTCGAGGTTTGCTGGTTCCAAAAACGAGTCAGGGAGTAAGTTCAGACAACTCAGTTCAGACAAGAGTATGTTAACCGTGAACAGACAAGATGATTCACCAAGGAAACAGACGCTAAGAAAAAGCAGGCCATTCTACTTCCTCTTCTTCCTTTGTTTAATAGCGGTTTACACAACCTACTTAGAGCACATCGCCATCTATTTGGTGGTTATGAAATCATTTTTTCAATGTTTCCTTTTAATAAGTAATCTTTATTCACTGAAAAAAAATATATATTGTTTGTTTGATGCTAATTAATTGACTGCAGATCCATGTGTGAGATGACAATAAAATAAATAATAAATATATTTGAATTGAATTAACATTTAAACTTTTTTATTTATTTTTATTCTAATTCTTTAGAATTAATATATAATATTGTATATTATATAACTGAAACAAATGTAGTTATATTAATAACTATATTAATTATATAAAACACATCTGAATACCTTTTAAGCAAACTAACCCTGGATCATGAGCTGCTCTGGAGCATGTTTTGTTCAGAGAGTTGCCATGGTTACATACATATCCTGAAAGTTACCTCCGTTTTTTTAACCGAAAGTTGAGGTTATCCGCTTACTTACCCTTAAACATACCCGGGTATGTCACATAACCTGCTCTCTGGAATATCCCCTGCATGATCGTGTGCTCATCAATTCACTGTTAGTTCAGTGTCACTGTCTCCACCCATGTGTGCTGTCGACTTTCATCACATTTTCAATGTTGATCCAGCACACTTTAAATACTGAAATGTCAATCTCAAACAAATTATGGATTGGACTCAACATTGTATCAATGTTATCATGCTGTCTGGGATATGTAGACCGTAAGACTTAAAGGGATGATGGGATGAACCGACGCCAGGCTAGAGAATCATTATTAGTGCAACCCACCCTTAAAGTGCCTTAATGTACTATAACAGTGATATTAGAAGATTGAATTAAGTTTACACCTTTTTGATGATGCATACTCTATACAGGTGAGCAGATGAGCCAAGAATATGAATGCAATGTGTTTTCTTTATAATGGTTTTCGATAGGAAAAACACTTAATGAGAAACCCTGTGTTACATTAATATCCTGTGTTCATTTTCTTGCCTTTACAAATTATGCAACATCAATAATGTGTATATTGAATTTGGTCTTTTAATATCACTGTCTTACTGCATTAATACTGACTACAAACCTGGTAATGACTGGAGGGCAATGGAGGAAAGCCTTGTTTTGCCCTCCAGGTGGGCGTTCCTATAGACGTGTGACGTCACGTGAAAACTATGAATTGAAAACATTGAGTTGAAGTGTGTTTTTGCCAACACCACAGCGGCCGGTTGCATAAACTTCTTAGACTAGTCTTATAAGTTAGTCATCTTATTTTTTTCTTAAAGTCTGATCATAACTTTTTTAAACCAGTTACATATAAAGGTAGATTGGTGTAATTTGAATCTGAAAAGTAAGACTGATTAGTCCTAAATAATTGCTAGTTGGTCAGATTAGTTCTTATGACACAGTCTTAGCGGCTCTGTTTATGACAGTCGTGCTGTAAGTAGATCTGTTGTTCAAATCCTTCTCTCACTCTTGTTCAGTCAGTCTATAGAGATTGATTTTGTCCATGTCTTCCTATTATAGCAGCTTCATGCAGCTCACAGTACGTTTATATATGCGTTTATAAAAAAATATATATTAACTTTTATTCAATTTATGGTTTTATATTAATTAATAATTCAGTCACTTTTTTATATTTTATATTCTCCTACACTGGAAAGTAAAGTGATAATTATGTGTGTGTCTTCACAGATTCCATTACATGATCTTCATGATGAAGAGAGAAGCTGCTGTGAAGTTTCTGCTGAATCTGTTTGTTTCAGCATCAGAGTTTGAAGCAAATACAGAAGAAAGTTACACTGAACTGTTAACATCAGTGTGCAGCTACACATCTTTCCCCTGTTATGTTGAAGATGATGATGAAGATTATGATTATCACATTGATCAGTCTGATTTCCTGCTGGATCTGTGGTCACATGTGAAGGACTATGAGACTCAAACAGGCAGGAGTGTCCTTCCAGCATTACAGTCAGTTTATCAGTCAGCTCCTGCAGTCTGGATCATAAACCTCTCAGAGAGAAAGAGCTCCATCCTCCTAGAAGTGCTGAAACTCCAAACAGAGAAGAAACCAGTAGAGCTGAGAGACTGGACAGATGAAGAGAGTGAAGTGAGGGGATTCCTCCAGTGTCTGCCCTACATCTCACAGCTCAGGTGAGAGTTTTATGGGAAAATTCCACTCACAGTTTGATTCAGTTTATTTTGATGTTGTCATTAATTTGAAATATATTTACATCAGATCCATTAGTGATGGAAGCTTAATGTATATTGTTCTAATGTAGCTGAAGTTTTTGGCTGCGTTTATACTGTGAGACAGATTCAGTGTTTTGATACCCAACCATTTTTTTTGTTTCTACTGTTCACATTCACTTGAGATGGAACTGACTGAATTTACATTAATATTGATAAATTAATTAGATTAATATTGATTAATAATGAGCCAAAACACACTAGAGCAGAAAAGTAATGAACCCAAAAAAAAAATTCATGTCCATGCACTTGAACGTAGATTTAAGGGGTCTTGACATGATGTTTGTGATTATTTAAAGGTCCCATGGCATGGCATTTTTCTATTATTTTATAATGTTTCCTGAGGTGTACTTATATTGTTAGTATGATTTTTACATCATAAAATGTCATAATTTAGAAATAAAAACGCCCACTGTTGTGATTGGCTGACATCTTTGCATTTGATATGAGCGGAGGGGGCGTGGTTTAATGAGGTCTACGAGGCATGAGCAGGCACGAGCTGCTGCCAGAGAGATGGATGGACCTGAGTTCACTTCACATCGGTTCTGTCAGTCTCAGTTCAGTG